>NC_047052.1:15611455-15914486 GCF_011762595.2 Tursiops truncatus
AGAGGAAGGCCCTTCCGGAGGTCGGCCGTGAAACCTGCATCCCAGATTCGCATCTGGGAAAGCTGAGGGTTGAGGAAGAGGATGTACCTGCCCTATGGACACATGTGAGGGGTGGGCCCGAAATGAAAAGGATGAAAACTCACACACTGGGGCCTTTATCCTGGAGGATTTGACACAGATAAGGTAAAAACCACATGGAGTCAGAGTCCTTCAGGTACTTCCGGCAACCGAAAAAATGCTTTGGATGGAAGCCCAACCAATAGACACCATGTAGAATTCTCTACCAAAGCAGGTCGTAGAAGGTGGAAAGGTCTAGGGGGCGGGGGTGGGCACTCACTCCAGCCAGGACAAAAACCAAACAGGGCCACTGAACACCACCCACAAATCCACAAGGGAGCTGTGCTTGTCCTTGAAAGCACCAGTGGGTAAAAGAGAGGAGTCGCTGCTGCCACAGATCCTCCCACAAGAGCCTCACACGTGACAGCCTGCTGGAGAGCCCTCGACAAGGGCAAGCTGTCCCCAGGCGCAGACTGCCAAGGTTCACAGGCACGACACTATCCCCACATGGGGCTGGCTGTGCCCCTGGGGCCCATCAGTGGAAGGTTTGAGCAGAGGCTGTGTCAGGACAGGTGAGAAAAGACTCCTGGTTCGACGAGCTCAGTGGGCACAGCACTCTGACCCCTTGCCTGATCTAACAAGGGGACTCCTCTGGAGTCCTCTCCAAGAAGCTGGCTCTGTTTTTCCTTCACAGGCCAAGGCCCTGACCGAGGACCAAGGGCTGGGAGCAGGAAGCTACGGAGGGACCAGCAGGTCCTGACAATGCTGCGCGAGGGCCGCGTCCAGGGTCTCACCACCGCCCTCCGCCTCTGCGCCCACCTCCACCTCCTGCTCTCCTTCCACATCCAAAAGGACCACAGATAAAGAAACAAGACACTGGCCTCAGAGGTCAGAGAGTCAATGTTACGGCTTGAAATGTGTTCCACAAATTCATATGTTGAAGCTCTAACCCCCAACACCTCAGATGTGACTGTATTTGGAGAAAGACCTTTAAGGCAGTGATTAAGTTAAAAATGAGTGTTAGATTGGATTAGGGCTCACCCCGACTGATGTCCTTGTAAGAAGAGGACGTTATGACATACAGAGAGACACAGGGCTGAGCACAGAGCAAAGACCATGGAAGAAGAGAAGCAGCCGTCTGTATGCCGAGGAAAGTGGCCTCAGGAGAAACAAAACCTGCTAACACCTTGGACTTCCAGCCTCCAGAACTGGGAGTAAATTAAGTTCTGTTGTTTAAGGTACTCGGCCTATGGTATTTTGTTATGGCAGCTCTAAGCACACTAAGGCAGTCTGAAAGGACAAACTCTGTCCTAAGCAGAGGATTTTAACCCAAGGAAAATGGTGAGAGCAAAGCACATAGATTCTTTTTGTGTCTTCATGAGAGGGCAACAGATCCGGATAAAACTGAGTTAAAACAACAGGCAGGCCTGTTCCAAGAAAAATCGCATACTGTCCAATTTTTAATATTCTAATTAGAGCAGAAGTCAAGGATCTTTTAAAAGCAATAAATAGCTCTTTTTATTAACAAACACACAAAAGGTCTCAAGATATAGTCTTCAGGTATAAAACTATAAAAAAAAACTATACCAAAAAAAAAAACTACACAAAGCCCTTTAACAACCACTCTGAAGGATACATCTTTACAAAGTCCTTCCCAGCTCCCTCAGAACTGCTAATGGATTAGGCTAAAGTGGCAAAACCCAAAGTAAGAGCCTATTTGAAAACATATTTCTCCCATACTGAGAAAAACTGAGGGGAAAAAAAAAGCAAAAAGAGAAATGGGAAAGCAATAAAGAACACACCCTACGCAGCCCGGCAGAAAGCAGGTGGCAGGTAGGCACCATATTCTTTAAAACGGAAGCCAAAGAGCTGGAAAGTGCAGCCCAAACCCAGCCTGGACCTGCAGGATCCCAGTGGAACCCAAAGCCAGGGTAAGTGTGTCATGCGCCCTCACAGCCGGCCAGCGCTGTCCGTCAGAACCTTCTGAACTGTTCTAGAAATCTGTTCTGTCCACCAAGGTAGCCATGAACCACATGTGACTAAGAAGCACTTGAAATTTGGCTAGTATGACAAGAGAGACTGAATTTTAAATTTTTATTTAACCTTAATTAATTTAAACTTAAATAGCCACAGGGGGCTTGTGGCTGCCGTGCAGAACGGGCAGACAGAGAATCTGGAGAAGCCTCCTTGCTGCTCTCAAGGGATCTAGAAACCCAACGACCAGGGGACTCCGGACAGTGCTTATTCTGGTTTGGGAGGCCAGAAAACTTTCCACTGCTAGTCAATGTTTGAAAAAATCACGTGGGACTATTATAATTCTCCTAATTGGGTCACAGTTTGAAGGGGCTTCTTCCTTAACATCTGCAACTCTGAGAAGAAGGCTTTGAGCTATTTCTGTAAGCAAAGAGACAGATGCATGTTCTATTTCCCTGGCCCCCTGCCAAGGTCAGGAACAAGTTTAATATAACTAGCCCAAGAAATAGATTCTTTAGACATTCCTAAAGGCAAAACAAGTACAAATCTTCCTTTCTCTTGAAAAACTACATTTGGGCAACACAGGAGGCGTGAAGTGCTGGGATGAGGGTCTGCCCACGTGGCGGAGGACAGTAGATGATGACCGCCCCATCCTGCTACCGCCATCCCCAACCCACATGAAATCCAGGTGCACAGCCCTAACCCCAGCCCAGCGCAAACACCGACTCACTGGCTAGCTACCCATGTTCATCTGTCAAGATGCAAACTTTCAAGCTCCTTGGATACCCCTTTCAAAGGTGACTTGGCAGAAAAGTTTCACTGAAGTGCTACTTGGTGTGTCATGACATTCTCTGTCTCCCTTGGGGATCCCAAGTGTTTCTGGGCTCTCTGACATGCTCACAGCCCTAAGCAGGAGACCCCTAATGCTCACCCTCAATATCCCCCCTCCAAAAGGACCCCCAGTCTCTCCTAATTCCAGTTACCATCAGCGGCGCCTTTTTTTCTTTTATCTTTTTGCTGTGCCCCTTGGTTATCACCCTCCCTGGAAGGGAGCAGCCACAGTGTTGCCGCCTCTCAGAGTGGGCAGCGCAGGGTGGCTACCTACCCAAGGGGACAGCATGCAAGACAACTAGAGCCCCCAACTGAGGACAGGGCTAACCAGCAGGCAATGTCTAGCCATACATACAGCCCGATATATAGGCAATGTATGCTCCAGGGCTATATACTGAAATAAAACCAAAAAACCTCGACAGCTTTGAACCTCCCATGAAAATAAAGCAACTAGTAAATGGTGGATCCCGAGTATCAAAGGGCGAATAAATGATAATCACTGCAACTCAGGCTACTGCAGCCAGATCTCAGATAATTTCTAAAAGGTGGAATGTCTTGGTGCAGACGCTCGTCTCTTCTGGAGAAGACAGAAGGGAAACAGAGTAGGTGGGAGGTCGTAGACCCTGGACCCACTGCCCAAGGACTATCCTGGTGATGTCACATCCTCTCCAGAGGGACCCCTCCAGACCAGGAGCATGGGACAGCAGTGAACCAGCACCACGCACATGTCCACCTTCCAACACACCAGATCATTAGCATACTTTGCAGAGAGCAAGCAGAAAACCTTAATTGTCCTTAATTACCCAGTTCAAGAAAGCTCCTAGATAACGGCTCTTGGACTTCTTGCCTGGTATCCACGTCATCTCCCTGACTCTGGCTTCATTATATTCCTAGCTTAGAAGCAACAGCCTCTCCAAGATGCCTCTTCATAACAGACTCTGGCGTTCCAGGGAAGACAGTGCCATCACTACCAAGCTGTTTTGTATGGAGAGACAGATCCTTAGCTTCTACACCGGCCTGGGGTGTGGGTGCCTCTGTGTGTGCGTGCACATGCACGCCTAGGCATGCACACACATGGACGCCTAGGCACGCACACACGTGTGGGAGGAGGGGAGGACACACTAGCATATACTTAGAGGAAGGACTAAAACAAGGAATACGTAATCAGAAGCCATCACAATTACAAATGTAAATGAGCAGGCAATTGGCGCTGACCTTTGCAGATCGTTAGAGGACTAACGAAGGCAAATCAGGGACTCCGTTCCAACGAAACAGCAAGGCAGTATACACCCTAAGAAGTACTCCTGTGCTCTTCACGTAGATGCAAAACGCAAGCCAATCAGACAGTAATCAAACGACGTATACTTTATACGGGCAAACGGAAAACTATCACCATGAACAAAAGACAGCCAAGGTTCACCCCTTGGTTTCCTGTGAGCAATTTTGCTAACAGCTCTGTCAATGAGCTCCACCACTATCTGAGCTCTTGCCATGTGCCTGACACTCAGATCCCACCCATGAAACAGCCAGATATGCCAATCACAAACTACGCTTAGAATGGTTAGTTCAAAAGCTTTAAAAAAATTAGAGTCAAACTATACCCTATTCTGTAAACTCCATTTTTCATTTAACAATATTATATTCTCTTTTCATGTCGATACAAAATGATGTCCCTTTATCTAAAAAAGCACACTGAAATTCACAATCCTATCCCAATAGTCCTTCATCAGGGAATGGATTTAAAACAGATACAGTCATATTTTCTCTACTCCTCCATGAGTGCTTAAATTTTCAGTCACCCCAATTTGTTCTGACATTCTTTTTCCATTTAACTTTTCTAGTTAGAAATACTTTATCCTACTTTTTCCCAAACCCCATGGACAAGACACACAGTCAAAAGGAAAAAGGAAAGAGCATAACTGTGCTGGTTTTATGAAAACAGTGCTTCAGAACTGGCCACAACATATTTTAGTGCTATAAGAAGAATGACACTGAAATTGCATATAATTTAGCCATTTACAAAAAAAAAAAAATGCACTTCATATTCAGAGGGCAGCCTTATGCCAATTTTGAAAAATCAAAACAAAAACAAATGAGAAAGTGGAAAACAGTACATTTTCTTATTCTCTTAAACTGTATGAGTTAAGCAGAACTCCCTGGAAGTTGGTTCAAAAAAATAACCCATCAAGTGAAGCCGGTGAGTGTTCCAGTAAAGGTTGTCACCAAAACCACATCATCACTTGGCCAGCTGTGTCTGCCTCCCTGACCCCAGGAATTCACTACCTTGAGCGCCAAAGATGTGTCAGTGAAGGAGGCCGCCGTCTTCCGCTCCAAGCAAAATATTCCCCTAAACTCTGAATGAGCGCGCCCTCTGTAAACTGAGCCACCGTCCAGTTGCCCCGGATGCCTGGGCTGGCGTATTATGCAGTGGACCCACACCAAGAGCTGAGAGGAGAGCAGCAGCTGTGCTCCCAACTCAAAGTCTCGCACACAGTAGGTGCTCAATGAAGAATCACTAAATTACTTCTGTGCGATGTTCAGAGGTTGACGTCTCCGTGAAAGAAGTAGTTAAGGCGAGGGTAAGAGAAACAGGAGGAGGAAAAGGAGAGGAAGGCTGAGGACAGAAACACAAAGCACCTCTTGTCTTCTGGAAGCCCAGGGCACTGATAGAGTGAAATTAACTACAGTTTCACCCGGGAGCCAGAAATGCCTTTTTAATAAGCAAACAGGGAAGCTGATCCTACACACGATCCACCTACGAGAGCTTTCCATCTTTCAAGAGCTTCTGGTCAACTAAGGGGAAGCAAACAGCCGAAGCCAGCACTGGGAGATATAACCCAGGGTGTGGCCACAACAACAGGCTTTCTCTTCCTTTATCTGTGTGTGGGGATGAAACAGAAAGGCTAAATCCCAACAAAGGCAGGAGAACATTTGCTCTTGCAGAAAATACACTCAAGCCACGAACTGAAAGGCCAGGTCACACGCAAAAAATGTGGGGATGCAGTGAACCTCATCTAGTTTGGTCACTTTCTTTTCTCTGAGATGTATAATTCCAAGACATGCTTTTTTAAGTGGGAAGGCCGTGTGTGTGTGTGTGCGCGCGCGCGTGTGTGTGTGTGTGCACGCGTGCGTGCGCGCATGTATGTCTGTAGCAAGGACGAAGCCCATCACACTCGGTTAAAGACAATATAATACAGGACTCAGCCTGCCCACTGATGTAAGGGTGAAGCTTGCCCACAAGCAGGACCATGTAAGGGAGGGTGGACTTCTTATCAGCACATGGTCAGCAACCGAGACTCAGTCCTTTGGTGCAGCAGGGCAGGACCTAGACGCTTTACGTCTGGTCATGAGGCCTCTCAAGGGGTTAGAGGGCCCATGGTGGGTGTAAGTCCTGGCCACTGCCACAAGTTCTGAAGGGCAGAGGAGACCTTCACAATTTCTCCTTCTCTACACTTCCACGTGGGCTGGCAGGCTACGTGGTAAGCCTGACTGATTGGAAAACACGTGGGCTTAAGTTAACAAGTAAGATTTGAAGAAGTGATACTTCTGTCACCCACTGGGAAGAATCCATGGTAGAGTCCACTCCATCAGCCTCAGCAAGGGAAGCCCTGCCACCTGCAGAAGGCAACAGGAGACTGGGGTCTGAGGTCCTGGGCTCAGAGAAGGAAAGGAAGTTATTTCTGATGGCTTTTGTGTAAAACTTTCTGGTATGTGGACGAGACAGGAGGAAAGAAAAGGAAGGAAAGGAGAGAGAAAACCATCGTTTAACCAGATGATGACAGAATACCAGGAACGAAAACCCTAGACAGCACCACCGTTTACACGCGGCTTAGAGTCAGAACAGGCAGGGCTCCTGAAAGGTGCCCAAAGATTCCCTGAGGCCACCTTATGCTACATGAATGATGTTTCCAGCTGAAGATTAGTGACCCAATCCTTACGTTCCAGGGGAGAAAACTGGGAAGACAGGCATACCTCAGAGATACTGCAGGTTCGGCTCCAGAGCATTGCGATAAATCGAGTATTACAATAAAGCGAATCACACGAATTCTGTGGTTTCTCGGAGCGCATAGAAGTTACATTTACACTATACCGTAATCTAGTAAGTGTTCAACAGCATGATGTCTAAAAAATGTACCTACCTTGATTAAAAAATACTTTATTGCTAGAAAATGTTAACCATCCTCTGAGCCTCCGGGGGGTTGTAATATTTTTTGCTGGTGGAGGGTTTAAAATATTGCGAGAATTACCAGAACGTGACACAGACACACAAAGTGAGCAAATGCTGTTGGAAGAATGGGGCCCACAGACTTGCTCCATGCAGGCCAGCCACAAACCTTCTATTTGTAAAAGAATGAAGCATGTGGAGCACAGTGAAACGAGGTATGCCTGTATTTTATAAAGTTTGTGTTTACAAAACTTGAAGCTGATGACTTTCAATGTCTTAACTCTACTAGGCCCACAACGTCCCTTTTCTTGAAGACGTTCTTCCAAGAAGTTTTTAACAGTCAATTCCCGGCGGGAGGGAAAAGGATATATTAAAATATATAAGATGAGTTATCTTAAATGAGTTTCTAAAACGGAACCGAGTTACTGTTAATGCCAATATGAGTATTGTCTAATAATTTGTCCCTTTTGTCATTAGTAAAGAGTATAAATAAACGGAGCTAGAGCGTATGAGTGGGAGGGGCGCAGGGTTGGGAGGGAGGTGGGTGGAGAGCAAAAACATGACTCCAGGCCAAAGACAATACAAAAGGATTTTGAAATACAGAAAGGAAGTCTATCATCTAGACTAAAGTTGCTCATACACTTCGGGAGGAGGAAAAAAAAAAACCCTAATACGCATTAAATGAGAGAAACCCAGAAGGCAATGGTGTAAGAAAGCAATTCCAGAGCGACTGCATAAATAGAAGTATTACATTATAAAACAGGGAACTGTTTGTTCCAGTCCATAGACCCCGGGTGAAATGGCAGCTGTACACTATTTAGTTTGGGGCACCTCATTAATAAAAAGGGAATTCTGAGCAGAGTGAAAGAAAGAATTGAGGGGCGAAAGGGACCAGCTTTTAGCGGAAGATTGAAACAATGATGTGTGCAGAGCTCGCAAAAAAAAAAAAATTTTAAACCCTGAAATAAATAGGTCTGAGTATATTGGCAGAGGAAAGAGAATCCTGTGAAATGACTTAATAGCAGAATAATGGGGAATGGCAGGCTCCAACAGGCCAAAATGCCCCAGTGGGGAGCAGGGACTCCCACAGCCAGATGGCACTGGCACGTCTGGGGGTGCTGGGCCCCGTCCCTGGCTCACACGCAGAGCCATGGGGTCAGACACGAAGCACAAGCCCCAGAGATTAAGACTGAACTTTAACCCAAAGGGGCATTTACCATACACATGGGAAGGCACAGTCAGTCTTGCAGCGACCTGGAGGTGACAAAAATCATCCTGGTACCCACACAGTACTTTCCCGAAGCAACATTTCAGACTGACTGCCGGGAGGACGGGCCCCTCCTCTGTGATAATCCTACACTAGCAGGGGGGGAAGCATTCTCCAATTTTGGTATATCCCACCACTGAAGAATCCGGTTTCGTTTATATGGAAAAAGGGAGCAAAGCTACAGCCAGGTGACGGAGACAAGAGCCATGGGCAGAGGGGTCCATAAGGGCTCGGGAGGGATGTCTCCAGGAGGAAATGAAGCTAACAGAGAAACCGATACAGCAGAGCCTTCGGAGATGAGAAGATGTCTATGCTGGCAGAGAGCCAGCCGTGAATTAATCGTAGGTACCTAGAAAACCAGGGAAAACAAAAAAGTTGTACAAGAAGGTAAATGAAATTATAAAACTCGACATGGCTCAGCTGTGATTAATATTTATAGAGTCAGAGTAATGAAAACACTGAATATTAATATGCCCCCAAATTATTATTTAATCATAATGGACGATGAAGGGAGGGAAAGACTTAGTGTGTAGGCCGCTGGGGTGTGTGGGTACCGTGTCTGTGTGTGTGTGTGTATGAGAGAGTGTGCATGGATTATGGGAGGGTGTGTGTGTGAGTGGTATGAGTGTGTGAGCTTGCACAACGGCATACCAGGAAAATCCACATCTTCTGGAGTCGAAAGCCAATAGATAATGTGTACAACTTACCAAAAAAAAATTTTTTTGATCAAGAAATAGTAGTAGAAGCTCGTTAAGAAATATGGAAATAAGTAACAAAAGGAACAATTAAACTTGAAAGGTGATGCTCTGGGGAATGGGACTGGCGGGGGCTATGCCATTTTTCACAGTAACGTTTATATAACTTTTTGCCTTTAAAAACTTCATAAAAACGTGAATGATAATATTAGGATTAAAGTCCCCACATGGCCACGACACGTGAGAGGCCGAGAGGACGCGGCAGGCGATGGAGACACCAAAAGGCCTGAGTCTGCAGCCCGGCTAGGTCATTCGACAGCATGCCATCGGAAGGAGAAAGAGGTCTGCAGGGGAAGTTGTGAGCCCAGCGTGTATGAGGCGGCGCCCGTGAGAGGTCCAGGAAGCTGTCTGAAGGGCACACGTGCCAACACCAGGAGACAAAGTTTCAAGAGGCTGGGAGCCAAGGGCCAGGCCTAGTGCCCAGGTGATGACGGCACGTAGGGCAGCCTGAGGGCCACGAGCCGGGGTGTGGGGTGGGGGCGTGGGGGGTGGCGTGGAAGACAGTCCAGAACAACAGGAGGACAGGAGAGAAACACGTCCAGGGAGGGGCGCTTCCAGAAGGGAATGGGCAGCAATTTCAAAGACCACAGAAAGAAAAAGGCTCAGCACGTAGCCACTGGGCTCGGAAAATCCGAAGTCAGCGGTGACCTTCTCAAGGATGGTTTGATGACGGGAGGAAACGGGCTATGATAGGCTGACGTGTGAACAGGAGAGGGACCAACACAGAGTGCTCTTTCAAGAATCTGAAGATGCTGTTGGAGAGAGAGAGTGGGACACAGGATTAAGGGAGGGCTTTAACCATAAATGGTTTTTAAAGAGACAAATGACTGTCCTGTGCTCCCGACCAGAGAGAAAGGGACTGGAAGGCTAAAAAGATAAGAGAGAGGGGAGATTCTACTGAGTGAGGTCCCAGTGGGAGTGAGAGTCCCATGGGGAAGGAAGGAGAAGGGGACGGCGGGTGAGAGGCCAGGGTGGGAGGCGGAAGCGCGGGGTGAGCTCCCCTGGAAGGTCTCCACCCTCTTTGTGAAGTAACAGCCAGCACTGAGCCAGGAACAACTGGGTCGCTCTCAAATACAATCGCAATGTTTATAGCAAACACATGTTTCGATCTTCTTTGAAGTTCATTCTTACCGACCAGACTCGAGGTCACACACCGCCCATTCTCAATACTGAGCAAGACACAGCTTAGCGTCTGCTTTATGTCGATCTGAACCAAAAAACTGAATCTAGAGCGCACTTCAGAAGAATGTGGGGAGAGGGGACAAAACACGGTCTGTTGGCTTTTGCTCCCTGGGCAGCGGCTTGTGACACCTGAAGAAAAGTGTGGTGCTAAGTTCCTTTAAAAAATGGGAAAAGCAACAATCCCTGCGTGTCCCTTCAGAACACAATGGTCAGCTGTGAGGCTAGACATGGACGTGACGGCCAGCTGCACCGAGCCGAAGCCCTCGGGAGGCCACGGCCCGGGCGGCCCCGGGCCGCCCATGCCCACGAGACCACTCACCGGGGTCGGTGGAGGGGCACCTACGGATGGTGAAGATCTGCCCCAGGTCTTCATCCTCCTCCGGAAGGCCCTTCTGCAGCCGCTGCAGCTTGCGCAGGCTCTCGCTGCGCTGATGCTTCATGGAGCGCACGTGCTGGATGAGGTTGAGCTTGGCCTTGGTGGAGTAGTTGCACAGGACGCAGTGGTAGTAGCAGCTCTCGCCCTCCACGCCGCTCTCGTGCTGCTGCAGGTGCTACAGGGGCGAAAGAGAGGGACACGCCTCAGGTAAGCCACTCCAAGCCCACCATGCCCTGGCGGCAGCCCGAGGATCCCTTATGGGGGCTGCTTGGTTTTCCCAGCGGGTCCTTCCCCCGCACTCTGTGAGGACAGGGGAGCAAGCTGACCCTCGTTCCCGTCTCCCTCACACGTGTCAGAGTGCTGAAAACACTGACGGATCCGACCCTCCCAGTATAAAACTGGTCTTCCCGGCACAATAATTAAAGGTTCCTCCTTCCACTCTCCAAAGCGTCCTGCTTTATTTAGAACAGGGGTCGGCAAGCTATGGCCCACAGGCCAATCCACCCTGCTGCCTATTTCTGTAAATAGGGTTTTATGGGAACACAGCCACATCGGTTAATTTGTGTATTGTCTATGACTGCTCTCTCAACACCAGAGTTCCACAGTTGCGATAGAGACTGTTTGGCCTGCAAAGCCTAAAATCTTATTATCTGGCCCCTTATGGAAAAAGTGACCAGCCCCTGTTTCAGGGGATGGCCCACATAGTCACCTTACCTGTAGAGAATCTCAGGTCAGTAACACAGAGGCAAAGCTGCTGTTTGGCTACTTCACAAGAAAGATGACTCAAGTTTTTGTATTTAGAACTACAGACTATTAGGAGAACCCAAAATTAGGTTTTCCCCTGGCTTAAAAAAAAAAAGACAGAAAAGTAAATTTCTCCAGACTAGTTTCCCTGTCAACATCTCAAGGTCATCTGGCTTAGTGCTCAGATGGTCAAAATTACAGTCGGTGTTGTGTTTGTGTCAACACAGTGCTCTGATTTCAGAACACGGAAGCCCCAGAGCTGGCAGAAAGCAAGCACACACAGGACTAAAGTCCGGGGCGCAAGACAGTGGAGGCCATGGAAACAGCTAGCAGAGCCCAGACTTCTGCATTTAGGAGAAGGCCTCAAGATTATCCAGGCACAACGTTCACATCCTTTCGGGGCCTCTGAGAATATGCTGAAAGCTGTGGACCCTTTTTATTAGCAATTAGGGAACTGACACGCTCCTGGTATAGGAAGGCCGCCTCCTTCATTTCAAATGATTCGGCACGTAGGGGAAGAGGGAACCTTTCTATCGGGGGCACATAAAGCAGGAGAAACAATTCCAAAAAGTTTAAGTGGTTGACCCAAGGTAACCCAGCTAGTTAGTGGGAGAGAGAACGAGAAGCGGGGTCTCACGTCCCCCAGCGTCCTTTCGGAGGAGGAAATTCAGATCATGTATTTTACGGGCTCATGTTTCCACCTGTCCTTCCTTCTTTCTCCTCACCCTCAGCCCCACCTCTAGTCCCCAGAGCCTGGCCCAAGGGACTAACTACACAGAGCGCACGATAAATGCCTCAGCACTTCCTTGTCCGGCCCCTCTCGTTTCTGCCCACACTTGTTCTAGTTGATGCCCACGCCTGATAACTGTTTCTGGTCCTGCTTGGATATCTTTCTCGTCCACGTTATGCGGTGAGACACTCAGAAAGCACAAGAGTCAGAATGTCCTGCACTCTGCCTCATACTGAAAATACCACAGTGGCCCCGGCAGCACTTCCCATTGGATGACATGGCTCTGAGGCTCATGTGCTCACACGCACACATCCTATGTTCACGGAAAAAGTGTGAACATTCCAGAAGCACGTTTGGACCTTGTTGGAAGAGGAAACAGGAATGCAACAATAGAGTGCTGTAGAAAAGCTACACTACTATAATCACTTTTGCTCTGGGGCCAACTTGCAGATAACGGAGTGAAGGGCTTCACCGGTACCAAGAGAGAACAATCCCTTCTGTCCTCGAAATGGGTGAGTAACACACTCAAGTGCAGAGCCTTGGAACAAAGCAATATCCTCCCTCCCTGCCCCGACCCCGTAATCGCTGTCCTAGAACACTCACAACCAGAAGGAGTTTGAAGAACTAGCAAGCTCAGTGTTAACTGTCAAATTATAACAACTGAAAATATAAAGCGACTTTTCTTGAAATAAATTTGAGCTGATTTTTTTTTTTAATCGTTTATCTTCAATTTACTGCCTCTGACATAAGGCTCCTTACAGAGGGTTTCAGGAGAATGGAAAGCACCAAAGCAAGGTTTTCTGGAGGCTGCAACCTTGGGAAGAAGGAGAGTCTGATGGGCTAGGTGGAAAGGAAAATGATGAGCTCGTCCATGTTCCTTCTCCCCGACTTCTCCACAGGGGCCCCCGAAAGCCAAAAACTGCACCAGGATATTCCTGGGAGCAAGGGTTTGGCTTGGGATTGAGGAAGAGGAAACTTGTACAGGAGCCAGACACTGCTGCCTTGGATCACTAAGACCAAAAGAATGACATTCATTGAAGTTTCAACAAAAACTGACTGAATGAAAGATAGCAGGGAAAATACCCATGGCATCTACAGCAGTAAGTTCTGTCGAGGGGTTTTGGTGGTATCATAAACTATGAAATCAGAGCAAGTACCATTAAAGCCCTAACCCCAAGTTCTCATTACTTTCCCATGAAACAGGACTTCCTTGCACTAAAGCTCTGAATCTTAAACATAAAATTTTAATATGGATGTGAGGGTTCTTTTCCAAACAGCTGGGGTTTCTAGTCTCTGAGCCAGAAGAGAGGATAACATGGCCAAAAAGTGTTGGATGGGAGTTGTCAGATGTCAGATGTATTTTGTCCTCAAATCCATGGGTTCCTGGGTGACAGGGCTGCATAAACCCTGAACTAAAATAAACATGAAACTGGGGACTCCTGTTTAAAAAATAATTGTATAAGGATGATGTCCCCAAACCACTACACTTGACTCATGGTGGGCAGCGGCAATCTCTACTGCCACCAGGAATTCTTCTGTCTGCCATGTGAGAACCATTTTGGAAGGGAAACGGTTACATGCTACAAATGGTAGAGAAAAGAATACAAGGAAATGCGGAAAACAGAGCCACGGCCTTTCCCACTGATCCCAGTGCAGGGAACATTTAGGGTCCTCTCTCAGAGACTTGCACAGAGGCGTGATTCAAACTTCCAAGCTTGCTTTTGCACTCCAAGTTCATTCTCCAAGACATACACACAAAAGTCCAGAATAAACTATTTCTCCATCCTAGGAAACACCTGCTTATAAAGGTTATACCCAACCCAAACTTCCACTCACAACTGGAGTCTCTTGAGGTCTACCTGCATGTCACAGCTCCTGTTCTCACCACATCTCGTAAGCTCGGTAATTCTCAGGCTGTCCCATCTCCAGCAAACGGGGGCCCAAAGCGAGCAGCAGCGTCCTGGGTCCTGACTTCTATGACTTCTCCACACCATCTGGTCATTTCCCAGGCCTTGAGTGGGTCAATGCCCTGACCTTGTTGGCCAGGCACCCTCTCCCTCCCAAGATGCCCTGGCCCATCCCCAGAATTCCACCCTTGCAACCTGCCTAATAAGACGCAGCAGGAGGGGATGGGGCTGCAGAGGCCGATGAGGACTCCACGGGGCAAGCCAGTCGGCCAAGGACATGCTTTCCCTGCAGAAGAGAGTAGATGTTTTCATTTGGAGCAAGAGGGAGAATGATTTTTCCTGTCCCAGCTAATTAGAATACCGTCAATTGGGATCACAATGTATTTAATTAAATTCCCTGTAATATACGGAGAATCCACCAAGGCACAAATCCCAGTGGAAGACTCAGCGGAGGAGCTGTCTGCCTCCTTTCAGAGTTCTTGCTCTCCTCTGCAGGCAGGAAATTCTTCTCCCACGCAGATACTGGACGCCCCCAACACTCTCCCCCTCACAAAGGTTGCCCATCCTTGGGAAGGAGGACCCAGGTCTTGTTTGCCTTTTTCCATTTATTTCTTTACTCTGTGCTCAACATTCTTAACTGTTCACCTCTATCGGGTCAGGTGTGCAGTTGAAAAAAGAAAACAGAACAATAACTTCAACTGTGGTTAGTGTGCTACACGTGGACCCAAAGAAAACTGGCCACTGAGCCCATCAGGCAGGGTTTGGTTTTGGTTCAATTCTAAGCATCTGCAACACATGAGACACTATGTAAACACACACGCACACACACACACAAACACACACACACATGCCCTACCCTAGGGCATGACCCTGCAGGTAATAAGGCAGTGATGGTGGTGACTTGGCAGACAGGCCAAGGGATATAAGGAGGGCATCCCTTTAGTGTGAATACCATTGTGAGAATACACCCTCCAGCTGGACCGGTGAAAATCACTGGCTCACTCAAGAAAAATCAACACCTACCTACCAATGAACAATGAAGAAGCAGGACCAACTAGTAAATCAAGAAAGGGAGAACTACCCAGCTAAAGAAGACTGGCAACCGAGGTCCAACCAAACTCACTCGGTCCAGCCAGCCTCTCCTACAACCTCGAACACTGAACCACCTAGGGTTTCCTTGTTTTCCCCCAATCTCACTGCTGTTTTTTCAAGTGCCTGCAAAACGCCGGGTTATATGAACTGCAAGTGTACCGTTGTTTCCACCAAAAGAAACTTCTACACGTGGCAAGAGGATTTATTTCCTGAAAGCTCAGAGAAGTACAAGGACCCACAAGAAGGGAATAAGTATCCAGTGTGACTCATAAATGGAAACAGAGAAAGAGCCCAACAAACTCCAACTTCTCCAACTGACCACTATGTGGCAGAAAACAGACTGTCCTCACAGCAATCGAGTGGGAACTGGATTCACACACACTAGGTGGGCAGCACCTGTGCTGGAAATGAGCGACGGGGCTCCCGCGCACTGGTCAGGGACCTTTCCTGTCCATCTGTCTGATCCTGTCGGAGCATGTATAGTTTAAAATGCTCGTCCTGTCCTGGTTTAGCTGGCAGGCGACACTTCCTGTGCGTCTGACACAGAAACATCCAATGTCCCACGTCTTCCCTTCTGGGTCTGGTTCCGAGGGAAGAACTTGGAAAAGAAAAGACCTCGATACAACAAGAGGCGCCTTGAATAATAGGCCTGGCACGTGAGGCCGAGTGCAAAAAGCAAATTAATAATTAAAAAAGAAAGGAAAGGAGCCAGCCCGCGATATTTGTGGCATCCCACCCCACTGACATGTTGGGCTCGTCCACCCTGGCCAACGAATGAAAGTCAAAGAGACGAAAAGAGGGCTCTTGTTAGAAAATAATTCATCGTGAAAATCAAAAAAATGTGTTCCTGTTACTTGTTTCCCAGGAAAACTAACCAAGTTCTGTCAGAGGACATCGATTTCTATAAATCTGGAGGGGCCCCGGCTCCCTCCTCCTCAACAATAGGAAACTTCTAACATCTGGTTCTTCATGCATGGAATGCAAAATATTGATCAGGTTCTGTCAAAGCCTCCCCTTTAAAGGAGAAATGGACAAAGTACACTCTGACACACACACACACACACACACTCACAAATGAAAACAACACGATTCACAAATGAAGGTTCCTCGGGGAATAATAACTGTTAGAATGAACACACAAACGCCCACCCCGCTCACCACATTCTCCCATGGGTACAACGCAACTGCACTTGGAGGACAAAGCAAACGCTGAAGGTCCCTGATGGGGTAAAGCAGCTCCCAGGCATCCCTCCGGGCAAGTGGCAGACCAGACACCTCCTGCATCACAGAGAAGAAGCCCCACGGCGGGCGTCCAAAAAGGCCCCTGACACACCTGTGGTGCTCGGAAGTGCAACCCGGCACGGGCAGGTAGAAGAGCCTCTCGATCCATAAAACAGAGGTCCCCAGTGGAACAGGTCGCTGGTGCGTCAGGCCTCTGGAGGGAAAAAACTTAACCACAGCAAGCCCGGGGCTTGGGGTAGGACTATGAAAGTCTCACCAACACTTCCAGTGAGAAGAAACAGGAAGATGAGGGTCCAGAGTGAATCTGCTAATTACCCAGTAAGATGAAATAAGGAAGGAGTAAGCAGGTGTTAATTCACCATCACACCCGTGCACGGCATTTACTGCTGAGGAAGCACCTTCACACCTTTGATTTTCTCGTGACACCCCGACGTGAGCAGCGTTTGGCTCCTGTCCTTGGAGAAACCCAGAGCTCCAAGAAGTCATGTGACTCCTTGCCCCCAAGGTCCCACAGAGCATGGAAGAAATGCGACTGGAACCCAGGGCTGGAGGCCAGGTCCACAGCTGTCCAGCTACACTGCAATGACCATGGGGTGCTGAACACGAGACTCCCGAGACCCAGGTATTCACTTTGAATGCCTAAAAAAGAAATTGTTTCAGGTGTAATGCAATCCAGAACGGGGGTGGTTAATTTTTTTAATCAGGGGTTGTGTTACAGTTCCAAATTTAATGTCGCATTCTTAGGAAAGCTTCCGGAAGGTCAACCTAAATATATATGTATTCTCTGTTTCATGTTGGCTTTTCACCCACTCATGCCCTCATCCTCGGCACCTGTTAATTTAGTCCTATTTCACGGCAGGAGCCCAGCAGACGGCGTAAGATATAAGCCCCAACCACCATTTACAAGAGAACGTGAAAGGAAGTAAAAATATTCCCTTAGATCAATCCATTTGCGTTGCTCTGACCTATTTTCTAGTTTCTAGGCCAGTCTCCTCACGCCCTGGAACAAGCCATGACTGTTCGCTCTCAGCACCCGAGCTCCAAGGCCACAGTCAAGACTTTCTAACCCTGCATCTCTTCGCTGGCATGAGTGATATTTCCTCATTCAAAAGTCTCAAGATGAATGTTCCTTGAGAGAAGTATAGTAAATTCTAGAAAAAAAAAAAACATAAATCTGCAATCTATAGGTTGTAGCGGCCTTGGCTTTGAAATCTTTTCTAGAAAAGTCCAAGCATGGACTCTTGCAGAATGTTGATGCCATCCCTAACAGGTTTCATTTCCCTCTGTCGGGAAACCTCCAGAAAGGAGTGTGGCATAACTATACATAGAGAGGAAGCTGATAAGGGGTACAGGAGTCCTCCCTAAGGAAAGGGCCCATCGGAGCCTGAGGTCTCAAGCCAAATAAGGGCTAGTTTCCACGACGGTCAAATGAGTATCTACGTAAACCTGGAAGCAACGGAGGTATGTGGTGGGGAAGACAATCAAGCGGGTCCCACAAGGCTAACATCAAACTGACTAATCCTCCAGGAACTACCCACGACTCAGGGCACTGGCAACAGTGAGTTCATTAAGATGTGCTTCTTCCCTCACGCTCCTTTCCAGCTCTCACAGGTGTAAGTCCCCACACACAACGAAGGCCGCCATATATATGCTACTCAAGCTGGTCCTCATTCAGCTCCATGTCACACTGTTGTCATAACGGTGGTTTAAGGCGAACTCTGGATTAGGGCAGGCCAGGGAAAACCCTCCCTCTGTGCTACCTTCAGCAAATTACACACACGGGGTGGGCCTCAGGTGCCTCACCTGCAATGTTGGAACAATAACAGAACCCCCTCATAGCACCACTGGGAGAGGTCAGTGGGATGACTCGTACAAAGTGTTCACTACAGTGCCTGATGTACGGTGTGCCTTCATCATCAACGAGACCATTATTATTACTGCCGTTATCTTTCAAACTAGTTAAGCTTTGGGGATTAGGAACAGAAATGAATGTCTACTGAATTTACCAATTTGACACTTCCCTCCTTATGCCCAAACTATCCTGCCTCCTCCCTGGGAACCACCATCCCACACCACCCCCCAGGGCAAAAGAAGAATCCCTTGTTGACAATAAAGAAACTGCGATGTACAGAAATGATAAAATAGAGGGGAAACTGCACACACACGGGCCCGACTTCTTCCTTACAAGAGGTGCTTAATTTTTATTTTAAGTCCCTTGCCCAAGTCGTGCAGCTGGTGCAGGCAGAGCCAGGATCACACCCCAGGTCCATGTCCTTGCCACAGAACCCCATCTGTTCTCTCTGGATCTCTCTGCCCATGAGGTGTCAATACACAATGAAAATCAGAACCCTTGCTCTTTCATCACATCTGCCAACATCCCAGGTGAGAACCAGGAAAGGAGAACTTTGCTGAAAAGGCTGCAGACATGGCGCTGATTCCCCAAATCCGCTCTGAAGGATTTGCTTATTTGTATCTCCAACCCCATGACAGTCAACACAGCAGGAAAAACATACTTGTCTGGTGGTCAAAACAGGTGCATTACTTCATCTGTAAAATATAGATGTTTATACTTGCCCTGTCTTCCTTGGATGCAATTTTAAAAACCACATGAGCAAACAAATGTGAAGACCGCTCAGAAGGTGTGAAGGGCGACCTGAATAGCTGGCACGGGCATCATCTCTTCACCTCGAGACCAGATTTCGCTTCCTCACCTCTGATTGGCAGGTACACCACCGTGGGCTTGGTGGTTAATGATGCAGACGTGTTCCAGCTCAGCGGTCCTCTAACTGGAGCGTGCATCAGAAGCACCTGGGGGGGTGCGTCATGCCGCAGAGTTTCGGGCCCACCCCAGGGGTTTCTGATTCACCGGGTCTGGGGTAAGGATGGAGAATTTGCACTTCTAACAATCTTCCTGGCGGGATGCTGACGCTCCTGGTCTGGGATCACCCTCTGAGAACAGCTGCTTTGGACAGCAACTGCCACAGAACAGAGACCTAAGTCAGAATACACGGAGACACTCCCCTGTAAAAAGGAACATTTCCAAGGCCTAACATTTCCGAACGGCCCGCCTTTTCCCAAAGAGTATTTCAGATTCTAGCAAACTGCACTCGATAGATCACGCGATGCCTGCACACCAGAATTTACCCCTTCAATGAGAAAGTCACTCGGAAGCAGCTGCCTGCTACTGGCCTGCTCCAGATACTTCATAAAGTCGGAACTGGCTCTATTCATCTTCCTCTCCCCTTTCGCACCTGCAGTCTAAACTTTCGTGGGGCTGTGGCTGAAAGCGTGACTCCTGATGGCGAGGCGTGAGGCATCACTTCTTCCTCGCGAGCCCTGCATCCTGCTGAGTGCACCTGTCCAGATGTCTTGCTGGAACCGAGCCCATGGGAGAGCTTCCACCAAATATGAGAAAAATAAAACGGTCTTTAAAATTCCTCCCACGCTCTTGAACTTTCTAGCTGCTGCTGCTGAGAGCGTGAATTTGGTGCTCAAACCTGGAGGCTTCTCTTGAGCTCCCACGATCTGCTGACAAATACCCTCATCACCTTCATGATGAGAGAAGAACACGGGCCGCCAGCATGAGATGGGCAGGGGGCAGCGAGCACGCACAGGGCTGATTTCTTCCTCATAAGAGGGGCTTAATTTTTTTTTTTTTTTTTTGCGGTACGCGGGCCTCTTACTGCTGTGGCCTCTCCCGTTGTGGAGCACAGGCTCCGGACACGCAGGCTCAGCGGCCATGGCTCACGGGCCCAGCCGCTCCGCGGCATGTGGGATCCTTCCGGACCAGGGCACGAACCTGTGTCCCCTGCATCGGCAGGCGGACTCCCAACCACTGCGCCACCAGGGAAGCCAGGGGGCTTAATTTTTATTTCATTTTTTCCCTTGAAACAGAAAATGGGAAAGGGACCAGGCACGAGAGAAAAATTCCCTCTAAACAAATGCCTTTGATGTCGCTCATTCTGGCTGCTAAGACATTTCACCCTTTCTCCTTAAATTATGTGGATTTTGTTGAAGGTTGAGGAAGATAAGTTACACTTGTGGGAGGGGGACAAGGGACCGAGAGAGGAAAGAGAAAACTGCTGCTTTGAGGAAGTGGAGCTGAGAGACCAGGAGACGGCTGGAGGCAGAGTGGACGGCCACGTGGTAAGACGGGACACAGTTTTGCGAAAGATGACACGGCTAGTTTCTCTGCCCTGCTTTCAGGTTTCCACTCCCCCCCCCATAAATAAGCCAGACAAACACCCTGTACACCAGGTTTTGCTCTCCTTCCCCCCCTTTTTAAGTCTCATTAAAAGCCGATATTGTTCGGCCTCAAGATGGAGAGTTCAGCATGGATTTTACTGAACGTTAAATCAACCAGCAAGCGTAGCCAGCAAACTCTGTGGCACTTTAACTTTAAATAATGCAATAATTATTGAATTTCCTTTTTATAACTGAAGTGCTGGAATGTAAACAATGGGGCTGTAATTGCAGGAAGGGGGGATCAATAGAGGCAATCGTTTTCAGCCATGTTAATTGTAAATACAATTGCTCCAAGATGTCAGACTTGTTCTCCCTGCTCCCAGAATCATCCTAACGGATGACAGAGTCCAACTTTCCCATTACAGCTGTTCGTTCCTTTAAGAGGTTCTCAATCAGGTCTGATCAATCTGTCAAGATAATGCATGGAGTAAGTAAGACTCTTCCAAACACAGGCTCCCAATCAATAGCCCGGACCCGCTTAATGAGGTGGGGCTAAGGCCCAGAGGGAGGTAACAGCCCCCCGCTTGCACCTAGGTCTGGCAGGCTGGCTTCCTCGCACGGTCCTGATAAACAGATCAGCCCTTAACGAGGACATTAGTTATGCGCGCTTCAGCAAGCAGCAAGGCACCCGTCCCTGGGGACAGACGGACAGAAAACAAAATAGATTAACAGAAAACAATATGGTGCCAAATTAGGTCCAACTGAAGACTTTTCCCTCCTTCTCCTGCTTTTCTTAATTGTCCAGCAGAGTGGAGGACATCAATTAATCATCCCAATGGGTGTGAGCTCAAAGCATGGGAGCACCCGTTGAGCTGGGGGATCTCTGGGTGTCTGCCCGTTTCCCGTGGGCCCTCATCCCCTCCACCCCGTTTCCAGACTACAAGAGGGGCCTCTCACAGAAGGAGAGAAGGGAGACCAGGCTGCATCTTGATTCCTGACAGCGACAATGGGGGGCCACGGACTGACGCCGGACAAGAACAAATCTGCTACTCTTCGCAGGCGATGTCAGTGTTTGAGATCGAGTTTTGGTCCTGAGAATGGGTGAGCTCTCACAGACAAGGAGGAGGAAAGTCAAGAGTCTAGAATCCCAGGGCTTTCCTGGTGGCGCAGAGGTTAAGAATCCGCCTGCCAACGCAGGGGACACGGGTTTGAGCCCCGGCCTGGGAAGACCCCACATGCTGCGGAGCAACTAAGCCAGTGCACCACAACTACTGAGCCTGAGCTCTGGAGCCCGTGAGCCACAACTACTGAGCCCACCCACCTAGAGCCCATGCTCCGCAACAAGAGAAGCCGCCGCTGTGAGAAGCCTGTGCTCCTCAACGAAGAGTAGCCCCTGCTCGCCACAACTAGAGAAAGCCTGTGCGCAGCAACAAAGACCCAATGCATCCGAAGATAAAAAAATTAATTAAAGAAAAAAGAGTCTAGACTCCCACTTCACCTGTCCCAGCATCTTTGCAATTGGCACAGGCTCTGCAGGAGTTTGAATTCCCACGAGGATAACCTGGAGGGCTCCTGGGGAGTCTGGAGAGCCGTCTTTTCTCCCTTGGAGGGCACCGTGTGTCTGCACCCTTGTTCCTGCTATGACTGGCTAGGGAGACAGCCCACTGGGGAAGTCCTTAAGAAAGGGCCATGCAAAGGAACATTCCACCAAGAATACAGCAGTGCCTTTTCCCAGTGGCTGCGTGGCTTAGATAGAGCAGGGGTTCCCAAAGTGTGGCCCCTGGACCAACAGCGTCAGCACTTCCTAGGAACCCTTCAGACCCTGTCCAGGTCTACGGGAGCCTCGAGGGTGCAGGCCGAGCTCATCTGATGCTTCCGATGCAAGCTCATTTAACAACCACCATCTTAGAGGATGAGTAAGTTAGCAAGTTGGTCCCTTCTGGATCAGAAACAGTTCAGTGCCCAAGATATATCTATAAAACCTCTATTTTCCCTGAGGTTTGGATCAGGGCCCACCACCCATCTGCTCCAGAATGCAAGACCTCTGGGAATAATGAAACCAAAAGAATGAGACCCATCTGAAAACTCCATTTTATTAGTGGGAAAAGATCACGGAGTGGGTCACACTACTGAATTTCAAAAGTTAACCGTTTCATATTGTGAATGAAGTAAAATGAGAATAACAGTCTTTTTAAAGGTCTGCGGATGAGCAGAATAAAAGAAAATAAATATACAGCTAGAGAGAGCAGATCCCTCCTTTGTGCAAAGTCCCGGCTCCCAGGCCACTCCTTCTCCGAAGCCCTTCCCAGCCCCCAGCTCCACCTCTCCCTCCTCTGGGCCGGCAAACCGCCAGGAGCATCATCCACACTGTACTCATCTCACTGTGTTTCAAACCACTGCTCCTCTGCCACACTGTCGACAGCAGCTCACAGGTGGGGAGAACTTTCTATCTCGGTACCGGGCAGAGCTCCCAACCCACAGCAGGTACTGAAAGATGGCCGGCTGAAAGTCTAAACAATCTCCTCTAAGGCTCCACTGTGGCTCTCAGTCTTCAGCTGGCCACTCAAGACCTAGCTCATTGAGTCCAATTCCCTCCCCCCATCTCAGATTTCAATCCTCCACTCCACGCCACACCCCACACACAACTAGACGGCTGGCAGTTGCCACCCTCATCCACCAACCCTCATCCTTCTGGTCCCGGCGCCTCTCCTGCTTGGAAACTCTCCCCAACACCCTCTCCACCTGCTAAAGGGCTGCACAGCCACCGGAGCAGGCAGATAGCACCTCGGCCTGAAGTCTTTCCCCATCACACCTGAGCCAGAACCCCATCTCCTCGCCTCTGGGATGTCAGAGCACAGGTGGCCCCACCCAAGCCCACCGTGAGTCATTCTTTTCAGGAAATGCTTTCCTGGACTTCCACACGGGGCTCTGCAGTCCTTGATGACCCAGATGGGACGCTGGGGCTGAGGGAATAAATATGTTTGCTAATATACGCTGCTCGTTTAAATAAGGGTTTTTGGCAGGAGATAATGACTACAAATGGCTGCATTTAGTGACTTCATTATTTCAGTATATTTCAGTATATGTCCTCCCTCCAAATCAGTCAAATGTCTCCCAGCCAGAGGCCAGCTTAGTCGGTCACTGTCATTCTATCCTCCATTTCGTCTACACCCCTTGCCGTATTTACATGGGTTTAATATCGCTATCCTCTTTTACGAGAGCTCTTTTACTATTAAACTGACAAATAACTGCAAGACTTGGAGATACTGAGAAACAGCTAGAATGTCTAGACGATCACAGAAACCGCGGGTAGAGAGCACAGAGAGCAGATGCCTCTCAGGGGGAGTAACTTGGCCACGAGAACTCCGAGGATGAGTTCACAAGTGTCCACCGCGCCTCTGCAGATAAAAACAACTTAGTACGTAGTTTAGTTCTAAACATAAGATCCTACGAGAGACAACGGAGTGAGGTGACAGTGCTCAAACATCTGGAAGGAGGTGGCCGAGTGAGCACCCCCAGAATGCACGACAGAGCAGCCGGACTGTCTCCAGATTTGAAGAATCAGGATAAGGACTTTTTTTTTTTTTTTTAAACACACACATACATCTTTATTTTCTTCCCGAGTTTCCTGTCCTCCTATATGCTGAGAACTGCTGCTATCTGGACCCCAAGGAACTGGTTACGTCTTACACTTTCATCAATTTTCAAGTTCTGGGACCTGCGAGGAGGGAACCATTCTCCACATGGGCTCAGAAGCTGAACGCTTAGCTGTGCCCCCCTCCCCTCCCAGTTTATGCCCAACCTCTGGGCTCGTCAGCCTGCTGACTGGCTGGTCCCACTTATGACAGACCCTCCCCAGAGTCTTCCAAGCAACTTGGTCCAGAGATGCCATCTCCCAGCTCTGCTCTCAACCTCCCAACAGAATGTGGCTGAGAGGGCAGTCAGTGAGATATATTTTTTTAACCGTATTTTTAAATGGTGAAATACACGGAGGGTTTTCATCAACCAGCCCACACTGACCAACACATCCTTTCCCCATTTTCATCCAAGTTCACTCTGGTCCGGCAGGTCCAAGAACCACTGTGAGGTGGGAAGGACCCAGAGCAGAAGACCTGCTGGAGGCACAGTTTCATCCTGGACAGACTGATGGTTTACAAAACCTGCTGGAGAACCGTGAGGGATCTTCCTCAGTGAAATCCAAGTTTCAGAAAAGTGCATCTGTAAGACTGGAAACTGGGGAAATTTCTTTGAGCAGCATGGTGGGGTTTAAGGTGGGGCTAGAGGACGTTGGAGAAAGGCAGGACTAGGGAGAGGATGGCTGGAATCCTGCCAGCCCTGGGGCACCGGGATGCCCTGGCACGCACTGTGCATGTTAGTAGGGACTGTGTGACTGGGGCACGGTGACATTTGGACACAAACCGGCCTGCAGTTGCTTCCCGGAGCTACAGTAATAAGATATGGCCACTCATTCACACCTTAATTTGTTAGGTGGCAGCTTTGTGGACTCTCAAATCCAGGAGGCTACTCTGTATTTATACAGAATATAGATACTTTTTTTAGCAGGTGCTTTAAAGGCAGAGAGTATTAAAATACAGATTTTTCAATGACCTTTCCAGATTACTCTATAATAACATGAGGCCAGAGGAACCAACAGCCGGTCTGGTTTCTGGTGACACATATTTTTACGGCGGTCTTTCTTCCACCTTTGGACTCATTCATTTCCCGTTTGTCTATCCACATTCCTGCTTCCTGTTTCCCTCACGACAATGAGAGAGACTATAAATCTTCTCTAAACATTGTTTCCATCATTCTCTGTAGGTGAGAAAGGTCCTCCACTAGAGCATCTTTTCACCCTCTCCTCTACTGCACCACACCCATCTCCAGCCAGCTCTGCTGTCTACTGACTCAGTCTCTCAGTGGCTTCTCAGGCGCGTGTGCGTGTCTGTGTGCGTGTGCGCACGCGTGCGCGTGTGTGTGCGTGCATGTGTGTGATACGGGTCACGCCACTCCCTCCCGTGCATACTTCCCTCCCAGCTCAGCCAAACCCTACTTCCCTTTCTGAGCGTCACATCTCCGCCCCTATTTCTGTCCACGGTGATTCTTTCTCCTCTGAACTCAAAGCCTCCATCTCACAGCACGTCTGAAACCCTGAGCGACGGTTATCAGCTTTACGTACGTGGCACATTCCCCAAGAGACTGGAAGGCTCCCGAAGGCAGGGACCGTGTGTCCCCGTCCTGGGCGCACAGCAGTCAGGTCATTCCGCAGCGAGAACACAGGCTTAGGAGTTGGGAGCCACGCAACGGAGACGGGGCTCTGACACCGCGCTCTCTCCTCAAGTGTAACGTGGAATAAGGTTGCCACACGAGGCGAGGCCGTGAGGGTCCAGAGAGTAAATCAATGTGAATGTACTTCGTAAAGGGTCAGGCAGAATTAAAAGAAAAAACGTTGGGTGATGAGAATCGGTTGGAGGGGGCACCTGAAGACTCAGCAAGCCTTCCCCACCATCTGATTTCATTGGGGTCCTAAGTCTAGACAGCGGCGAATTAATTACTGGATCACCCGTTCACTTACCTCGCTAATGAAATCATCGGTTCTGCCGGGGAGAAACCAGTTAGGAGGACTGGCTAGCCCCTGGGTGTGAGTCCCACTGGTGCCAGCTGCATTCCCAGCGCCAACATGACTCACGAGATGACACGAATTGCCAGTGGGCTTTGTTATTATGTGACCTGCAGCAAGTCACCCTTTCCCGCTTCAGTGATGAAATCTGGATGGCAACACGAAGAACCTACTTCACAGCGTTTCGGTGAGGAATGACGATGTCGCACAGCTTGTAACGACCGGGAAGCACTCTGTCTTTGTGGAGAGCTATATTACTTAACATTTAGAATAATGCCCACTGTTTCAGGTTGAGAAAGCATTCAGATTTTAGCTAAACTGAAGGCTGAACATATCCGTTAATGAGCAGTGTCCTTCCCATAGAAACACTGAAAGCTACTCAGTCTACTGAACAAAATGACTAGCAGTACATTAGCAGGAAGCTGATGCAGGTTTAGTTACCATGAAACCAGGGTCATTGCATCCTGATAAGCAACTTCTTAAGATCACAGAAATACACCACAGCCGACAGAGCTGACAACTGCATTTTTAAGGGTGGATTGGGGCGAGAATAATTTGTTAGTCCACAATTTTCCCAGAATTCATAAAAATACCACCTCTTAAAAGACATATTTCTAAAATCTAGACCAGCTGTCGGCCAACTTTTTCTCTAAATATCTGGACAGTAAATATTTTAGGCTGAGGGCCATCTGGTCTCTGTCACCACTGCCTAACCCTGCCACCAGAGCACAGAAGCAATGATGGACTGTGTTCCAATAAAACTTTATTTATAAAAACAAATAACTGGCTGGATTTTTTCCATCTAGTAGCCATGTGCTAAACCCGGATGTAAAACTTTGAGAAAAATTTACCCAATCATTCAGAATATCAGTGAAGAGGGGAGAACACACACACACACACACACACACACACACACACACACACATACACACACACATACTTTGTTAATCAAAATAAGTTCCTTCCAACTTGTCAAAACTCAGTAAGAGCCAGACATGCAAACTTGTTATAAAAGTAAACTGTTTCAAACTGAAGGTCAATAGCAATTCAAGTACCATTTAACTCGGAATTATGAAATCACTCCAGAACAGTTAAGCTTCATCCTTGTTTTCAGGCGTTTGAACGTAAGAACTTGCGTGTAAATGTGCTCTGTAGCTGGCGGTACCCGTTCTCAAGTTCCACATCTCAGTCTATAACCACCGTGAACAATGCCGCATGAGTGAGAGTTAAGGTTATACATTTATTCAGAACTAAACAATACCTGTAACTGATTCAACTTTTAACCAACCTAATGACGGAATTACTAATGACAATAAAAATGTAGGTGTCCTCTGTGCCCTCTAGCAGATGAAAATAATCCTGTTTAAAGAGCCAGGGAGCAAAACGAAAAGGTGAAAAATTAGGTCACGATGGTTCCTGTGTATCATCCTGCACACCACGCTTCTCTTTCCTAAGCATCTCTTAAAAGGAGAATGCCAGCAATGATTCTGACACCCGACAATGAGTGCTCAAGAAGTCTGGATTTAGAGAAATAAAATATTTAAACGTTCTCTCAATAACACCATCTATGTTTATATAGCCCTATAGAGACTTCAAAGGGTTTGGTCCTTCATTAGTTCAACTGATTCTCACAACTACCTTGTGAAATTAAGGGGATACAGATGCCTTTCTTCACTGTCTTGTGGACAGAGGAGAGAGTTAAGTCGAAGATGACAAACTGGCAGCAACTGGGGAGACTGTGGGTATGAGCTGCAAAATTCTTGGAGTTTTAAAAAAATTCTTGATTCATGACTAACACTTTAAAATCTGTGACTTTCCCATGCAGCTGAGATTTTCAGACTCTGTTTTACAATTATCTGGATAAGATGGGGCAGGTGCTGTCCAACCAGCACTAGCACCCATGTATGATGCCTGCACGGCCCCCGTGGGCACCTGGGTTGGTCTCCACTGGGCTGTGCCATGTGTAATAGAGAATGGGACTTGTGAGTGGGGGCCGTGCAAGTCGACCCCGGGTCTTCTCATCCTGAATTGGCGTTGGTGACGCCACACTGCTACACTGTGAATAACCCAGTGCAAAGACCCCCCTGAAAACCAGCACCTCTGCTGGAGCAGCAGACCACAAAACCGAAGGCGAAAAGCTGAGCTACACCACGCTCGGGCGATAAGGGTGTTCAGGATGAATATGGCTTCGTGAGGGAAGCCAACTTAGTTCTGCCACAGGAGTTAATATTTGCTAATTGGTAGGAAAAGGTAAAATTAATGAGGACATTAACATAGCTATTTAAAAACAGCTCCATGTTCCTCCCATTGTAACACATGGAACTATCAGGAAGTAATTGAGGGAAAAGGACACTGTCAATTCTCAATTAACTGCATGAATGAAGTGCTCAGTGACACGGATAACCCAAGTCATTTACATTTGGATTTAGAAAGTAACATCTTTTTCCCTCGGAAAACTTACCTTCCTAATCACGGCTTGCCGAATGTGATGGAGAAATCAGTTTCCCTTCTCTGTCAGAGAAAAAAGCTGCTTGGGAGACTACAGAAACTGCCAGGAATTTCAGACCTGCCACAGATAAGCCCAGGCAGATCAAAGAGTGGTGGTCCAATATGGTAGCCATTAGCCGCTTGTGATGACACACATTTGAATTAATTTCAATAAAATTTAAAGTTCCATTCCTCAGCCACACAGGCCACGTTTCAAGTGCTCATAGCCACACGTGGCTAGTGGCTACCACGTGAGAGAACATACAGAACACTTCCATCGTCTTGGAAGTTTCCAAGGACAGCACTGAATTCTAGGTGGAGGATAACCTCTTCCTTCACGGATTAAAGAGAAAGTTGCGGGGGAGGGAGATGCTATGCTGGTACCTTCAGAGAAACAAAAGGGAACTGTAACACCTGACTCTCTCAGCTAGTTTAATTTCAAGCCCAATAATGTAGACTCTTGTCTAGGGAATAACACACACAAAAATAAGCATTCCATTCTAAGTAAAATGAGGCTTTTTTTAATTAACAAGGCGGAAAAACGGGCGGATAAAAGGTGAGGCAGGAAAGCCTGGTTTTGAGCAAACATTTGCCATCTGTACCTACACCTAGTGTGGCCACGCAGCGAAAGGTAAACAAGAGAGAGACGGCCACCCCGCGGGGCCCGCCCGGGTAGGTGCCACCGGGAGCAGTGTCGGACCCAGTGTCACTTCACATCCTCGTTAATTACCTTGAAAGGAGAGGGTTAGTAAACAGCAAGTTAATTAAATTCTCCGATGATGCTAATTTGGGACGCTTTCGTAAGACTGGCAAGGGCAGAGGCAATATAAAAGGGACCTGGATGGGTTAGAAGTCTGAGTGGAAAATAAAATTAAGCGCCGGCTAAACAAACACCGCTTTAAATAAGTCTTATGGAAGAGCCAAAATGTGCCCAAAAAGGAATCTGGAAAATTGAGGTGCTAAAATGAAAAAGGTTTGCAATGTCTAAGGCATACAAGCAGAACAGGAGTAAAAGAAGGCTTTTTACAGATGTTTAATACAAACGTTTACGTGCCCTTAGAAGGTCTGGGAGGAACACCAACTGTTCACAGTTGCTGCCCTTGAGAGGCGTGGCCACAGAGAACAGGAGGCGGGGAAGGGCCTTCCACTTTAACTTCACATTCTTTAAAACTGATGACTCATTTTTCAAACAACCACGTAGGATGCGTTATTTAGTTGTTTTTTGTTTGGTTTTCTAAAAAAACTTCTTAGTTTGAAATAATTTTAGATGGACAGAAGAACAGGATAGTACAGAGTTCCCACGCGTCCTCACCTAGCTTCCCCTGCTGTTAACATCTGGCGTCCTAACATCCGGAACGTTTGTCAAAACCAAGAAATAGACGTTGGTACGATACTGTTATTGAAGAATAGACTTTATGTACTTACATCGTTTTTCCACTCACGCCGTTTTTCTGTGCCAGGTTCCAAAGCAGGATCCCACACAGAGTTTACATGTTAATCTCCAATCTGTGCCAGTTCCTTCGTCTTTGGTGACCTCGTCACCTTTGAAGAGTGCTGTTCAGGCGTCTATAGAGCATCCCTCAATTTTGATTTGTCAGATGTTTTCTCAAGATCTGACTGAGGTTACTGCATCGCATGGTGGGGGCGGGGGCGGGGAAGCACATGGCCATCAACATGACTAATCACCGGTCAGGTTAACCTTCATCACTCAGAGAAGGCGATCCTGCCAGGCTCCTCCACTGGCAAGTTACTTTCTTTCCCTTTCCATACTTGATTCACCAGAAGTGAGTCGCTAAGTCCAGCCCACAGTCAAGAGGAGGGGAACGAAGCTCCACCTTCTGGTTACTATGCTGTTAAATAAGATTAAAATATCCCTTAAAAGAGATCACCTTCTCTTCGTGCAAACAGAAGTATCTAAGGAAGATGTCTGTCTAGAAGGTCAGAGTTGTTTCTTTGTTTTCAATATGTGGATTGTCAACAACATAGATGAACAAATGTCCACAACTGCAGAGCCCTCACTCTTTGCCAGGCAGCGTCCTGCCCACTTAGACATATTAACTCATTTAATCCTCAGAACAGCCTGATGAAAGTGAGGCTGCAACATTATACTGACCGACTGGCACAAAGAGGGTCAATCGCTTGCTCCTGTTAACACAGTTATTAAATGGTGGAGCAGGATTCGAACTCTGGCCTCCTGGCTCTAGACATCATGCTGTCTAGAGAGCTCTCTGTGATCCTGCTTCTCAGTATACAACTCCCAAATTTCAGGACAGTCAAATGCAGCAGCAAAGTGTAATTCATGGAGAAGAGTGACTTGGGGCAAGATGTCAAGACCCAAATGGGGACTTCCCTGGTCGTGTAGTGGTTAAGAATCCACCTCCCAATGCAGGGGACATGGGCTCGAGCCCTGGTCCGGGAAGACCGCAGATGCCGCAGAGCAACTAAGCCCATGCACCACAACTACAGAGCCTGTGCTCTAGAGCCCGTGAGCCACAACTACTTAGCCCGCGTGCCACAGCTACTGAGCCCGTGTGCCACAGCTACTGAGCCCGTGTGCCACACTGAAGCCCGCGTGCCTAGAGCCTGTGTTCCGCAATAAGAGAAGCCATTGCAATGAGAAGCACGCACACCACAACGAAGAGTAGCCCCCACTCGCCACAACTAGAGGAAGCCCGCGTGCAACAACGAAGACCCAATGCAGCCAAAAATAAATAAATGAATGAATAAATAAATTAATTAATTTTTTAAAAAGACCCAAACGGAACAGAGGCTTCTCTGAAGAGAAGCACACCCACAGTGGCGTTCCTAGGATCAACACTGCAGGGCTAAGTAGGCCCAACAAAACCAAGATGCTCTGGGGTGGGGGGTGGGGGCAGGGTTTCAACAGAAGACAGTCCTCCTTTACCTTTAGAGAGAGGCAGGGAATACAGGACACCTGAGCTCGTCAAAGGACCTCTCCGTCCACGGGCATAAAAGACGCTCAAAATCCATGGACCACAATGCTTACTGATATCCCAGCCCACGTGTCACAGAGACCAGCTTGGAACTGTCTCCCGCAATAACAAGGACTATTCCTACGCTTCTGAGGGTTCACTGTAACACCCTCAGAAGACACTTCTGGAGTCAGCAACAGAGCACAGAGGTCAAGGCTGGAGCAAGCCTGTCTGGCTGGGGAGAGAGAGGATATAAGACAGAAAGAGACCAACCGCCCAGACGGGGGAAGACACTTGGCCCATGACCTGTCCCATCTGCAACGTGGGCTTGTTGAATCCCAACCATTAACTCTTTGATATACTGACATCAGAAAGCAACAAGGAAACGAGCTGTTTCTAGAAAAACAAGAAAGGAACCAGGAACGTGTGGGCAGCTGCCGCCCTCCCCAGTAGCCCACGTTACTCAGTTCCCACACTGAACTTTACCATTATCCTTCGCCACAGAGAAAAAGGATGAAGAATCAAGCAGGGAGCGATGAATGTCCCTTTCCTGGATGCCCGCTCCACACCACTGTCCTCTCTAAATATCCCGTTCATTTCTCCTCCATTTAACTCTTGCTTGTACTGTTCTCCAATTGTTTCACCTGCAAAAATGTGCCTTTAAAATGCCACTAATACAGAACTATGTCAATTCTAACACCACCCCTATCCCATCTCACAAGTGGACAGAGGGCAGGTCTTCTGTCAATACCTAGAATTGCAGAACAGGGAACAGAAGGTACAGCCTCTGGTGCTTGTCTCCATGTAAGTTTCCCAGATCAGCGCAGTCGGCCTCTGTTTAAACACATCCATCGAGCTAGGTCTTAAGAGGAAAACAGAAACACCTCCCCTCAAGACGGAGTCTCAGTGTGCATTTTAAAAGTGCCTAGACATATTCTATTAAATGCGGAGGAGTGCTGGGACTTCCCTGGTGGCGCAGTGGATAAGACTCCACGCTTCCAGTGCAGGGGGCCTGTGTTCCGCCCCTGGTCAGGGAACTAGATCCCACGTGCCACAACTAAGGAGGTGGCGAGATGCAACTAAGGAGCCCGCCTGCTGCAACTGAGACCTGGTGCAACCAAATAAATAAATAAATAAAACAAATGCAGAGGAGTGCTGTTAACAGCGAATATCTGAATGCCTACTGTGTGCCAGGCACAGTTCTCAGGACTGTTCAAAAAAGAAAAAAGACATTCATCACCAACCCCCCTAGAGGTAACTGCATAACATTTCAATGTATTCTTTCTCATGCATTTCAAGGTTTTACCTCAGTCGGAAACAACAGAATAATATTCAAGAGGGGCACATTTCCCAATTTTTCATGGCACCAAAACCTGAAACTTATGGACTGGAGCATGATGTGCGGCAAAAACCTAAAATCACTTAAGCAGATATTTGTAAGCGACTAGAAAAGTAATGAATCGCTAGAAGTAAACATACGTTCAACTGTATTTACAAAACAGAAATGGACTCACAGACTTAGAGAATAATCTTATGGTTACCGGTGGGGGAAGGGTGGAGGGATGGGATAGTTAGGGAGTTTGGGACTGACATGTACGCACTGCTATATTTAAAAAGGATAACCAACAAGGACCTACTGTACAGCACAGGGACTCTGCTCAATGTTACGTGGCAGCCTGGATGGGAGGGGAGTCTGGGGGGAGAACGGACACATGTATATGTACGGCTGAGTCGCTCTGCTGTGCACCTGAAACTATCACAACATTGTTAATCGGCTATACTCTAATATAAAATAAAAAGTTAAAAAATAAATTTAAAAAATTAAAAAAATAAACATACATTCACCAAGTGCAGAACAAGAGGCTAATATCTTTCTTTCCTTAACTCTCCCCTTTATTTCCCCCCCCAAATAATACCACTACTGCTCTTATTACTAATACTGAACTGGTGGATCAGCAAATTATTAGAGATTAATGACATCTGATTTTGTCTCCCATGATATCCTTGTGAATAATCTGGAAACAGGAGGATCTGATTCTAGTATGGTAGGTAGTATGGTAGTATTTACTATACTGAAAGGACATGAATGTGGCTGAAAGGACACTGATCCTGAATGAAAGTCCACCTGGAGGAAAATGTCTACAGGAGAACACAATGATCTCACTGGACCTCTCTTGTCTAACAGTTCCAGTAAGGTGCGAATAGAGACAGAAGTCCTACCTATCAAAAAAAACACCACAACCATGAGTCTAAAGGTCATAGAGAACAATAAACAGGTGAAATTTAAAACACTTTAAAAATATGACTGATGAAAATCATAATACTTTAACACTAGGCAGTACGAAACTAAAGTAATTAAAACAGTCCTGAATGGGCCCAAGCTAAGGCAAATTAATGAAACAAAAGAAAGTATAGGAACGGATCCAAATAAGAATTTAGAGTGCGATATGGTGGCATGTGTAAGCGCTGCAGGAAAGGATGGGTGGGTTGCATAGTAAGTGGGGCTGGGGACGATAACTAATTGAGAAAAAAATAAACATGGAGGGATCCTTGCCTCACAACATACACCAAAATAAACTCCAGATGGATTACGGAGTTTAGTGTCAAAACATGAAACCATAGAAGAACTAACAGCGAACGTAAGTGAACATGATCTTGGCAGGGGAAAGGGATTTCTAAGCTTAACAAAGGGGAAGGAAGCAGAAATGAAAAGACTTCACTACATAAAAATTTGTAACTTGGGAATCTCAAAACACATAAACAGTAAAAGATAATGATAAAGGACGGATGAAACTGTAACAGAGAACAAACACGCGTTTAGCAGTTTTTATACAGAAAGAGTTCTTCTAATTTGTTTATTTACATGATATATTTACCAAAATATTATTTTATTTATTTATTTTTTTTTTTTTTTTTTGCGGTACGCGGGCCTCTCACTGTTGTGGCCTCTCCCGCTGCGGAGCACAGGCTCCGGACGCGCAGGCTCAGTGGCCATGGCTCACGGGCCCAGCTGCTCCACGGCATGTGGGATCTTCCCGGGCCGGGGCACGAACCCATGTCCCCTGCATCGGCAGGCGGACTCTCAACCACTGCGCCACTAGGGAAGCCCCCAAAATATTATTTATAATAGTAAAATACTGGAAACAACATGAATGTTAAGTGGAGGGATAGCTAAATAAGTCACGGCATCTTCATACAGTGGTGCACTGTGCAGTTATTATCATGCAGTATAAACACATTTAGTGACATCAAAAAAAATCAAACATTGTTAAGTTAAAAGCCAGTTACAAGATATAGCATCGTTCAAATTCTAAAAAATAATAATATCCCATCTGCACAGAAAAGGCTAAAATTACATATGCCAAAATGTTTAAAATTAAAACCATCTTTGGGATGAGATTAGGGATGATTTTCTCTTCTGTGCTTCTCTGCATTTCTAGAAGTTTTTTTTTTAAAAAAAAACAATAGACAAGAAATACTTTTGAACTCAAAAATAAAAAATAAAAATAAATAAATGAAAAAATATATATACACAGAAAGAGGACAACTTTACAGTCACATTTCCAGCTATTATACACCTGGGACGGTGGCCAGCACTGAGACAACACAATCAACAGGATGAAAGAAAACAGCAATAAATGTCAAGTCCTGTCCTCAGGTTTAGGGGACAGAGAGGCCTGGTTTAATTGTCAACTCCGTGAAAACAAAAACCCTGCTCATTTCAGGGGACCACAAGTTCCACAGAAGCCAAGGGTTTGATTTGGTTTCTTAATAAAAAAACAGAAAGTTAGTGATTCGGTGTCTATACCAAGGAAGGAGAAAGACTCTGTAACCAACCAGTGAGGTTCAACCGAGAAGACCACATCCCACAATAAGCATCGTCACCCAGGAGACGCATCCACAGGCAAACACGTCAGAGGCGAGTGACGGGGATGATAAGGACCTTGGAAACCATTTCATAGGAAAAATTAGAAACACCAGAGATGTGTACTCAGTTGAATGGAAAAGGGACACGCACAGGGACAAGTGACAAAAAGAGGTGGGAGCACAAAGCTAAATAAACTACAGCACCTTCACGCCGGGTTGCCCTGTACAGCTACGAAAAATCAAGTGACAGAGAAATATTTAGGGGTATCAAAGAAGCACACATGGCAAAGTTGAAAGCAGCCTGTTACGAAATGCACACAGTGTCATTTACGTTCTACAATGAATAACAGCAGGAAGACGCTCTTTTGGGAGTGGAACAAGAAACAACTGTCTCTACCCTTGCAGGCAACCAAGTAGACAGTATCTCAACAGAAAGGATTCTAACAATTCGGGGTGCCCCTAGACTCCTGTATGTAAAGAAAGTGGAAACACTCTGAGAACTCGATGACTACCGATTAGAGGTATTTCTAGAGGATATTCCTTCATCAGGGTCAGTACTTCCTAAATGCCCTTCGAGGACCAGGAGCTTGTCAGAAACATAGATCCCTCGTATTTCCCCAGCCCAGACTCAGAGTCAAACTCATAGGCAAAACTCCAGAAACTGGACTTTAAAGGATTCACCAGCCGATTCTGATACACAATCAGGTTCAGAAACCCTTGGAAAGGTGACATCTTTAATAGGTTTTTAAGAAATATCTTTTTTTTAAGGCAATATTGAAAGAAACAAAAGAAGTCAAAATCACCAAATTCTGTCACTAAGATGAACATTTCTGGCCAATATCCATCTTGACCTCTCTAATCTATATGCAGAATACATCACAATTTCACATAAATGGAATAATCTATATATGTAACATTTTATACTATGTTGAGACCATCTTTCCAACTAAAAGATACATACGCACCATCGTTTTTAACAGCTGCACAGCAATGCACAGCAAGAACTTGCAGTAATGATTTTATGCAGTCCAAACGACCACTTTACCAACTTGAAAAAAAAAGAAAAGAAAAAAACCCTTGAATTAAACAACGCTGTAATGAGGAGCATTTCAAACATATCAACGACCATAAGTCGGAGTGCCTCATAAGAGACTAAGGCCGCTTTACATTTGGATACACATCGGCAGAAAATCACACTCAACTACATGCTCACCAACAGGACACAGTGGCCCCTGGATTCCCTCACAATTAGCAAGATGATAAACATTTAAGGGGAAAACTGCCAGTCTGTGTGGAACCTGCAGAGCAGTTTCCCCAAATGGAAGAGGACAACCTTCTTAAGTTTTAAAGAAAATCCAACAAAGATCAGGAGAAAACCTCCTTGCAGAACGCACGGGCATTCTTCGCCTCTTCACTCCAGAGCCCAGTTCTGAAGTACATACCCGGCCCTCTCCTACTCCCCCCTCTCCTACTCACACCCAGCACCAGGCTCCGACACAGGACGGTAACAGGGCAACAACCAGCAGAGCCTCCAGGAGATGCGGCTTCTAGGGACTTGGACGAGCCCGTAACAGAAGTGAGACCGGTTACTTCCCTCCAGGACTCCATGGCCCAAATGCATCCAGCTTCTCTTTCCTTCAGAAGGCACGAGGCATTGCTGGAGAAGCAGAGGATACAAGGGGCTCTTCCAGGAGACCATGGGGCAGTAGACAGAGGGGGACAGAGAGCTGAGGGGGTTCGGGCTGCGCAGGTGTGACCTGAGAAAGGCCTTAGAAAAATCATCAGAGGGAATCTCGCTGCCGTTTGGATTTAGAACTACCCTCAACCCCTGATCAAGGCATCTGAATACCAAGGTGACAGGCATGACAGAGACAGCTGACGTGGCCTGGCTTCCCCTGAATGCTACCACGCTGCAAACGGCCACCACGTGCCAAAAGGAGGCAAGGCGTCTTGAAGAAAAGGGCCAAGGCAGAGAGAGGCCAGTGTATCTAGATTGGCTCTTCTGTGCTTGTGATTCATGCCGGTTCCAGGCCCTGGGAAGCTGGTAGGGCCTTGTCCTAAGGAAGAAGATAGGCCTCTGCCGGTTTCCTAGCAACCCTTGCAGGCAGCAGGCAGCATCCAGGGGAAAATTAAAATGGCCACAGGCACAGATGCAAAACTGAAGCAGGCCCAGCTCCCAGTTAGGCGTGAGGGCCCCTGGCAACTAGCCCCCAAACCAAGCTCCGCCGAAAGGCATTTGGGGTACCACCTACGGAGGAGGTCTCACTTCCTTCTCCTTGGCCCTGCAGCACCTGCAGAGCACATTCACACCGGCAACCTCACACCCTGCCACTGTGGGATAGAAACAGCAGACTTCCTTTCCACATTTCAGGGGTGTGAAAACCAGAAGGGCACACCCCACTGTCCTTAGAACTTTAATCCCAGGCAGTGATATACAAGGCACCCACGTCTTGACTCTTCTCTTTGCAGCCCAATTCTTTCCTCTGCAGTTACTTTGACAAGCCCGCCCCATTTGGCAACACCCTCTGCTAAACAGGCTTAGTTCCCCCTCATCTCCCAACCGTGGCAGCAGCTCGGGCCCACCTGTTCCAGACACAGGACCTTCCCTTTGTGTACTTTCAACCGTTCCTTCTCTATCAGCCTAAGTTCACCACATTCTACTCAACTCATTACGCCAACGAAGGCCAAGTGGGAGGAGTGATGACTGACATGAGGACTTAGCCTAACTCTACAGCACGTATAGGAAAGGGCCAACATCTGGGCCAGCCTTGCAGTCACAGCAAGGAGGTCCATCGGGTCGTCACCTTCAGCAAAGGGACTGGAGTAGAAGCTAGTGCCAGATGAGATGCGTGCAGCCGAGCACACTTTACGGCACACACGGCCGTAGCACACTGTTACTCCAGGTGCTCTTCCATTACCTGGTTTCCATCTATGAACTTATCTTGTGTGATCAGATATTAATCATAAGAAATTTGCTTTCAATCGCTACGTGCTGTACTGTTTTGGGAACTCCTTCACATCTCTCAGAATATCCAATCCTAGTAACTCTGGGAGGCAAACAGCTCCATTTTACAGATGCTATTAAGGTACCCAGGCAGGGTCCGAGGCTGGTACATGCCTGAGCTAGGAACAAACCAGAATCCCACTCCCCAATCCAGCTTCCTGCTCTGTCCATACCAAGTCCCTCAGGTATGAGTATTAGGCCCATATATGGTAAAGACACTGTAAGGACTGATGAAATTAGGAGTATCTAAGGCACTATATCATCCATAAACATTACAGCAAATATATACACATATGTGTATTTATATGTATATCTATTTATATGTTACATACATATATGTAACGGGCATCCATTATCTGTCCATCCATCTGGGTATCAGGGATAGAAGGGATATACTGTATCCTTGATACAGGCAAACTCCTCACTTCATTTACAAAATCAAGTATTTTGTCAATGATTTTTCTAGGGTCCCCATTTCTATGGCCCTGATTTAGGCCGGGCAGTCAGTCTCGGGCTGTTTTAGACACGCAATAAGAAGAAGCACCGGCACACCCAGGAATTAACACTATCCCACAGTCAGCAACACTGCTTCCCAGATCTCTGTCCTGACCTCATCAATCTCAAGTCCCTTCTCCCTGGTAGTAGATGAAGTGGGAGCTAATGAAAAACCTAAGGAAATCAGCACCGCTAAGAAAATGCCAATACTCATTCGAAATCAACATAAACAGTTGGCTGTTTCTATCCTAGTCTGAATTGCGTCGTCCTTTCTGGAATGCCTCCCAGGCAGGATCATGTCCTTACATTCCATATAACGCCTGCTTCACGATGCTATTACTCATTAAGTGTCAAAATAATAATTATCCCAGATGGCGAATTCACAAGTGGGTTAGTCATCAGCGCTAACAGGGCTGGATCCCACTTGCCCCGGGCACTCAAGTTCAGCCGTCAGAATGTTCTGAAACAGACTGTTCCTTCTTCTGGTTGGTTATTTATTTTGTAACATCGAGAGGCTCCCATTTTCTCCTTTAGAGTTGGTTTCAATAGGTTAAACCTCTTGGAAGCCACATAAGACGATCTTCACTTTGCAGCTCATAACAAAAAACTGTTGATAGAACAACTTTAGATTTGACCAGGCTCTGAACTCAACTCTCCAACCCAAGGTGTCTCATATGAAGGCATCTCCAAAGCAACACGACAGTAGCTTCCTAGGAGTGTTTCAAGAAAATTACCTCTGCTTTCCTACAAGGGTAGTCACTGCTGGGAAAACTATGGTGGAGGTAAGAACCAAAGAGCTCCTAACCAACACTTGTTTTATTCCTGACTCTGCTCCCTCCGTGAGAAGCAAACAGTTACAACGGCTGACGGGTTTTGCCATAAGTTGTTTCAAGTTAGCGGAGGGGATGTCGCTTCGGTTCCACCAAGTTGCACTGGGTATTCTCAGGTAGAATGGGGGGCGGGGGGTGGGCACCGATGCAGCAGACTGTGGGCTGCAGCCAGAGGGTGTAACTACAATGCCAGCCTTAAAAAGCCAACAGGCTGTTGAATGCCAAGCCTGCAATATTAATTTGCATATGACATCAATTTTGCTGTCAGTGTGTTAATGTGTGATTAATTCTGTCATGGGTTAGAGCAAGGAGAATTAGTTAATTGTCAGAAACCCTTCTCATTCACTCTCTCATTCATCCCCCGCCTCCCTCGAACGTCCCTTTTTTTTCTCTTCTTATTAAACTAACCTCCTGGGCTTTCTTCCTTGGGGTACTTCTTTCCTGCAGGATTTTAATCCCATCTCCTCCTATCCTTTCTATAAATGCATTTTCAGAAGTGAGAACGCAGACGGGTCGGGTACCGCCCTCCCCCCACCCCCCAGCAAGTCTGAACTCTGTCCAGGAAGTAGCGGGGGTGGTTTGGGAAGGTCTTACAACAGGGACACACAGATCCCATTCATGTTCGTGGTCCATTGCCAATGCCGGCGATACCTGTATGCATTGTACAATCCGCTGTTTGTGTGCTATGCAAATAACCTGTGGGGCTGGGACAAGCTGGAATGCGGAGTGAACACAAAGCCATTGCTGTGCTATAGAAATGGGTCAGTCGCTGCCCATTTTCCCTGCTGCCCAGCGGCTGGCCGGCTTCTTCCTTCTGAGCAAGCCTCGGCCACCATCAATGCAGCTCCAAGTTCAGCTTGGTCACTGCGAGTCCCATGCAGTTTTACTCATCAATTATTCCTTCAGCTAGCTAGCTAGACTTTAAAAAAAAAAAAGGCCAGAAAAAGAATCTTGGGGGACTTCCCTGGCTGTCCATTGTTAAAGAATCCACCTTCCAATGCAGGGGGCATGGGTTCAAGCCCTGGTCAGGGAACTAAGATCTCACATGCCGTGGGGCAACTAAGCCCGCAAGCCGCAACTGCTGAGCTCGCATGCCTCAACGAGAGAGCCTGCATGCTGCAAACTACAGAGCCCACGCACTCTGGAGCCCACGCACCACAACTAGAGATGAGCCCCCACACTGCAACAAAGAACCCGCACACCACAACGAAAGATCCCGCGTGCCTCAACGAAGATCCCACGTGCTGCAACTAAGACCCGACGCAGCCAAAAGGAAATAAATAAATAAATAAATAAAATATTTTAAAAAAAGAATCTCGGGGCCCCAACTCTGTAAAGGGCAAGAGAGTTCTAGAGCCCAGCGGTGTCAGAAAATTTCATGGGGTATGAGCATGTCACAGGTCAGATTGAACAGCTCCAACCACAGTGGCAATGTCGAGGACACACAGCGCTGGTGAAGGATGGAGGTTCTGAGGAAGCCGGTCCCCATCTGTGCCAAAATACAGCCCACAACTCTTACCCCCTTCCTGGGTCCTTCTATTACCTTCCGCAACGCCTTGAGTTGCCCTGATTTTTGAAGAACTAAAACTGAGGAAGAAAGGACCCAAAGCAAATTCACGGATACCCTCATCTGCAACTCTACCATCACCCAGGATTCTTCTCATTTGCAGGCTGAGAAACCAACTGTCACCTTGTGGCCCAATCCATCCCAGACCAATTTTCTAGGGGGCTGGAATGGGCACCAGCCAAGGGCGGGCGGGGATCACAAGTTTTACATCTTCTGGAAGACAAGAATGAAATGAAAAGACGCACAGTCTCCCACTCCCAAGCAAGCTACAGAATACATGTCAGGTTATTGAAATGGGCCCTAAATTCGTGTCTGAAAGCATGTTTCCAACTGTTACCATATAAACAGTTGACTACAGTATAGAGGAGGCAGGTAACCGAGACCTATGTACCTGTTGCAAGCAACATTTTATGATCTTTTCACAAAGCACAGGGCTCATTTTAAAGGCTGGAAGCCGCTGTTGTTTTTTTTTAATTTGGAAAAAAACATCAATTGGAACTTTTTGATTAGCAAGGAGTAATGTTCTTATGGGCCATGATGCTTATAATGTCTTGTCATTTTATTTCACATATACTCTTACAGCTAAACTCTAACTAGATGTTGGACAGGGACCAAGTATAATTTCTCATGATAACCAACTAAACAGTGCTCCTAAGCGGTCTCTTTCTCTCTCTCTCTCATACACTCATACACACACACACACACGCACGCACTCCCTCTTCCTGTCTCTCTCACCCCATCCCACCCTCTTACTCACTTCCTTTCCCAAGTAATAAAAGCCAGATAAATCCATGAAGGCGGCAAAAGAAGAGATCTCGGCAGCAACCGTACTTTCCAAACACTTGTTTGTATTACAACTTTTGAAAAATGAATTAAGATCTAGAATCCATCAAAAAAAAAAAAAAAACTTTTCCCAGCCCTCATGGAAGTTACTGGAGAAATCAGTGAGCTGCAAGTGTCTGTGATCAACAGGAATTTGGGTCCCTTCTTCCTTTTCAGATTATCTGTAGCTCAAACTGCTTTAATATGGGCATTATTCACACATGAAACTGGAATTACTCAGCACGTGGGAAATAGGTCCCGACCACCCACGGCCATTAAAGACCCCATGACATATTTCTAAGCCAGCCAAAATGCAACACAGACAGCAGGCCCAGCAGTTGCTGGATTCAGAGGAGGAATGATTTCATGCCCCTTGTGGACAAAGCAGAAACCAACGTTCCTACTTCTGGTCCATCTTTAAGGCCCATCGATGATGTCATCCCGGCCAACCACCTCCAGGCACAACACATCCCATCTCAAAATGGCTAATTCTAACTTTTCTGAGTACTGACATTCCACAGACAAGGCATCGCCAAGGAGTCAGCTCCTCCAGGCTTATTAATTTTAAAGGAAAGTCTCAAATAAGAAGAGATCAGAAGCTGGAAAATAGGGTGTTAAGAACAGTGAGCCAGGGCTTCCCTGGTGGCGCAGTGGTTGAGAGTCCGCCTGCCGATGCAGGGGACGCGGGTTCGTGCCCTGGTCCGGGAAGATCCCACATGCCGCGGAGCGGCTGGGCCCGTGAGCCATGGCCACTGAGCCTGCGCGTCCGGAGCCTGTGCTTCGCAACGGGAGAGGCCACGACAGTGAGAGGCCCGCGTACCGCGAGAACAGTGAGCTGGAACAGAGTCCTAGTACAGGGTTTCTGGACTGTTCTCACTGGAGAATTGCCTCTTAAAATCTACTTCAATATTTCTCCCTTTAGTTTCACTTTGGGGAGCCGAACATTCAGAATCTTCCATTCCTTTCCCGCACAAATGGCGAGTCTTCCTCTTTCCTCTCTACATCTTAATCATCCTTACCTTTCTTCTTCCTCAACTTCTCAATCTGCATCAATCATTTCCTTAAAAAGCCTTGTGGAATCATTTCTCCAGGGAAACACCTGCTGCGGGTAATGCTCCCTTGCCCTCCTGGTTTGCTCTCTTATCTGGAATGAGTCAGTTCTTCTCCAGGTGCTGGGGGAGGGGTGAGGTGACACGCTTCACAAAAGGAGGAGCAGCGCTGCATGGGAACTTTGGGGAGACGCTCAGCCATCAATGCATCCGAGAGAAATACCCTGTGATTTGGTACCAAAGGCAGCGGTGGCCTTCCTGGCGCCCCGGAAGGCCAGCAGCATGGCGCTGGGGCTCCCAGCAGGGCCCGTGCACAGCCCGCCCGCCTGCCCCCCAAGCCGCCCGGGGTAGCTGCGAAAGGCTTTCCACGCCAGGCACACTCCCAGCACTGCGCGCTCCGCAGCGCTCTCTCCCCCACCAAAAACCCCGAGGCCTCCGGAGTGTACAGTAACCACAAGCCTTTCAGTGGCTCATGTATTTACAAACTGAGGCATGTCGAAATCAAAGGGGATACCACATGACATAATTCGCATTAAAATGTCAACAGGCTGACAATTTATAGAGTCAATCCACGGAAGGTGGGGAGGACTAAGACTTAGTAATTGTTTAATTCCTGCTGAAACCCACGGCTGCTGTGCCTTCGGGAAGCCGGGATGTGCTGGGGGCCTCGAGCCGGCGCAGCGCCCCATGGGGCTGGCACCAGGCCAAGGCCAGGGGACAGGTTTAACCGTTTAGGGTGCTCCACGTTGAGAGAGAGAGGGAAAGGAAAGGACTTCAGTGAAACATGGCAGGAGAGGGCGTCGGAGGCACGAGAGCGTGTCCTTCCACAAAGTGGCTCAGGGTGGTTCCCAAGAGGGAAAGGTCCCCTCTGCTGTGCCCCTGCCCCCTTCACGCCCCCTTTATTTCCCACGTGTCCAGAAGCTGGAGATCTGAATGCATGCAAAAGGCCCACCAGCCTCGGTTTCCTGGCTGCCCTGAGGCAGCGACCTGCTCACCAAGCAGCCTGAAGAAGGCGGGGAGGGAGGGAGGGAGGGAGGGCGGCAGCATCTGTACCTCGATTACACCAGCCTCCAACCTCCGGTGCCCCAACTCCTGAAGAAGCAAGAGCCAAGTCATGACCCAGACCAGACCCCTGCTCACAGAAAACCACCCTGGAAGTTTCTTCCACCTCTTCCGCCATCCCTACCAATAACACTGTTCTGGCCCATAGCTCATAAAATACAAATTCTCAGTGCCTATTTCAGACTCTCAGCATTCCCCACTCACAGGTATGGTTGCTCTTAGACTTCTGAAAATGGTCTCACTTGAGTTACTTCAAATGTACTGACCGTTGGTGGGGAAGGGTCCACCTAGGGGCCTGGGGCTGGGGGATGGAACCTGGAGTTTAACGAAGCTTTTTGGCGGGGGTGGGGGGTGGGGGGGTTTCATCAATGCACTCAACTGCACCCTGAGCTCTGAGATACCTTTTAACTTCTCATCATGACACACGAGAGACACACCGAGAAGAGAGAAGTATTAAGAAGACTATCTGGTGGGACTTCCCTGGTGGCGCGGTGGTTGCGAGTCTGCCTGCCGATGTGGGGGACATGGGTTCGTGCCCCGGTCCTGGAAGATCCCACATGCCGCGGAGCGGCTGGGCCCGTGAGCCATGGCCGCTGAGCCTGCGCGTCCGGAGCCTGTGCTCCGCAACGGGAGAGGCCACAGCAGTGAGAGGCCCGCGTACCGCAAAAAAAAAAAAAAAAAAAAAGACTATCTGGCGAAGCTTACGGCTAATGATCATTACCTTTAGCCACAAAAAAAACATGTTCCAAAAAGGTGGCTTCGCTCTGTGAGACCTGCCCCCGAGGACGCCCAGGGCCACGTGGGCTGTAGCAGGGCTCTCCACACAAGCTCACTGTCTGTGTATAAACAGTAACACCTCGTTCTCTCTTCTACCTCATTAGCTGAAACACATTAAAACAAGTGTGCACTGGGAGCAGAAAATGAGACTGTTAAACCAAGCTGATATAATCCTCATCAGCTGTGGGAAATGAGAGCGCATCAATTACGCTGAATCAACTACAGTCAGGGATGCGCTGGGCTCCGAGACCCCCAACGTGAAAAGGGGGAGAAGACGAAAAGAAAGTGTCACTTAAAATATATATATACACATATATATTATATAACATACTTCACACCTACTCCCCTTACAGACACAGCTTCCTGTCCACTCTTTATATTATTCCATGAGAGAGGAGTGGTCTCTGATAAAGTACTCCTTTAAGATTCTTCTTAAAAATCTTTGCCAAACTATTTAGAATTAGAGGAGAACAAAAAAAAACAAAAGTAAGTTTATTTTTTAAATTGGGGGTGGGTGGGCGGGGAGGGTAATGAACTCTGTGTGATCTGCGCTTACAGACAGGCTTTCTAAGTCCAAAGTATATCTGGAAGCCAACGTAAGTCCTAACACCCAAAAGGACCAGGACACAAGGTGCGAAAGTCCTAACGCCCAAAATGACCAGGACACGCTTCAAACCTGAAATAGCTAGGAAGACAACAGTAATTCAAGCTCTCCAGCAACAAAACCAAACTAGCGTTTGCCTTCACCTGCCACTGTCAACTGGGAAAAACCGCTCAGTGTCGATAACATTTAGAAATGCCCATACAACCTACTAGGGAAGAAAACAAAGATAATGCCTGTACGCTTCCAAAAGAAGGAAGGTTATGATTACACTGAAGATAAATGACAGAATCATTACCTACATCCGAGTGTGTAAGAAATGCAAAAGACTCACATACGATAGTTATAAAATGTAAAATTTCACCCAAGGAGTAATAATTGTGTGGCATAATGATGCCCCACATCCTGCGTATTACAATATCATAGTTAGTGGTAATAATCACATGTGAAGTGAGTGTTGCTATGCAAAACTTCCTTTTGCATTTCCTCATTTGTGTCCAAATTTGCAACCTTAGCATGTTACTGCCGTTGATTTGCATTTCATTTCGTAGGTGTTTCCAAACGTCAATGGTGGATACATTCCTTACAGGCCTCTGGACACCAGCGTGAAACTTACATTGCCCGAAACGCAGTCCTCAAGAGTAGCCATTAAATTCACCATTCAAATGACAAAAAGCTGCTCTGTTTCCCAAGTATACTTGCCAGATCCGCTCATGCTGATCTAATCATCAGGCAGGCAATGAACTTGGTGAGATTTTTCTGTTGCACATACTTTGCACATCGTTTCAGATGTTAAAGATTGTTTCACATTAAGTCTTGTTTCTTTCAAATCAAGGAGGGAGGCCTCTCTTCCCACTTACTGACTCAGAGCTGTAATCAGAGATCCCAGGTTTAGCCATTTAGTTCATAAAACCAAAAAAAAAAAAAAAAAAAAATCAGCTTTCAAAAGAGGTGGGGTAGGGAGAAAACATCCATAACTTGAGTAGCCAAGGAGATTAACTTCCAATGTACAAATAAAGGAATGCACAGTTTAGAGAAAAAAAAGTTTCAGCTGAAGAAAAATTTTGGAATATTGTAAATTAATGGATAACAAACAGTTGCCATGGAAACGTTTTACGTACTTGACTGCAGGTGTTCGCTACAGTGAATGTAAACACTGAAAGAAGAGTCCTAAGGCAATGTTAAGCCATCCATGCCACCAACACTGTGGTTTTCAACATAAATGAACTCACTTAGGCAAGGTGGGTAAGGCAGCTTTGCAGCTCGGGCCAATACTTCATTTGTGTTCAGAGGCTGTTCCCCCTTTACGATAGTCTGTGGCATTGCCAAGGTTACAAAACGTAAACAGGCACAAACACAAGACATTGAAGAGACGCCAAAGCCAAATACACTCCCGTTTAACTAGAACGTAACCTGCACTTTTCAATCTTTGCCCTCCATGCGGTGCATTTCTGGGTTATAATTTCTTCAGAGTGAATCTGCATTAGCTTTAATCAGAAGAGAATGTATATAAGGGAAGGGGAAAAACAGAGACCACAGTTCTGAGTGTGCCGTGTACTCTGAACCAGTTTCCAAGCCCCAATTCTTACTTGCACCTAGTTTTGGTCACTCAAGGGAAATATGGGTGTATTGGGGCTTGCGGGGTAGGCCTGCTTAAAAAAATCCAATTCTGAAGTCCCCAAGGTCCCCCAGGTTAGGCAGGACAACATCATAAAATTATGTCGGTAAAAGTAACTTCACCGCTCTTTCCTCTCACAGCGGAAGACCTGTTAGGCACGTCTCAGAGAAGGAGTCAAAGAAGGAGTAGCCCAAATAAAGCTGGACTTGGATCACTTTCTAACTTTCCTAAGTACTTCACTAGATCACTTCTCGCTGCATTCCACAGAAGAGACTGATGTATTCCCTTAAAAAAAAAAAAAAAATCCTGCAGACACACACTCTTAGTGTTGAAAGGGAACCTAGTGGTCCCTCCCAGCCCCTCATTCCTCCGATGGGACCACAGCTGACTGACCCGAGGTTAAATTATTGCCCAAAGTCTTCACTACACATTGGTCACATCTCTCAAGGGAAATTCTTTCTCCCTCCCGCAAACCAAAAAACCCCACCAGCCTTTCTGTCCCCTAAACAAAAAGCGTGCCAAGTTCAAAACTAATGAAAACCAAATTATAAAGTAACTTCAATTAATGTGGTCTACGTAAGACAACGGAAAATCTAACGCAGGAAAGTGGCACTGTTAGAGTAGTCCTACCAGGCAGGTCGTTTCAGGAGCCCGTTTCACAGTGGAAGAACACAGAGGGATTACGTTTCACGTCCAAAGCCACACATCTGTGAAGGGCAGGAGCTAAGATTCAAACGCAGGCAGCCTGACACCAGGAAGCCTCTCCCTCTTTAAGACCCCAAGAGCTACCTGGCTTTCCCCTAAGACACACGGGCAGCCTATCTTGAAGTTTTCTAGCGCCTGGCATCTAGTGAGCATCTGAAACTTCTGGAATGACCAACAGCCTCTTCAATTCCCACTGCCTCTCCTGCAGTGGTTGGAGACCTCTCAGTTGGGGAGGGTTTCTGCCTCCAGCGAAATATATGCACTTGCCTGAAAAAGAAGTATCTGAGCCCGACCTTCAGAGACACGACAGAACATCTGCGTGGGAAGGCAGAGGGGAGGACAGTGAGGGTGGAGAAGACACCTCACAGTGAACCTGCAGCTTCCACGTGTGGACTTCAGAGTAGAAATACCACCTAACCATCAGGTTTTAGTATTCTACACTCATGTTGTATTATGAAAATGTTCAGTAATAGAGAAGAATTGAAAAAAAATCGTATAGTAGACACTTATCTATCACCCAGATGCTAAAATACTTTGCTCTCTCTATATATATATACACACACACACACACATATTAGTCTGTATATATATTAGTTTGTATATGTATATGTACATATATATGTATGTGTACATATATATTAGTTTGCTATATATATATATAAAAATATAATATCCATTTATCAATGAAGCTTCCATTTTTGATGCATTTCAAAGTCAACTGCAGACAAATACACTTTGCGCCACTCCGCCAGCCCCCGCAAATACTTCAGCACACATGGTGTTAACTATAGTTCAATATTTGTTTATGGGGTACTTTTAAAAAATATTTTGTATTATTTTAACAGATGATTTGAGCAGACTTCCTTACTAACACAATACTGAAGAGGCCCCAATTCCAGTGTGTTACTAGTATGAAACGTGTGGCTCACGATGATTTCTTCTGAGAAGTTACAGTGACCACAGTGCATGAAAGGAAGCACCAGTTACAAAAATCAGTTTAGAATTACGGCCTCGGGTTTAGTATGTAGAAGAGATGAATCTGCCTTTGTCCGCTGTCCAGCTTGCCCGTCTATGTGATCATTCCCTCTTCAAAGCTTGCCCAAACAAACTCCAGCTTCCCTCCTTCCAGGAGGTCTGTTCTGATCTAACCAATTGGCTGTGATTTCTCTCTCCCTCTAACTCATGCCAGACTTGGATAACTTTGGCACCGATCAACTCTTCTTTGTATCCTGCATGACAATGTTTTTCAAACTGCAGTTCCTGATCCTTCAGTGCAGTGGTTCTGAACCTGGAGCTATTAGAAACCCACAGTCTGGGAAATCAGAATCTCTGAGGGTTGGGCCAGGCAGGCCCCTCCTCCCTGGGTAGAGAGTCATTGCATTAGTGAATCATAAAAATCAATGCCATGAATACAACCAGCATTTGTGTAAAAAAAAAAGGAATAGGATAGAAAAGAAAGTATCACAATGCAGCACATGTAGTAAGGATAAAATGATTTTGTAAAACTTTTGTTTCAGCTATATATATAAAATACCTCTCTATATGTATGTGCTAGGTCACCAATTAAAACGTATCTCTTTTTGTATTCTAGTCAACAAAGTTTACAAAGTTTAAGACCACAGCCCTAAAGAAGCCAGTACGTTATCCTGCTCCTTAAAGGTGTTTAGAACTTCCCTGGTGGTGCAATGGTTGAGAATCTGCCTGCCGATGCAGGGGACACGGGTTCAAGCCCTGGTCTGCGAAGATCCCACATGCCGCGGAGCAACCGGGCCCGTGAGCCACAATTACTGAGCCTGCGCGTCTGGAGCCCGTGCTCCGCAACAAGAGAGGCCGTGATAGTGAGAGGCCCACGCACAGCGACGAAGAGTGGCCCCCGCTCGCCTCAACTAGAGAAAGCCCTCGCACAGAAACGAAGACCCAACACAGCCAAAATAAATAAATAAATAAATTTATTTTTTAAAAAAAGGTGTTCAAAGATGTGCAGCTTGAACGTGGGGCAGGAGGAGAGAAGGCGATTGGAGCTCCTCTCTTACTGGGAATACATTCTGCCACGTGGTTCTCCTGGAGAAAACCAGATATGGGGCTAACCAGCATCATTTAGACACAAAGAGTTGGAGAGTGAACAGAGAAGATTCTAAGGAAACAGAAGGAGTAGACTTTTCAGGACTGAACCTAATCTTTAAGTTTCTATATTTAAGATTTTTGTCTTTGGTATCAAATCTTCAACTGACACTGACTGACTATCTAATACCTGCAGGACTGGGAAGGATACAAAGTTGGATAAGAATAAACAAATCCTGCTGTAAAGGGTCTTGTAATTGAGTAGAGAAAGACCACTGTAAAAATAGACTATCATAGGAAGTAGGAGGAAAGTGTCATCACTTTTTCTACCTCAACATCAATCTCTATGACTGCTGAGTGAAAAGAGGTGTGATTTGGGCTGATAGAGTTTAGGGACACAGAGCCAAGGCCAGCTGCATGTGGGAATTTTCAAAATACCTGGACACAAGCTGCCCAACAGTCCCAGGACTGTTTCTCAGTGGGTCAGTACAGAAAAAAGCTGCACAGAATTGATGGTAAATAACATGGTTATAAACAGCTCTGGAAAGCTCTGGTCCACACATGACATCCAGTTTGCTCTGACATGTGCTTCTGGACTCTCAATTATGTGAAGCCAAGTGTTCAGACTACACTACTATACTAGATCCTAGAGCGGAGGAGAAACCGTGGGCACGTTCCACTAGTACGTTTGTCATTCAGTAAGTATTTACTGAGCTGGTGTCAGACACTGTTCTAAATGCCAGGGATACAGCCATTAATAAGGCCACCGAGATAGCCGATCTTTTGGTAGACAAATAAATAAATGAACGAATAAGAAAAATACATAGTAACTGTCAGTGCAGAGAAGTAAACTCAGATGGAGCTACTCTCGGTAACTAGTTGAGAGTGGGTGGTCAGGGGAAGCCTCTCTGAGGACTAGAGCTGGATGTCGAGGTCAAGGAAGCACATTCCAGACAGTGGAACCCCAAGTGCAAAGGCCCAGCAGGAGGTACCAGCTTGGCCCGCTGAAGGAACAGTAAGAAGGCCAGTGCGGCAGAAGAGTCATGGGAAGGGGAGGGGGTGTTATAAGATGAGGTTGGTATGGTGGGTGGAGTCCAGGTCACAAGGAGGTTTGGTAGCCAGGGTAGAAAGGTTGGCTTCTATTTTAAGTGGGATGGAAAGCCGCTGTTGGGTCTTTGCAGGGGAGTGATATGACCTGATTTTCCCCTTCATGAAATCACTGCATGGAGAGTGGATTCTAAGGGGCAAGAGTAGCGGTCAGGAGAGAGCTGACACAGTGAGAGACAACGGAGAAGGTGGCAGAAACATACCTTGAAGGTGGGGTCAGCAGGACGTAGTGATGATTTGGCTGCAGGGGAGTGAAAGAAGGAGGTGGCCACGATAACTCCCAGCTGTCAGGCTTGAGCAAATGGTAGACTGGCATGGCCCTGACCAAGGGAGCCCGGGGGAGAAAGGGGCTCGGGAGTCACATAGCCAGCAAGACTTCTCTTCAGGCCATGCTGAGTCTGAGGAGTCAACTGTCAGACATTCAGCAGAAGGGCCCAGTACAGAGGCAGATAAGAGGAGAGCCCAGGCTTCAAGACCGTGATTCCAGTGTCACCAGAAGGGAGATGTTGTTTAAAAGCTGAACATGACAGTTGGGGAGAATTACAAACAGAAAAGAGAAGAGGGCCTGCGCCAAGCCCTGGGGACTCTAGCATTTACTGTAACAGAAGCCAGCGAGGGGACCAAGGAGACGGGCCAGAGAGGGACAAGACAAACCAGAAGACTGGTGTCACAGAAGCCAGGAGGGGACACTGTGACTTCACTCACAGGCGGGCATGACCAAGGGAGGCCAAGGGGATGTCAGCAAACAGAACTCAGTCATCACGGCCTTGGGCGGGTGGCAATACCCCCAGCTAGGAACTATGCAGCTTCTGCAGGGACAGGCCGCCAGCCTGCGGGGCCCAGGACCACCAGCGATGGCGCACAGCGCCCCCAGGCCGCCTGCACAAAGCAGAGCCTTGCATCCTGTCTGTTCCACTCATATCCCTGAGCAGGGAGGAAACAAAATCACCACCTCCCTCCTGCTTCCTGACACCCCTCCCCCACCTCCAAGAACCCTGTGGTTGTTCCATCTGTGAGTTTTTCGATTTCACCAACCAAATCACAGGTGTTCTATGCTTCTTCACCATCTGATATCAAAATGGTCCCTTTCAAACACTCTTCTGCTGCACTCATCACAAACAAACTTGCTTGCAGGAAAGACAAGGAAGCAAAGGGAAAGAAACTGGTGACCACCTCTGGGTGTCGGCTTGCCTTGTGTCGTGGTGCATTCTCGAGAGATGAACGCTGGTTAAGGCAGCTGACATTCTGAAGAGGTTTACAGACCAGGTGGAGAAACAAACTAACAACGTGAGACAAGAGACAAGCCTGGTGGCAAATGGTGTGACATGCACTCAGGGCAGGGACACCATCTGTGGCTGCTGTAGTGGGGGAGAGCTTTCTGGAAAACCAGGGATGTGTCACAAGAGCATAAAGGTGAGGCCGGAAAGATGCTCTTCCTTGAAGTCTGATAAAAAGGACATTTCCAGTGGGGCCCAAAGCCTATCTCGGCGATGGAGATCCAAATTACAAAGAAACGAGCATTTACAGTGACATCTGTTGGATTAATTAGCTGTGTAATTAGTCTCCCCTCAGTGGAGCTGGGCTTTGTTGCCGCTGTCTGAGACTTCCCCAGGTGAGATTTTATTCCAAATGCCATGTACAGAGAGGAATAAAGAGCAGACCAGGCAAAGGAGAAAAGCATGTGACAGTGTTTGTGGGAGGCACTGAGAATGCAGAAGGCGTGTCTCGGTGACTTTTGGGGTCCTCTGGGTGCTAGAACGTCAGAGGGGAAAAAGTCAGAGAGGAAGAATGACTCAAGAACTCGCCACCTCAGAACAAACCCACAGATGCCCCGAGCCTGAACTTCGGATAAACTCAAAGTGGCGAAGGCCCAGAAATGCAAACGATCGCAGCAAGATGACGGAGGTGGAGAGGTGGGGTATGGATTCAAAGTTGGACACGACGAGACTGGACTACTTTACAGAACTCTTGTCCCTGGAGAAACGGTTTGGTCTTCCCACACTGGCAGCTGTGGCCATCACTAACAGAAACCCAGACTGGACAAAAAAATAATAATAATGAAAAATGCTTGGATCCTAATCTGAGAACCAGAAGTGAAAGAAACACACACAAGCAGATGCCTCCAGCCAAATCGCTCCCCGCAGCGCTTCCTAAACCACAGCTGGCCGCAGAGTCACACTCGCTGACTCATGTCTAGGACACTGAGGAAATCAGTCCCGGGACCCACGCCTCCTGGCCTGGCTGACTGGAAGAACCTAGGAATGCTCCCCAGGCTGCATCATCTTTAATGATTTCAGAAAGCGAGAGAGCCGGTGGGAGAAGGGAAATACAGAAATGGGAAGGCCAAGCAGAGGTGGGGAGATTACCCTGAAAACCACCCTGGCATGGGGGTGACCATCTGGGGTGACCCTTTATCTCCCGCCACACATACGCAGAGTACCGGAGAAACATGTGATGCTCATCAGAGAACCTTCCTGGCCCACGATACTCAAAGGTTCACGGAGAGTCAGGAACTCAGATGAGTCCTATTTTAAATCAGCAAAACATGTTCTAAAGAGAGACGGGGTCGTGCCACCAGGACAGTCTCTGCCGTAAATAAAATCAAAGCCTCTCCTAGATCTCCAGGAGCACCGACATCCACATCTCATCTGCAGGTTCTCTGCAGGGACCCAGCCCTCCCTCGCAAGGGCCAAAGGGAACCCGGGAGCAAACACCAAATCCCAACATTATTGCTCCCACTGTCCCAAAAGCCCTAAGATACATTAACATAAAAGGCAAAAAAAGGAACTGACAATCCACATGTGTGCGCAAGACCACAAGACCAACCCCCAGCCTGGGGACACCGGTGCTCCTCCAACAGTTAAGGGGGACAGGATCCTGCTGGAAAAGCCTTGAGGTCATTTGGGATTCTGTCCTCCCTACTTGTCACAGGAGGGCAGGTATCAGCAAGGCTGTGGTTGGTTGTGGGATCTTTCCAACTTTTTGGCTGGAAGAAGAGAGAAAGGAAGTAAGGGTAGACCAGAAAAAAGTTCCAGCCCCACACAGGTATGACCTGTGTGCCACAGGTTTTGGGAAAGTGATTTTCTCCTAACTCAGAACAACACCTGGTGTCTGCTCATGTCGCCCTGGGCACTCTTCCAAAAGGACGAAGATTCAGAAGCAAGAGCAACGTGAAAGGCAAACAGACAGATGCAGGGACTGGGGTCCCTGTCACAGAGCACAGACGCTGGAGGTAAAACACACTCCCAGCACATGCCACTCACTATGAGCTCCCTACACAAAAGATGTTTTTAAGTAACATGTTACAAGATTTATCAGCCCAAGTCAAAAATCCTACTTCAGGGCTCAGCACAAAATCAGACTCGATAAATGCTGTTGACCCAGAGGGAGAAATCCCCTTCCCATTTACTGGTGTCCCATAGACCAAACCAGGGAATGGTGTGCTAAGTGCTGGGGTCCAAACCAGCAGCAGGAGAGCAAATCAAGGTGACAGGTGCAGGGACACTCCCATCCTAGAACCAGGGGCCCCAGGGCCCTGTCTTCTGTAGGAAAAGAAGGACAACCTGGTATGATACGTCACCCAGGGAAGTCCAGAGGTTGGCTCAGAAGCGGCTACAAGGGCCCAACAATCCTCAAGGAGGAGCCTGTGGTCAGAGAGAGAAAGAGAAGACTCAACAGAGACAGCAAGGACGTGAGAAATCCTCCCCGCAATTCCAACGCACAGGCTGACCCAGCAAACGAAATGGTGTTAAAACTGTTGACCTAAGAGACCGGATATGCTTTGGAGGCCCTCGTCCTGGGACTGGGAACCTGCCCTGCTAATTAACATGTTACAACTCAAATACTATCAGTAGATAAACATTTCTAACCTTCTAACTAGTTTGCCTCTTACAAAATGAGGATACAGACCCTAGAGAAGGTTCCTTAATCATTCTTGATGATTAGTCCTGATTCAAACCCACTTTCAGCGTCTCCTCGGAGAGTCCTACCTGTGGAAGGGCACAGCCGTGCCATCGACAACAGCCGATGCTCAAGGGCTGTGAATTTCTACCACTTACATACAAATAACAATGCAGAAAGAGCCCCAAGGAGCCAAGCGTGAGCAAGGACAGTGGAAGCCTCTGGCAAGACTGCAACGAACTGAACTGGGCATCCTGCCGTCCGTCTCGCTGTGCAACATGAAAGCACTTCAAATAAAAGGAAATAATGAAAAAATTATTGAAAAGTAAATCTTAACAAATAGCTCTGGAGAAAATTTCAGATTTCATTATAGGAAAAGCAATTTATTTAATGTAGAAAATGTGAAAATCTGATATGAGTTTTCTATAAATAACAAAAATTGGAAATCATCACTACAGGCCTTTGTAATTTTCCTCTTTTGTTGGGACCCATTAAAAAAAAAAAAAACAGAGGCTTTACCAACAAGGAAGCCACTTATCTCTCTTTATGCTCCCACCGGGCCAGTTGGTAGGACACTAGGAAAGAATTTCTTCATCATCCAGAGGAGAGTTACCAGAGAAAACACAGGATGCCCAGGTAAACGTGAATTTCAGATAAGTAAATATAATTATATTTATGGTGCATACTTATAACAAAAACTTACTTCTTGTCTGTCTGAAATTTACATTTGACTGGGTATTTCACAGTTTTATTTGCTAAATTTGGCAACTTGACCCTGAGGTCCCTGCTGTGGGATTTTCAGTCCTCCTCAGGGTCACCAGCCTGATGTTGCTGGTTTCAATAACCTCCAACATCTCTGTGAGCAGTAGATTTTTTTTTTGTCTTTAACATTTTTAACGTTCACCCTAAAACCTGGTTGCTTAAAAAAAAAAAAGTGCTGGAAACCTAATTTTATTAAATATTAAAGTATTAAATGACTCAGTTAGTGCTACCGAAAGGGTTTTCATAGCAACAGACTTTCCCACCCTGCACCTAAATAGCATTTAGAGTTTCAAGTTATGTTGAAAAAGGAATAAAGACTATGGTTCAGGTGTATTATGTAATTCTTTAAAAACTCTTGCCTTCTGACAATGTTCCTGACAGTGCTGAATTGTTCCCTTACAATTTCCCTTTCAAAACAAAAAACCAGAAACACCTGTTGGGGCTAAATGTATGCAAATTTGTCCTTTGAGTCCAAGTCCTGAGCAAGTCGAAAGGACTCAAAATTGGGTTTAGGTCTTTCCCCCTGCTAGCTGGCATCGCTTTCCCCCAGACAGGGTTTACCTGGAGCAACTGTAACACAGGATTATTCTGGAATGTGGAGGCAATGGAATACTTGCAGCAAAATTCTTAGGGTTACAGACCACCCTAAGACGGCAGGTGGCATTCGTGCAAAGAACTCCACAAGTAGTACGGCTTACTCCTCTCCACGGGGCTGGGCTGGAGGGGATGGATACTTTGAGATTTTTCTTTCCCAAGAAGGCCTAGGGCTTTGAGCTTAAGGATTTGTGGGGCGGGGGGAGAGTGGGCGTGGTAGGGTTTCAAGTATTTCAACAAAGCGGTAGTTATTAGATTTTCTGAAATTAGACGACCCCGCTCCTCAGCCTGGGTCGGGGCCGTGGCACACCTTCTCTGGAATCCAAAAGACTTGTCACCAGTAGCTGAAAACAGCTCCTCCTGGAAATAAGCGGACACAGCCACACTATCCCCCTGCTATCCAAGTAAGAGCTTCAGAAAAGAGAAATTCTCAGACTTTCAGTATTTGTTCTCTGTCTTATTTATAAAAAAAAAAAAAAAAAAAAAAAAAAAAGGAAAGAAAGAGGTGAGACCCACAGTCTCCACTAAGAAACAATAAAAAATTTGGTCCCTCTCTCAAGCCCCCTTCTCTCCTGGAGACTCCCTCATCCCAGTGTATTTGAGATGAAGGTAATTAATCTAAGAAATTTCACCCTGGGGAATGCACCAGAGAGGAAGAGGAAAAGGAGAGAGGAAGAAATCTCATCCACAGGGCTTTACATGCCTGGAAAAGAGAACCGCCTGCGTGTTCCCTCTTCTTGCGTCTCAGTGCTTTCGACAAGCAATACTCCGGAAATATGCGTGGACTGACCCAAATCTGCAAAGTATTCGGGAGGTGCTCTGTAAGATCTACAGACGGGGGATGATACACAGGGCTTTTCACATAAGCAAGGAAAGAATGGCTATTTAAGAATCTGTTGGACAACCAACCATCCCATCTGAAAGAAAACATGGTCCTAAATCACACAACACACAAAAACAGAGTCCTACAATGTACCATATACAAAATACATTCCTCAAAAATTAAAGTCTTAAACAGGGGGAGAAAGTATTGAAGAAACTATCAGTCAAGTGGTACCCACCTGCCTGGGTCTGAAGACCCACTCCAACAACACGCACTAGCTGGTGACTTGTAACGCCCTCTGCCTCGGGTTCCCCCATTTGAAAACAGGTGGGTTAAGAGAAGAGTAAATCAATTAATCCTGCAAAGCAGGTATGACAGATAGTACCTGCTTGCGATAAGTGTCGTATAGGAGCTAGCTATTACTGTTATTATTTTATAACATTAGCAGCGAGAGAGAGCCTCCCTGGAAAAAGAGAAGAGTAAGAAGGATAAAGAAACAGACATGCACATTGGACAACATACAAACGAAAAAGTTTCTGTAGGCTGAAGCACATCATACGCTAAGTGAAAGATGAATAAGACTCGGAGAAATTTCTGCAGCATCCACAGCACAGCAGGGACCACTGGCCCTGATAAACCAAGAGCTCTTGCAAACCAATCACAAAAAAGACCAAACCCCCAAAATGAATGAATGAACTGAATGAATGAATGAATACAGGGCAAAGGCTATGAAAAGGAAAGCCACTAAAGAAATTCAAACAGCCAAGGGACTTTGCTGGTGGTCCAGCAGTTAAGACTCCAGGCTCCCAATGCAAGGGGCCCAGGTTAGATCCCTGGTCAGGGAACTAGATCCCACATGCCGCAACTAAAGATCCCGCATGCCGCAACGAAGATCCCACGTGCCACAACTAACACCCGGCACAGCCAAATAAATAAATATTCTTTAAAAATCCAGGATGGGCTTCCCTGGTGGCGCAGTGGTTGAGAGTCTCCTGCCAATGCAGGGGACACGGGTTTGAGCCCTGGTCTGGGAGGATCCCACATACCACAGAGCAACTAGGCCTGTGCGCCACAACTACTGAGTCCACGCGCCTAGAGCCCTGCTCTGCAACAGGAGAAGCCACCGCAATAAGAAGCCCGCACACTGTAACGAAGCGTAGCCCCTGCTAGCCGCAACTAGAGAAAGCCCACCCGCAGCAATGAAGACCCAACGCAGCCAAAAATAAATAAATAAATTTATTTAAAAAAAAATTCAGGACTTCCCTGGTGGCTCAGTGGTTAAGAATCCGCCTGCCAATGCAGGGGACACGGGTTCGAGCCCTGGTCCAGGAAGATCCCACATGCCATGGAGCAACTAAGCCTGTGCACCACAACTGTGAGCCTGCACTCTACAGCCCACGAGCCACAACTACTGAGCCCACGCGCCTAGAGCCCGTGCTCCGCAACAAGAGAAGCCACCGCAATGAGAAGCCCGCGCACCGCAACGAAGAGTAGCCCTCGCTTGCCTCAACTAGAGAAAGCCCGCACACAGCAACGAAGACCCAATGCAGCAAAAATAAATAAATAAATATTAAAAGGAAAAAATTCAAACAGCCAATAAATGCATGAAAAAACGTTCACCCTATCTAACAATTAAAGAGACCCACATTGGAACAAATTTGCCAACCTGATGAAAACAAAAAAAATAACGTAGTGTCGGTCACCATGCAGGGGTTTGAGCATCACCTAATACAGGGAGGGGATAAAATGTTCTTAATAAAACTTGAAATGTTTAAAACAGTTAAAATACTTAAAACTTAATAATATTTAAAATGTGCTTAACAATGTGAATAATATTCTGACAGGGTCTTCTTTCTGAAGGGCCATTAGAAAGTACTCTGTCTACAGGCCTGACACCCTGGAACCCAGCAGGCCCACTTCTTGGAACAGCTCAAGTGTAGAGACATGTATGAGCACAGCTGTTCCCTACACCTCTCTGTCCGTAAGATCAAAACTGCAGATAACATAAACGTACATCAGTGAGGACCTGGTCAATAAATGGAAAACTATGTAGCCACTAAAAAGAGTGAGCTAGATCAATACATAATAACCTGAAATGATTTTCAGGATAAAAAGCTGTATGAGGAAAGCAAGGCAGAAGCATAGCATGTGTCTATAAAGATTTCTTAAGTGAACAGTGTGTATGTGTACACACATGCACACATTATTTCTATCAGTATAAGCACAGGAAAAAAAAAACCAAAAGGAGATAATCTAAATAACAGTGATTTGTTTCTGGAGAGCAGAGCTGCAGAGTAGAAAAAGGACTTCCATTTTAAAAAGTACTGAAAAATACTTAAAGATATAAGGGCTGAGGTATAATACTGTATACATGCAGCATAATTCCAATTTTGTAAGATGACTTATGCATCTTGTGTTATGCAAAAAGAAAGAAATAAAAATATGTTGTCATATGATGGGGTTTAGGCTGATGATTATTTTCTCATACTTGCCTGGATTTTTCAAATTTTCTACAGTGAACACACATTACTCATACTAATAATTTCTACCATAAAAATAAGGAAGCCACATTTTATTATTAGCTTACACTTGAGGTAAACATGGGATGCCAGTCTTGAAGAAATAATTAAGAATACAATAATAATCTAAAGGGGTCTGATCAGTTCTTTACCATCCACAAAAAGGATGCAGGGGAAAAAAAAGAGAAAATAAAAATACTAAAAGCATTTGGAAAAAAGGGGAAAGTGTTATGGTTAATGGTTATGAAACTGGTTTTTCAACAGGTAGCATATTTACTACTGGACTTTAAAAAAACAGGCTCATCTAATAAGATTTCAATTCCATTATCTGGTATCTAAAGCAGGGAGCCAAAAGGTATCGATGACCCAACCTTCTTGACATGAAGGTGTGTATAACCCAGTAACCTGAGGGATCCAGGCAAAGCTTGTGCTTAAAGCCAATCAGCTGAATGAATGTGTTGAATGAAATGACACCCACTAGAGGGATTCAGGTGAAGGTGGGTGGGATAGTTCTGGAGGGAGGGCAAGACTGCACTGAGGTGCCGATCTTTCACACTGCACCCATTGGCCACACGTTGGCCACACGTTCCTATATCATATGTTGGCCATAATTCATACAGCAGTGAAGGATTAAATCTGTCCCAACACGAGCCCTGCCTCCAAAGAAGATCTGACTTTTCAACCTTCTTAGAGTCCCCTTGAAGTTATCATGTTGCCAGAAACACCGCCAGAGCCCCCCCCGCCGGGCTCTCCAGTGGTGACCATGGGGCCCATGTGCACGCAGTCTCCCAGCCCAGCCCCAGAAGCTCCCCATCCCGCGAGCCCAGCCATCAAGTGAGGGAAATGAACTTCAGACACCCAGCTGCTCCAGGAGATGGAGGGCATGAAGGCGAAAGGTGCTCAAATTTACCAAAACATCTGGCCCTTCACACCTTCTAAATTAACCACAGGAAAACACTCCCTGCCTTTCATTTTTGGTTGAAAGCACCAAGGTATGGAGAGAAGAAGGCATAAGTATGCACTTAAAAAAAAGTCGACCTAATGAGAAAGCAAGGTTTGAGGGAACTGGCTCCAGAGTGACGATGGAAACCAGATGGCACCTGTACCAGGGCTTCAAACATGAAGCCACATCAGGGTGGAGAGGACGAGGAAGGAGAAGGGAGGAGGGAAGAGGGACAGCTTTTTGCTTTCCAAGCAACACAAAGGCTGCCGGTCACCATCTGTGGGCATGAAGCGTGCAGATGTGTGCCTAAGACCCCCACCCCGCGCACCCATAAAGGAGCATGAAGAATGCAAACTGCAAACCAAACCTCTGACTTGTTGTACATCTTCCAATCTGTCCATCCATCCTGTGGTGAATTTACTGCCCTGCTGGGAGAGTGAACCCCGTCAGGGAAAGAACTGAGAAGATGGATGCTAGAGTAATGCAGAGTCTGACAGAGGGTTTCTTCCTTCATTCTACCTCGAGTAATCCCAACAGCATGGCAAGCATCAAAGCCCACTACGTGGAGAATTTGGGTGAGTATCGTTCAGTCAGTTGGTGTCATACTCTACCTCCTACTTGAAACCGAATAGATCTGGCATCTCCCCCTCGGTTTGCCTAGCTGGCCCGATGCAGCTCACATGGGGCCCAGACCCAACCCTGTGGTAGACAACCTTCTCTGTGTATAATTTAAGATTAATATGAAACTTTTGGGCTGGGCCCAATCAAAGAAAACTCAGCTGGGAACTGTTTGAGTAATAGATTCTGGTGGGGGTCTTAATCTCTCTGCTCAAGTTGATGGATTTCCATCCCAATGACTCTCAGGTGAAGAAAAACATCAAAGTGAAAAACAGATTCTAATAGTTGGCAGGTGTGCACCGATCTCCACCTGCCCTTTCTGCACCCTCCTCCCCCAAGCGGAAAACACTACAGATTTCAGAGAGCTCACCAGGGAAGCCACACAGCAGGCAAGTCCAGATAAACACAGAAGAGCTCCCACTAGCTCTGAACCCACAAAGTGACTCAGGATCTGCGCTAGCATGGAGGAGAGGGGAGGGCAGTCGCTAGCAGTACCTGCTGCCCCCCTGCTTAAGACAAGCAAGAACACCCCGCATCTCTGTGTGGGGAAGGAGTGGGAGACTGGGGCCTGGGAGCAGGTCCTCGAGGAGAAGAGTGAAACATCTATGTGGGAAAGCAGTAAGGTGAGGAATTCCCGTTCTGGATCTCAAGCCCTAACGAGAGACGAGTACCTTTCCCACAACACACTTCCATTCCGGCTCAGATGAATCACTATAAGCAAAAAACCAAGAGCTCAGCCTCTAAGCCTGACTGGGGCCCCTGGCCTTCCCGCTGTGTCTCTGTGTCAATCTATCACACTGCCCGTAACGGCAGCTGTGAGGGTCTGGACATACGAGCACTGGGGGCTGGACCAGAGCCACGGCTATTTAAGACCCAATAAAAAGACTCAAGGAATTTAATCACGAGCACTTCAGAAAAGTAACCTGGGAGCAAAGAAAAAAGGAAACAGCTTCCATCTGATGCCTGGGGCTCCCCAGCTGACCCCCACTTTCCTTCACTTCAGGAGGCAGGGAGGAAGAATTCGATGAACGTTAATCTCGATTTAAAAACTGCTCTCACACAATAAGCCAAACTAGACAATTCCAGCCAGCCAAGAGAGAGTATCGCTAGTTTCTCCTTTTTGCAGGTTAGCCCAACCCTCTCTTGTGTCCAGATTAGGAATTATCTCATGCTTTCAGACAGCTCAGTCCTAATCCAGCAACATACGTGCCAGGATTTATGACACCGAGAGAAATGACTCTGGACCAGTGTGTGGTCCAAGGACAGACTGGAAAGCTACACTTCTGCTTGCGTCTCCCGAGACCGCTGCTCTGTCTCCTTCAGCATGCCAAAGGAAGAGGAAGGCAAAGAGAGGCTGGGAGTCCGACGAGGAAGTCGGATGCATCACGACCACTTCAGCAGATGCAACAGAAAGCAAGTGTGGGTCTCTCGCCGACCGATCGTGAGTAATTTGCCAGGGGACCAAGATGGGGTGGGTGGCGTGGGAGTGGGGCGGGGGCTAGGGTCGGCCTTGGGGAAGGGGTTAGTGCGGAGGGCCGTGTGGGAGAAGCCGGGTGCCCTCCCGGTCAGCAGCATCTGGAGCTGTTTCTCTAGCAGACAGTAAAGAACTCGATTATATCCAGTTAACTGTGCTCTAAACTGATTATGCATGTGCTGGGCTAATGGATTACATTAGCAAGAGGAAAAATAACATGCAATCAATCTCCATTTACCACAGGCCACACCAGGGCCTAGAGAAAAACTGACTCTCAAACACCTCCAAGCCCCACCCCAAAGCCGAGGACTCACAAGACCCTGTGAGAGGGACCCCCCTCGGGGGCAAGAGGAGTTCATCTCAGCCACGCTGTAGGACAGAAAGGCCCGGGGCAGGCACTGAGATGCTAAGTTTCTGGGTCACATCCAGGAGTGGGGGGGAGAACTCCCCACCCCCACAGCAGTCACGGGGACGCTCGTCACCCAATGAGACCAGACTGACGACCTTCGGCTCCTGACACGGGGGATTCGGCCCCGAATGTGGGTGGAGGTCACCCCTAAGATGCGCCAGCCAAACGCACTGCCTGGGCACCTCCCCTCTAAGCGCTGGTTCCCACATTCTACCCTGCACCCCAGTACTTATGCTTCTACTGTGCTGCCTTTTCGGGGCAGGAGTTTGCTCCATCTTCAAAAACACACACAAATACATACATATATATATATATAAATAAAATGAGGAAACTAAGGCAGGGGATGAGCAACCAGAGCTAGTTCAGCAAAGCACAGACGGAAACACTCAAACTGCTTCCCTCACATCCACCCTGGAAACCACCACAGCCCGACCCTCTAGGCGTGACCAGTGCACGAGGTCCGGGGACCAAAAAGGTATGTACTTAGCGAATCCCCCAGGTTCCAGGCCCTTCAGAAGCAAATCCAAGGGCTGGTCCACTCTTACTGGAGGCCGCAGCATGAAGAGCTAATCACCACCGCACACATTTTATCATCTAAAAGGCAATGTTCTTCCTCAGGTGGAAGAGGCCAGCTTCGTGCCGCCTCTGAACAACCTCCAGCAAAGCTGCGTACGACCTTCCGGGGCCACACCGGGTCCTCTGCACTAACTGCACTCACTTGGGTCCTTTAGAAACTCTTTTCCTCCGGTTTCTCCATCAGGTTTTCCTGACCACACCGGCACCACCCTGTGGCCAATGAAAACCTCCGATTTAAACCGATGGCGAGGAGGGTGGCACACGGTGAAGCCATCCAGGGAGGGTCCTGCTCACAGAGGGCAAGGGGTGGGGGTGACGGGTGCCCAGACCCTCCCCTCTGCAACGCTTGAGCCCATCCGTGCCAGAGTCAGCAGCCAATTCCAGAACATTCTATTCCCACTACCTCATGCCTGCTTTCTCCTCCTTTCCCTAAAATGGTCTCTCATCCCTGTTACCCAGGTCTCTTGACAAGCTGAGAACGAGCGATGGTAAAATGAATCACACTTATCAATCTCGGCAGAGGCCGATACGGGGAGAGGATGAGAGTCTTCCTTACTTGGAGTCTCCATTTAAAATCACCATGAGCAGAAAGGGGATGAAAGCAGCTCAGGGTCAGGAAAAACGTGGCGCTCGCTGGCCCAAAGATGTGGGAAACGGTGTGAAAGGAAAGAAGAGAGACTGACAATAAAAGGGAGGGAAACGGAAAGAGAGGGAGAGGGCGTGGAAGGGACGGAGAGGGAGGCCGGGCAGATTTACGGCGATTTGTACCTGATTGTTCATACTAAAGCCATTATGAGATGATTAGAGAAAAAGGTGAGGCTTTAAGTCCAGTGAAAATCAATAGAAGCGTCTGGAGCGATTCTGCCATGCCAGTGAAAGGACTATTTACAGTAGCCGAGCACCTCCTCCTTGTTACTGTCTGCGGACTGAGAGAAGGAATGGAGGGGGCAGCGAGGGGTGAGGAAGGAGGGACGGGAGGGAAGGAAGGAAGAAGCAGGCAGGACAGAGTAAGAGGTGGAGGACGGGAGAAGCCCGGCAAGAAGAAGGAAAATTGAAACATGAGGAAGAGAAAGGAGGTGTAGAACACGGGAAGCAGAGCGAAAAAGAACAAACGGGCCCCTCACCCGACCCTGTTTTTCCCCATAGCATTCACTACCTTCTGGCCTACCGTCTAATTTATCCATTGCGTTCATCATCCATCCCCCCGCCCCCAAAAAGAACGGGAGCTCTAGGAGGGCAGGGACGTTTTGTCTACCTCGTGCATGGACGTAGGCCCGGAACAGGGCCTGGTACATGGTTGGGGATTAATGTGTACCTGTTGAATAAATGAATGAATGAACAAACGAACGAACAAATAAACAAAGAACCCCAGGGGGCATCCGGGGAGAAGAGACTAAAAAGGGGGGAAATAACCAGATGGAAAAGGAGAACAGAAAGCCTGCAGGAGAGAGGGGAAACACAGGAGAACAACGGCAAAGCCAGAACTAGGGAAATAGCAAATGTGGGATAGGAAAAAAGTCAGTTCTAAAGACAGTGGGAGGGTAAAGGAAACAATGTGCAGTATTGGGCCGCTGGAAACACAACCTGCCCCCCAAATGAGGCACCCCACACACAGACCCTGCAGTTCCCAGCTGAAGCCCACCACCAGGCGGCCAGCTCCCCTCCCCACGCCAGGGCGCCAGCCAGCCCCCAGCCCCTCTCTGTGTGTCCGCCCCCAGCCCTCCCCGTCACCCAGGGATCCAAACCACTCCGTTCCAGAGACAGCCTGGGCCTTACCTTGTACAGCTTCAGGCTGGCCTCGTGCCTGGAGTTGACCGTGTGCAGCCGCAGCTTCTCCAAGCTATTGGTGTAATAGTCGCAGGCGTTGCACTTGAGGTGGACAGGGTTGCCGATGGCCACGCACTTGAGCCGCCACTCGTTGGCTTTGCCGCCCTCCTTGATGTGGGCCACCAGCTGGTACTTCTGCACGTGCTTGTCCGTCTTGCAGTGCAGCTGGAAGTTGGCCTTGAGCTGGGTGTTGTAGCGGCAGAGCTTGCACTGGTACGAGTCCCCCATCACGGCCTTCCACTCGTCCTCAGGGAGGCTGCGCTCCACGTTCATGTGCAGCCCCAGCAGGTCCAGGGTGTCCGTGGTGAACTTGTTGCAGACGGCACACTGGAAGAGCTTCAGCGACGGGTCGTTGGTCTGGATGAAGCTCTCGCCCAAGTTCATCAGCTCCTCTGACACCAGCTGCCCGCCCCCGAGCCGCATGTCTAGGGGGATCTCACCGCCCACTGCAGGGAAGGAGAGGGGCAGAGAATCAGAGGCCAGGCTCACAGCGGCAGCCCTAAGTGAGGCACCATGGGCCCTCCCCCACCCTCCACCCAGGTTCCAGCAGAAAAAAGATCCCATTTCAAGCACTGCAAGGTGCTACTAACCGGGAAAAACTACAACAAAAATCAACTTGATGTGTTCGCATCTTTCCTATGGACATTCTGAAATGTGTGGAAGGCTGTATGTTTGTTTGTTTGTTTCTTCTTTTGGAAAAGAACGCCTAGAAGAATGTAGGAACCGCTTAATCGCTTGAATATTTCAATTCAGCTCCTCGCTCAGACCCAAGAAAAGACAGAAATAAAAGCATCATTCACTGCACATAACAGAATCTGAAACTCCCGTCCCCGAAATGTTGGAGATGAGTTATAGCTGCATTCTAAGACAGCACGCCTTCATGGTGAATCAGAAGTGGGCGCAGAATTTACCTCAAGCAGTGCTATCTAACAGGAACTTTCTGCGAAGATGGAAACATTTTGTATCTGCACTGTCCAATGTGCAAACCACTGGTCACGTGTAGCTACTGGACAACTGAAATATGGCTAAGGTATAACTGAAGAACTGAATTTTTAGTTTTTTTTTTTTTTTTAATTCATTTACATTTAGCTTAGTGGCTACTGTATTGGACAGCACAGCTCTAAATCTGAGATTTCGGGAATGATCTCCCTATTCCTTGTCACACCCCACTGGTCAGTAGCCTACCTGCCTGTCAATGGCGCTGGCTCCTCCCACACCTCCCCAAGATACGATCATTTCCGTTCCATGAGCCCCCTACATGGGACATGTCGCATTCTCCTTTGGCGTATGTCTGCCACATACAGAGCCACGTGTTGGCCAGTGTCCCCATCAGGGTGTAGCCTCTTTAGGACAAGGGTCCAGGCTTCTCCTTGCTGAACCTCTAGAGGGTACACAGGCCCCTGGCTCAGAGGCTCAAATGTCTGATGTGCCAGACAAGGTACAAAGCAGCCAAAATGTTACAGGTTTGAGAAGTTGGATCAAGATGGACAGTGAAACGCAGAGGTCCGCTCACAGCCCTGAAAAAAAGGGCCTGAGGAAGCTGTGTTCCTCCCTCTCCACCCCTGCTCTTTTTCAGTCCATCGCTGCCCTGCGTAAACCAGGGACCGGCTCTCATTCACCAGCGGTAAATTAATACTTTGAGCTCTTATTTATGCCACGGGAAAGGCCTGGAAAGAGCAGCCTTCCCTCCGTTACCTAGAAGCGAACAGTCAAGCAGAATGCTGAGCCTCGGCTTCTGTTTTCTGCCTCTCCCCTAAACATACACACGCGTGAGCTATTACGTCTGCCCCTGTCACACCCCAACTGATATTTAAACTTGACCTTCTACATGTGGTTGGGCTGAGGTTATTTTTTTTTTTTTGAATGACTGATTAGAATCCGAGTTAGTGGCTAATCAAGGAAAAGACGTTATTATTTTTTAAAAAAAAGATTTTCTTATTTATGCTACACAAGGCACTTCGAGCGAGCAGCTCAGTACAGGCCTGACTGAGCAGAGTGGCTGCATCTGAAGCCTGTGGACAGTCCAGCGAGACACAGAAATCTTCTGCGCACGCAGGTCAGAAGACTGGGGAAGCTTTCTGCTTGTCTTCTCTCTTGCCATCTCCCCTGGTGAGAGGAGCCATAACTGTGACACTCTTTTTAGGACAAGAGAGAAGAAGAGATAGGGGAAAAAAGCCTAAAAGCTCCATCCCTCGATGGGGACGAAGGCCAGGCAGCATCCATGAAACATACGCGGTGTTCAGTGAAAGCAGAAACTGCCCGGAGGGTAGGACAAGGAGCAAACACATCTTTGTTTCTGATGCCGACCACCTGAAGCATCAGATCTTTTCCACTTTTTAAATTTAACCTCAGCACATCCATATCGCTCTAAAGAGAAATGCAGCTGTCACCTGCTGGAGGCCTGAGTGAAAATGAGAAGTCCTCGGAACACGCAGAGGAAATAGGTCCCTGTTGCCATCCCAAGCTCTTAAAATGAAATGCAAATCAAAGGCAGAAGCAGAGAAGCAGTGAGATGTGGGCGACAGGCAAGCCAAAACTCCCTTGAGAACTATACCCTGGAGAGACACCCCTAGGGCCTGGAATCCTACAAATCCATAGGACTGCAAGGAACTAATGCAGCCGCCGAGAAATAGAGGAACCTCACCCAATTCTCAGGCAGGTGGGAGGAGAGCGCCCACACTGAGAACTTAGCGGGTGCCTACTCATGAATCATGCCGGACAGATGGTCTTGGAGAGGAATGGGCCCCATGTCCCCACACACCTGACTTTAAGGCTGGAAGCTGGCACCCTGGCACCTGAGTCCCGCCCACGAGCACACCCTCAGAGAGGCAGAGGGATTAAAAGACACCTTCTACAATCAAAAGCAGAATCAGGGCTTCCCTGGTGGCGCAGTGGTTGGGAGTCCGCCTGCCGATGCAGGGGATGCGGGTTCGTGCCCCGGTCCGGGAGGATCCCACGTGCCGCGGAGCGGCTGGGCCCGTGAGCCATGGCCACTGAGCCTGCGCGCCCGGAGCCTGTGCTCCGCAACGGGAGAGGCCACGGCAGTGAGTGGCCTGCGTACCGAAAAAACACACACGAAAAAACAAAAGCAGAATCAGAGGAGCTCTTAAAGCTCACGTAGGTGTCCTGTGGCTGGCTGGCTACTCGGGAAGCTTGTAGACGCCTTGGCAAGCTACCCAGTTTTCGGTGCTGGGCTCAACTGTAGTCCAAAGGAATGTCTGGGAGGATGTTCATCTGGCCTCAAGCCTAATATCTGGTCTACAAATGGAGGCAAATTCAACCAGACCAGAGCGAGGGTGCGGAACTTTTCCCTGACGGCCTCTAGGAAGAAAGCACCCCCAGATCAGCATCTGTCTGATAACAGGAAGGAGAAGTTTCTGTCCAAGGCAGTATGAGGACATCAACTGTGTAAGCAAGAGTGTAGTTCACAAACACTACCTCCCCGCTGTAGAGCCCAGTAACACCTAATAACGCCCACAGCCTTCTCATAGACAGCCTAAGGAAGAATCAGCTGAGCTGCAGACAGAACTGAAAGTTACGCTCTTTTCATTTGCACACGTTGGCTTCTACAGAGGTCGTGCGACTTAAATTGTGGGTCCAAGTGGATACGTCCTATCATACCCACGCCGGCTTCCGGCATAAAGTATCTGTCACCCTCACTCCGCCTCGACGGCTCTGGTGGCTTAAGGCAGGCACAGGAGGTCTCCAGAGACTCACCTCGGCTGACAGGCAGCGACACTGGAAACTCAGGGCCCTCCTTGGCTACCTGGATGAGGTCTTCAGAAGGAAGCGCTCTATTACTCTATTCTCTTTAAGAAATGAAGTCTGGATCCTCTATGTGTGTGCACCTGCCATCTGCCCGGAATGCACGATGCCCCGCAGACTCACAGACAGCAGGTGTTAGAAGCAAACTATTTCTCTACCACTCAATTCAAGTCTTAGTCAGGATTACTGGTTCTCAAGGTAATTAAAAAGTCTTCATTGTGACCCAGTATGAACCCATCCATTTTTCTGTGTCTTCATTCCACTTACATTATCTTTGATTTACTCCAAGATCTGCCTCCCCAAGATTTTAAATCTCTAGACGAGAAAACCCCAATTCCCATAGGCTTTAAAAAGTGAAAAGTCTTCGAGTACTGAAGCCACCCCCAGGTGTGCATCCCCTGTGGTTCACTCTGGGGACGAATAAGATGACTGAGCCCTATGCATCCATGATGATTAACCAGTGGGTAAAACATCTTCAAATTGTTTGGTAAGAAAAGATCAACAGGTCAATGTTCCAAAACAGAAAACAAGATGAAAGTAGCAAGGATTCAAATTTAAATGCGTGGTAGGAACAACAAACTAAATGCTGTGAAATATCACTCATCCGCAGCAATTAGCACTGCAACACCACACGAATAAAGACGTGCCTACTGGGGAGGTTTAGCCCTCTGGCATGAACCTAAGCCATCCTAGGATAAAGGCACCTGCTCACGCTTTGTTGCCGAGAACAACTCGCTCCCGTGTCAGGAAGGGTATCCTGTTTCATTCAGGACATCACTGCTGGTCTCAAGAGGTTAGCAGGATCAGGGAATGACGACCAGGCAGTGCGTGTCCGAGGCACACACAGTGGGGGCGGGAGGGGCCCAACCATCACACTGGTCCTCATGAAACCGGTTTGTACATTTTCTTGCTATAGAAGCTCTCCCCCAGAAATGGTCATGATTCTTTGTACACAAAGAGTCATGGCTTCTGCAGCAACATGGATGGACCTAGAGATTGTCATACTGAGTGAAGTAAGTCAGACACAGAAAGACAAATATCACATGGTATCGCCTGTATGTGGAACCTAAGGAAAAGGTACAAATGAACTTATTTACAAAACAGAAGTAGAGTCACGGATGTAGACAACACACTTACGGTTACCAGGGGGTGCGGGGGTGGGGGGGTGAGGGGGTAGGAAGGGATAAACTGGGAGATTGCGATTGACGTATACACACTACTAGATATAAAATAGATAACTAATGAAGACCTAGTATACAGCACAGGGAACTCTACTCAATACTCTGTCAATGGGAAAAGAATCTTAAAAAAAAAAAGAGTGAACATATGTACAACTGATTCACTTTGCTGTACGCCTGAAACTAACACAACACTGTAAATCAACTATACTCGAATAAAAAACTTTTTAAAAAATTAAACAGAAATAGAGTCACGGCTTTTGGCATTCAAATCCCATCCTCTTGGTCCCGTTCTAGCTCTATTAAGCCAATGGTAAAACGGCCAACCCATGTCTTCTAACACGGAGCCATGTTCTCCATGGCAACAAAGGCTCCGTTAACCGGGATCTGATATTAAAACTGGGCTTTCTTTAATTTACAATTTTAGAATTTAGTCATCTCTCATCTCTCACACCACTCCTCACGGTGCCCCAGGGTCATCTAATTCCCAACTATACTGATCACTGGCAACTCATGCAAAGTAAGAAAGAGAAAGAACCCGTCTCTTTCATCAAGGTCCTGGTGAAAACACTGGAGAGCTCTGAGAAACGTATCTGGGTGGCTCCCAGACAGCTCGGAACCAGCCTTGGCTTATTTAAATAAGGCACACTACGGTTTCCAGTTCCTCTTCCGGAGATGACTGTCCCTATTTAAAACTCCAGCTACCGTTTCCTGTACATTTCGATCAATATTTAATGGAACCCCAAAGTTTAGGGGGATTGTGGCAATTTTTCAAATCGAGAAAGCGACAGAGAAAGGGGGACTGGGAACAGAAGGGAAAGTTGACCCGAAGCCAAAAACTAGAGGAAACACTTAAATTTTAATCCCGGCCCGTGGAGCCGGAGCGTAATCATGTCTCTGTTGAACGCAAACCATCTTCCACAGGCTCACACAGAGTTCAAGGGATTCTTGAGAAAAAGACGTGAGGGCTGGACGCTCAAGTTGAGCCCAAAACAACTCTCAAGAAAATAAAGATCCCCCAGATCCACCGGACTCGACAGAATCCACCAAGTCAACACGATCTCGGCCCACTCGCAGCGTCCCCCGCTTTAACTCCCATCCTCAGAACAGACACACACGGAGTCAAGCCTCACCTAGAGCGGGCGTCACGGCGGCCATGGGCCCGGCGGGGTCCAGCTGGAATCCGCCCATCACGAACTGGGCGTCGGGGGCGGCGCTGTCCACCTTCAGGTTGGGCAGGCTCATGTTCTGGGCCAGGTAGTACTGGTAGAGCTCGGCCTCGGCGGGCGAGGGCAGGCTGCCGAGGCCCAGGTGGCGGCTGTGCTGGATCTGGGTCATGTTCTGCTGCAGCAGCATCATGTTGTGCATGTGCTTCTCGCTCGTCATGTGGATGCGGAGGTTCCTGGCCACGTTGGTCTCGTAGTCGCACACCTCGCACCGCCAGGTGGGCTTGGTTTTTGGTTTGGTGGGCGAGGGGGCCCCACAGGAGCTGCCGATGCTGGCCGCGGCGGCCGCCGCCGCGGCAGCCGCCGCCGCCGCCCCAGCCGTGTGGCTGAAGACCTGCTCGCCCCCTCCGTTCTGCAGGTTCTGCATGTTGTTGAGATGCTTGTCGGACTGCATGTGAATGCTGAGGTTGCCTTTGGTAGTTGTGGAGTAGTTACACACCTCACAGCGGAAAGGCTTGTAACCACACGTGTAGCTCTCGCCTCGGGCCAGCCGAGGGTGGGGCTGCCCGCTCTTGCAGTAGACGCAGGAGCCCCCCGGCTCCGGGTGCTTCTCCTTCATGTGCGCCTCCAGCGTCTGCTGGTACTTGTAGTGCCAGTTGCACTTGGGGCACTTGAGTGTCTTGCACGAGTTGCGAGAATGCATCATAGTCATGTGGCCGCCCAGCGAGCGGGAGGAACCCAGGACCGTGTCGCATTTGGGGCACTCCACGCCACTCCCCGAGGGGCACTCCCCCACCCCAAGCTCGCAGAGGGAGCCAGCATGCTGGTGATGGGGGACGAAGCCCCCATCGTCCCCCTCTGTGCTTTCATTTGGTTCTGGTGCTGTGGCATTGTCTTTATTGGCACTTTCATCAGCAAAGTCCAGCCTCCTGCCGCCCTCTGCCACGTTGGCCCTGACGCCCTCACCGTTAAAGCTTAAACGATTCCTCCTGTTCGCACCATCAAAGACAACAAAGGAAGAAGTGGAATTAGAACTAGTAGAAGCTGCGCCCCTCGACAGGGTCTGGAGCACAGTAGGCATTAAGGGGGAGTTAGAAATGCTTTGGTTTGAGAGAGCAAGGTCCTTTTTGCTGCCACTACCTGCTGCGGCCCCAGACTCCCCGGGGGGCCTGTCCTCCAGCTCCTCGTCCAACTCGCTTGGAAAGAGCCCTTTGCAGCCCTCGTCCTCCTCGTCCTCGTCGTCCTCGTCGTCGTCCTCGTCCTCCACCTCCTCCTCGTCCTCGTCCTCCTCCTCTTCGGCCTCCTCCTCGGCCGGCTCCGCCTTCTCGGAGAAGCAATCCGGATCGCCCACTTCTTGCTTCTCTCCTTCTGCTGCCCCAGAGTCCTTGCCCTCTGAGGATTTGGTAGGACTGGAGGCCAGAGGCCCCAGGGGGACTGAGGTAATGGGGGTCTTCAGGACCGAGCTGGTGAGCCCGCCAAGGTTCAAGAGGGCGCCGGGGGTCAAGATACCAGCCTGGGGCTGCTCGGGGCCGGCGGCAGGGCCGGCTGGGAGAGCCTCCTCCCCTTCCATTCGAATGCCACTAAATTTACCATAAAAACTGTGTCCGGGGCCTATGAGGTTAGCGGTGGAAACTAAAGGGAGTTGAAAGTTTTTGTTTTTTGGTTCCAGAAAACTTACAAGGGGTTCCTTGTCTTTGCCGATCCCTTGGATGATAGCGGAGATGTTCTTGTTGCTAAGAAGTTTCCGCTCATCTTCACTCAGGGTCATTCGATGGTCGTGCACCGCATGGGTCACAAACGAACGGACGTACCCGAAGGAGAGTTTGCACAAGAAACACATCAGGATGGGCTTCCTCTTGCCATAGAGCACGAAGCCATCGAATCTGGACAGGTCCACATTGTTGGGAACATCTTTGGATACGCAGGAGCTCTTGGCAGAGCCGTCACTGTTCAGATAATCCTTGTTGCTTTTGTGTCGCACGTCAAACACGCGGAAGCTGTGCAGGACGGGGCTGAGCCCCGTCAGGGCTGAGGTATTCGGGAAAGCCTGGTCTGGGCCCTCAAACCATTTCCCGAAGGATGAGGCTATGTGGAAAGTGTTGATGATCTGTGGGTAGACGGGCGCAGCGCAGGAAGGGTCCCCCGGCTTGCCCGCCGAGGCGGGGAGAGAGTTCAGGAAGAGCGACGGGAGGGGCCCACTGCCACCCGCACCCACGCCCCCGCCCGGGGTCAGCTGGCTCAGGCTCTCGACGATGTACGCCGAGCCGTCCGGCTGGTACACGATCTCCCCGGCCAGGTTCTCCACGTCACTCTCCTCGTCCCCCTCCTCACTGCTGTCGCTCCCGCTCTCCTCCCTCAGGGGCGGCGGGGGGCGCGCGCCGGGGCAGTGATGCTCCATGTAGGTCTGGAGGCTGGCGAAGGAGGCCAGGCACTCGTTGCAGCTGACCTCCTTGCCGGCGGGCTCGGCAGCGGGCCCGGCCGGGGCGGTGCTCTCCGCGAGGCGCTCATTGAAGGGGGCCCTCAGGCCGTCCAGGGGCCCGTGGTTCTCGCTTGTGGACTGCTCCATGCTACTGGGTTTGTCGGGGAGGTGGGTGCTGTTGAGTTCAGTCCATTGCTGGTGCTGAGGGATACCGCACCCATTGTCCTTCCCCGAGACGACAGGCGAGTCACAGCCTTCCATGGTAAGGCCTGCGTGGAGCTTTCATTGCACCCAGTACGGATCGGACCTGAAGGGCGGAGGCAAGGGGGAGAGGAGGGAGAGAGGGGGAAGAGAGAGAGAAAGGAAAGAGGTTAGGAGGGCCGAGGCTAAGGTCCCACACAGAGCGCTCTAACAGGCTTCTGTCCACACCCACAACAGAGACCGCGGGGCAGTGGGGACCCCGGCCGTCGCCCCACCCCGTCGAGGCGCAGAGGGTGGGCAGCGCCCCTGGGTGTCACGGCCAGGTTGCGTGGCAGAGGCGGGGGTGGAGGTGTGGGGAAAGGGGCATCAGGAGAATCCCTCTTCGTCTTCAGACTGTTGGCAGCTCTACCCCTGGAGACCGGTTCGAATCTGGGTTCTTTGCAAGCACAGCGTCAGAGTCGGGGCCGGGCGATGAGCCACAGGGGAGGAGGAGGACGGCGTCAACTCGCCAGGCCCCGCCGAGGACACAGAACAGCAGCCCTGCCGCACGCAGGTGGCAGCACAAAGCCACGCCGGCTGCCCGCACTGTCTGGGGGCCAGGGGGACGCCGGGGACGGACAGACAGGAGGAGGAAGACCTTGCAGCCCTCGAGGAAGAATCATGAACCTGGGAGAGGATACGCCATTTGATTTAGAGGCGAAGTTGTGCCGTCGCTCGTACTGACCCGATTTCTAGTTTGAGAAGTTCACGGAAAAGTGCTGAGGACTACAGGGCTCGAGGGCAAGCGTGCAGGCCTGGACAAGCTCTGCAAAGCCCCCAAAAGGGCCCACGGCTGCATTCATCCTCTCCGAGCCTGGGAAACATCGTCCCATTTTACAAGCAGTAAAACTGAGGGCCTAAATCTAAAAACGAGGCCAGTGCCATCCGGGCGCCGAGAAAGGCGGATCTCCCAATTCCCATCCCCTCCCTACAACCCACAGAACACCCTTGCTTGTGACTCAGCTGGTTTCAGACTCAAAATATGTAGGTGCAAAACGTGAGCTTGATGTTTCTAAGAAGAGCCACCCCGACTCTCAACGGGCCGACTTCCCCGCCAGCGGAGAGGATCTCGCCCTGCCTGGATGAGCCCGTTCACCACTGGCTGGGTGGTTCTGCTGTCAAGGATCTTCGCGGCGAGCCGAGATGGCAGCTGGGCTCCGCCAGCCCCCGTTCCACACCTGCCTCTCAGTTATTAGTCGCTACCCAAAGCAGCTGTCCTTCAGCCCTGGGGCTTTTCCGTTTCCGACTCCAAAGTGCCACTAAGCTGAATTTGCCCTCTGAGACCTCGCGTCCCTGGGGAGGGAGACATCAGATCACCCGCCACCGCTCTGCTCCTGTGGCAACAACATCACAGGAGTATTTCTTCCGTCCGGCCCCGCTCCAACAGGCAACGCAGCGCCTCGCAAGGCCCTGAGCATTCGCTGCAAATCCCAGGCCACCCTCCCGCCACACCTCCTTCCAGGAGAACACGTGGCTGCTTCTCCACCCACCATCTCATTCACACACAGTGGATGAAGGTTTTGGCTGCGTTTGGTCTCCCTCCCCACCAACCCCCATCTTCCCACTCTTTTTTCATTGCTTGATTCTCGACTGCACAGTGAGCGAATAGGTCCCCCTCGGGAAAAGACGGGGAAGGCAGGTTTACCAGAAGTCTCAGGAGAAACAACTTTCTGGAAGGACGTGTCACGTTTTGTTTAAAACACACACCACCTCTCAGCATATAACCTCAAACTCCATTACAACAAGGTTCCGTGTTCCTGAGAAAAGACATATTGACTTTAAACAAAGATAACCACACCAAACCAAACAGCAAGGGCGATAAGACTTCCTCGCAAGGCTCAGCTGGGATACAGGTGAGAATCCAGGGTGGCTCTTCCTAAGGACGCACATAATTGGCTGGATGACATCTGATTGACAGCTCAGGCCAAAAAGGTTGGCAGGCCTGAAGGGGCGGGAGGGTTAACAGCCCAATCGTAAAATCAATGTCATAAATGCTTGGTAAGTTACAGGAACATGCGGGAAGGGGAGGCCACGACTGATAAAGGGGAACAGCTTTGATGCTTCACCAGGGACTTGTGTATCGACAGCAAAGCCAATCTCCTCTCCAGCCTGGACTGGGCTAAGAAACCTGCAAGCATTTACCAATTAATTGGTGGGTTTCTCTTGCTCTGCTCTCTTCTTCTTCCTCCTCCACAAATCATCCAGCTAAGGGACTGGGACTTCTAAAAACTCACCTAACTTTGTTTTCTATTCCTCAGCAAAAGGCGTCAAGAAAAGATGACCTTATAGGCAAAGACAGATGCACCCGTCGTGGTGACGCTAGCCCCATGAGAGGGGACACACAGGGGACCACTCATTTGCAGGGGCAACAGCCCACTGAGATGCTGGTGGGAAAGAAGGATCCCACTCTGGACCTCAGGCACCAGTTCTGGACTTCCTTTCAATGCTTGCTGGCCAGGGCAATCAGAAGCTCTTACAACTCTGCTAAGTCACGTGTGGTTCAGGGCCAGTGAGCTCACCCAGTGAGCCTGTGAGAAGCGCAGACTCTCAGATCAGAATCTGCATTTTTAATACAAATGCCCAGGGGATGTGCATTATTAAAGCTTGAGTGAGACACTCTCTATTTTACAACAACTTCACCAGACCACCAGCTCCTCCATGCCTGGGGCCTGCACTGCTAGGTAACCAGGCAGGGTCAGTCTTGGGCTCACCCACCAGTCCCTGGGAGGCGCAGGGATGGGGGTGGACAACAGGGGACCAGAGCACAGAGATGAAGAAATCTCTTAGCCCTGCCCCATCCTTCAGCTCCAGAACCTCAGGCCCTCTCCCACTCTCCTGCCCGGCCGGCAGCTCCTTTCACTCTGTTTATCAGCTAGTCAATAAGAAAAAGATAGTTCTTACTTAAGGAGGCAGAAGTCAACTCAGCAGGTCGATCGGCACTCTGTCTGTAAACACGGTTTCCCGTAAAATCAATGATCTTCAGTTACGGACGGCAGCCTGGGAATCCAGCGGGTCCCGGTGCTCTCACAGCCCCCATACGTGCAGCTCTGCCCCCCCACACATACTCCTCCAGTACCTCCAGGGCCAGCACACACAGCACAAACCCGCAACCCCTCCTGCAGCCTGCTTCCCTCCAGCCATTTACACCCCAAAATCCCCTTTAAACACAGACGTGCTCTACTCATGACCACCAGTGTCGTACTCAGCAAGGATATTTTGTGTGTGTGTGGTTTTAAGAATTCAGTTAGATTTCAACTGAGCACACCTCTCCAGTAAGAGAGTTAAAGGGAAGATACGGGAGGGATCTAGCCTCGCACTCTCTGCTGAGCGCCTCCCTCTGCCCTGTGAGAAGTCTTCTTGCACAGAGAAGTTCTAACATCTTCATCGAGAGCCCCCTGCTCTTGCTTCTCCCACAAGTTATAGTTTCCTTGGAACCTATCTGTAAAGCCCCTGCATCTTTGCCAATATCGGTCTTTATTTTTCAAAGACGGTTTAAAATTATAAAACTCCACCCTGTTATCCTGGGCGCCACGCCCACCCCCCCCCCCCATCTCGCTCTTTCAACTGAGAAGATGTGATGTGACAGCTTTATCCCATTCCCTTAAGCAGACAGAACCGGGCTCCACGCAACAGTTACAGGGAAGCTGGGGTGGGAGGTGCAGTTACTTGGAAGGGGAGGGGGCTCCACTGATGCGCCAGCTCCTGGAGAATTAAACATGAACGGTCGCACTCTGTAATTTTAAATTGTTAATTAGCACAGGGTTAATTAGGCGGTCCTTTCACAAGAGGCAGTTTGGCAGAAAACCAAGAAAGGAAACAAAGGGGAAGAAAAAAACAAAGAGAGAGCAGAGACAGCCAGAAACTGTTGCCCGCGGCGCCCCCGCCCCCCCCGTGAATAACCCATGCAGCATCGCCAGAGAGAAGCAAACCGGAGGGCTCCCGGGGACTCCCTAGTCTGCTGGAGGGGGATTCGATGAGCACCGCGATTTGGCAGTGGGTATCAAAAGCCTCAAAAATGCACGTGCCCTTTGACTCAGCAATTCCCCCATTCCAGGAAACAATCCAAGATACGCAAAGAGATATAAGATTATTCTTCACAGTGTTCATAACAGAAAAAAAAAGATGGAAATAATGTGGCGAAACAAGGTACTCTCTAAATAAATTACAGTGCATAGCATTCCATAGGATGTTAAAAAATGGCATTTTTAAAAGAAACTAGTTACGGGCGTGGGAAAATGATCACACAGGATGCTGAGTGAACAAAGCCTATATAGGTCTGCATATGGAAATACATAAGATTTCTATCAAAAAATTTTACAACGGTAATTGCTAGGGGATGAGGTTATGGGCTACTTCATTTCCTCCTTCGCGCCTTTATTTCCCAAGGCTTTTTAAAATGAAAATCATCTTAAGGGAAGTCATCACTTCCTGTGTGTGGCATCATGGTAAGGCCTGTGGGTTCAATGCCACCTCAATGCTCATAACATTCCATGAGATGGGTGCTATTTTTTTAAATTTTTTTTTGATGTGGACCATTGTTAGCCTTTATGGAATTTGTTACAATATTGCTTCTGTTTTATGTTTTGGCTTTTTGGCTGTGAGGCATGTGGGATCTTAGCTCCCCGACCAGGGACTGAACCTGCACCCCCTGCACTGGAAAGTGAAGTCTTAACCACTGGACCACCAGAGAAGTCCTGAGTGAGATGGGCGCTATTTTTATCCCCATTTTGCAGAAGGGAAAACTGAGGTTGCAGCCTAAATGACAAAACCGTAGCCTGGCTGTGGAGTCTGTGTTCTTTGCCACTCTACTGTGTTTTTCTGTAGTGTCTATTTCTCAAGGAGAACTTCAGAACATCTGACATTTACATTCAATCTTTAGGTACCAGGGACCGTTCTAAGATCATGGGCTATCAGGACTGCTCTGTAATGGAACACTGCCAGTTCATACACACGCCCTTTTTTTTTTTTTGCTTGGGAGTGGTGGGGGAGGAGAGTTCAAAATGGACTCTCTTACTTGGATATCTTCATACAGGAGAGAAGGGGATAAAAGTTCTTTGCTGTTGCAAAGAACTGTACGGTAGGCCCATTATCCTGACTTCTTTTAAGAAAAAAAAAAAGGCAGATTCCAGAAACTATAAATCTAGAAATGTATTCATTCATTCATACATTAACTGAACATTTACTGCACATCTATTATGTGCCTGATGCTAGAGAATCAACAATAGACAGGTCTCAGCTTACATTCTTGTGGGGCAAAGACTGCAAACAAATAAATACAATGTTAAATGTGAAAAAGCACTCAGAAGTAAATATAAAACAAGAGAAGGGGAAGGAGTGACGTGTATCATCATTTTGGATAAAGTAAATATAAATATATATATTAAATTTAAAAGGATATGTTATAGATTATATACTGCAAGTTCCTCACAGTTTGAGAACAGAGTTGACAGTTGCTGAATAGCATCTGGGGAGAAAAAAGTCCTGAGGAATTAGCAATTAGCTGTAGGTTCAGTAAGAAAATTCACATAAAATAAACTGAAAAGCAGCTTCAGTTAGATTCAATGATCTGAGAAATGCAGTAGAGGGTACTTTTTGATTTTAATAACATATCCCAAAGTTTATCATTTCTTTGTATCTAGGGTAGCAAAATGTCTTATAAAGTCTGCCTGATTTTAAAGCTGGAGGATGCCGTTACCTAAAGTACCCACTCAGGGAATTCCCTGGCAGTCCAGTTAAGACTCTGCGCTCCCACTACAGGGGGCACGAGGTTCGATCCCTGGGTAGGGTAAGATGCTGCATGCCACGCAGCGTGGGGGGGTGGGGCATATACAGTACCCACTCAAAGGTCAATGTGCCTGGGGACACGCCTTAATTCCTGCCTTATCCCTGGTTCCCTTCGCTTAAATCAACAACCTGAGGGGCAGAGGAGACCAAGCACATACACCAATTTGCAAAGTAAATAAAGTCGAGAGGACTAACCAATATGCTAATTAGTGGAATCAGGACTTAAAAAAAAAATCTCGATAAGTTGGAACAACAGGCTGAAAGGAACAAGATGAAATTCTGAAAGGATAAGTAGGAAGCCTTGTATTTCAGTTCAGGCAAGCAGTAAAACCAACAGAGAACGGAAGAGACCTGGATTAACAGTAGTTCATGCAAAGAAACCCTGGAGGTGTTACTTCACTACAAATTCAGTGGCAGCCCAAAGCTGACATGGTGACCAAAGACATAAATGTGGCCTCTGGGCTACAGGGGGTACCTCTACCTGTTCCAACTCAGCAGGATCACAGCCCCATCATTTTCTCTGCCTGCATGAAGAATGTTATGAGCCACATGGGGAAATCTCGGTAAGAGGGGTACTGACAACTGAATCGTGTCTTGACCACGTGAATCGTGGCTTGACCACGATCAGCTCAAGAGCAAAGAAAAGCGAGGTCCCCACTGCAGGGCAAGACAACTATCCCAAGCCATGCGAAGGCCCGCCCGCCACGTACGCGGAGGATTAGTTCCGAGTCTCCTACTTAGCTTCAGGGTTTAACTAGGAGTAATGAGGGGGAATTTATTAAAAATTAAGAGTTCAACTCAATATAAATGAAAATCTTTCTCTAGATTATCAAAGCTCCCAATGGAATGTTGACTCTGGTTTCATGAATGGAGAAAAAAGACATTTTGCCATGGCCCGAGGTTCCATCAGGCAGCCTCCTGGGTCCTTTGAAATGTGAAGATTCTATTCATTCCAAGTGCTCCATCGGGTTGCTCAGGCAGCTTTATCAGCTTTAACCTCCTCCTCTGTGATCCCACAGTGTTCTGCATATGGGGACACACTGCAACTCTGGGGTTATCGCACTGCTGTAATTATATGTTGACTGGTCTGTTTCTGCCACTAGGCTGAAAGCAACTTGAGAGTAGGTTCCACGTCTCATTCATCTCTGTACTGTCCACATCCAAGATGTAATAGATGCTTAAAAAAACCATGGGGAAAATTAAGGCATTAGGAGAAATGATAACACTTTGAGAGGGGAAAAAAAAAGATGATTCCTATACACATTCTTTCTTTTCCTCTTAGCTGAAGAAGTGTGTGGTGTAACCATTCTCCTCTAAATAGAACCAGGTCTCCTTGTAGAACTGGCTGGTTCTTGGGCTGGGGCAGGGAGAGTGCAGGATGAGCGTGGAGCATCTTTCTAAGCCAGAACATAAGAAAGTGCTCTAGGAATGAAGAGAGTGGGACCGAAGGACCCAGGAGCAGGTTGCAGGGCTCTCACTGCCTGAACCTGGGACAATTTGAGCAAGAAAGTTACATGAGGGTAAAGAACTATAACCCAATATATAACATAAGAATCCATGATTCCATACTTTTATAAATTAAAAAAAAAAGTGGGAGAAGGTAGAGTTCTTGCTTAGGGTGGAAATCCAACTAACAAATGCAGAGGGAATTACGGATTTAGAAAAACACCATTTGGTAACCATCATCATAATAGCCCATTCAGGAAAGAATCGGTGGATACTAAAACTGGTGGGTGAAAGTTTGAGTAGTTACAGAATATTTACACAGTCTCAAAGTATCTCCCCACAAGACACTTATTAACTACAGAAGAAAAAACAGTGATTTTACAGTGGAGAAACCTGGCAGACATCACCTTCCTTCACCATGTGATCAAAGCTAGGATCACCAGGAATGAGACAAATAGCCATCCTGTGTCTCCTGAGAGGATACACTGAGAAGAACACAACACCCCTTCCCTGGCATGCCTGCCAGAAATGCAAAACCTGAGTCTAATCATGGAGGGGGCATCAGGCAAATCCAAGCTGGGGACAGTCTACAAAATGTCCTAGGCTCCTACTGAGCCCGCGTGCCACAACTGCTGAAGCCCGCGCGCCTAGAGCCCGTGCTCTGCAACAAGGGAATCAATGCAATGAGAAGCACGAAGAGCAGCCCCCGCTCGCCACAACTAGAGAAAGCCCGCGCGCAGCACCAAAGACCCAACGCAGCCATAAATAAATAGATAAATAAAAATAGATCTATTCAAAAAACATGTCCTAGGCTCTTCAGAAATGTCAGTCAGGAGGCAGAAAGACAGATTAAAGGGGACTAAAGAGACATGACCAATGAACATAACAAAGAATCTGGGTTCTCTTTCCCTATAAAGGGTACAATTGGGACAACTTGCAAAATCTGATAAAGATCTGTAGATTGGGCAGTAGTAGTAGATGAATGTTCATTTCCTAATTTTGATAACTGCAGTATGGTTATATAAGAGAATATCTTTGTTTTTAAGACATAGACACTGATACATTTAGAGGTGAAGGGGCATGATGTCTTGATTTTCAAACTGCTTAGAAAAAAAAGTGTGAGAGTGTGTGTCTGTACAGACCTGCGTGAGTACAAACATACAAATAGAACTTAGAAAATGCTAACTTGGGTGGGGGGGGGTCTGGAGGAAAGGTATGTTAGAATTCTTTGTCCTATTATTATAACTTTCTTGTACATCTGAAATTATATCAAAAGAAAAAGAAAAAAGAAATTGTCCAGTGCAGGAATACTACATGTTGAACCTCCCAAAATACTTATGAACAGCCAACCCAGCCTGATTCCCTACCCTTGTCTTCAGCTGAAATCCATTCCTGGCACAGCTTCATGAAAGGAGGGAGGCTGCAAGGCTGGACGGGGAGGTGCAGACAGACAGACAGACAGAGAAAACTGGTCTTCCCTTCCTTCAGCCGAGAGGTCCTGGATAGAGCCCACTGGTTGGAGGAGACAAACGGCCATTCTAAGCCAGGCGGAATTTCAAGTAACACACGCTGGTAAGATATTTCCTAAGACACCCATGACCCTGATTCAGGACAGATTTCCCTAACTTGGTGAAAAGCAATTCTAAATATAATGGCAGGGGCAGCCACCACAGAAAAGAACCCCAGCAACCTACAGAGGGTGGGCTTTGCTTAACCTAGACTAAAACACATTAGCGAAATACACAACAATGAATAAACTATCCCCTTGGCCTCAAAAAAAAAAAAAAAAGCCAAGGGCAACCTAGATTCTGAGATAAGTAGAAACCTCATTCAAGGGGCAAAGAAATAATACCCTCATCTGTTTAGCTTGGAAGCCACTGAAGAAGCACATCCAATTCCATTCTGTGCTTTATACAATAACTGTATTTGTATATTGCTGCTGCGTATAAGTTAGTAAGTGTTAAACCGTAAATAGGTGAGATTCCACCCTCTTGGTAGCAATTTCCCAGTAGCCTTAAGAATTATTCTGTTACTATGGCGAGGTCAGAAAACACACACATGCTGGAACAGGTCTCTTGTGTTGCAGGAGGACCATTGCCCGGAAGGCCCAGAGAATTGTCCAGGCCCTGGGCTTCGTGTTTGCTAATAAGTGCATCTGTGCTCTTTCCAGCGTGAACATAAATCAGCCTGGAAGTGAAAACTGCTAGCTCAGTCCATTCTGCAGGGAATCCACAACTACCGTGATTATTCTGGCTCCAGTGGACTCGTGGAGGGGAAGAGGAGGGAGTCGTGAGATCATAAAGCAGAGCCAGGTCTAGGAGCCCAGGCTGTGGGTGTTGGGAGAGATGAGCTGGTATTTAGGGGAAGAGAATTTGTTACTATACACATGGACACACTCACAGTTCAAAAACAACCAAACCCATGAATACAGTAATAAAAAGTGAAATGACTCAGCTATTACTTAATTCTCTACATTTTTCTTAAAAAAAAAAAAAAGGATTTGGGGCAGTTTAACCAGCTATCCCAACACTTAGGTACTTACTTCAGTGTCTACTCTGAGACCTCTCCACCATATCCAGAGGACTACAGGCCAGCATCCTTTGTCCATCTCTGGCCTGAATGGTTCTCTCCTGACCTGGATTTATGCACCATAACACATGCATCCCCACCCCCCTCCCAGATGTGAAGCAGCCCCTCCTTCAACTGCCCCTCCTACCTGACAGGTGCGTACCTCAGCCCCTCCAACCTCGCCCATCCCTCAGTGCTTTCCCCGCTGAACTGGATACCTTCCCCCACTGAGTGTACTACTTCAGTGCCTTCTTTTGCCAGCACCCAAAACTTTTCATCTCTGATTTCCTAAAAATCCCTCTTAAAAGATCCCATTTCTGATCTCTCTGTTTTTCCTACTGGGCTGTGGAGCAAAAGCTAGGAAATGATGTAAAATGTACCATCTGGCCCGTTACAGCTTCATTCTGGCATCTCATGATGTTAGACTTATTTTAAAAAATTTCTTCTTACTAAAGGAGTATGAACTCGGTATTTTAAAAATTGGGGGGTATGTGCAGAAAAGCTCAATAGCTGAAATAAAAATCACCTATAATCCCACCAGCCAGAGAGCCACTGGGAGGTAGAAAATTTTTAGGTTTTTTTCTTCTATGTATCGATAGTTAACACATCTTTACCAACCTCAGATCACACTGCTCCTTAAGTGGACTGCCCCTTGAACTTAATTTAGGCATTAAACTGTTCCCATGTCATGAAACATTCTTCGTAAGTTAGAATTAATGGGTGCATACACACTGCATCCTGTGGACATAGCATCATTTCACTAAGCTCTATGACTGGACATGTAGGTAATCCCTAATATTCTGCTGTTAACGCTGCAATAAACTCTCATAAATCTTTGTGCATCTATAATAACACAATAATAAAAATAAGTAGCAGCTCTATCACTACCCTCTTAGTAGGGCCAGGCATGGTTCTAAGCACTTTTTAAATAGACATCATTTCATTTGATCGTTCAACAGCCCACTTTACAGATGAGGAAATTGAGGGTTAGAGGGTTAAATACCTTATACAAGTCACATACTAGCTAAGTCAGCCTTTGAAAGCAGGTAAGCCTTCCTTCCTACTTTAAAACCTAGGCTTTCACCCATAACATTCCATCTCTATTTCCTTAGGATGTATTTCTGGAAGTGTAACTGCGCTCAAAAGCTAGGAATATTTCGGGCTCCCCGGCACAGGCCAAATGGCCTCTAGGAAAGCCTTTCCAGCTCATGCCCATTGGCACACGAGCCTCAATTTTCCTGCACCCTCATCAATAGTGGGTATTATTTTGTTTAAAAAAAAAAAAGTATATTTGGCAGGCAAGAAACGGCATCTCATTTTAACATACATTTTTTGCTAGTGAGAGAGAACCCATCTGCGGATACTCATTGGCAATTTCTATCTCTTTCGTTAATTGCCTGTTACTTCTGCGGCAGGGGTGTGTTGCCCTTTCCATGATGGTTAATAAGAGGGCTTCATAGGGTTTTACTGGCCAACCCTCCCACTCGACTGGCCACCGTATTCCACTCCCGTGTGAGCTCCTGAATGGAAGCCTGCCCACTCACACCGCCAGGCACACAGTGCTGCTCCGTCCTTCCCTTGGATCTCAACTCCTTTAAGCGAGTGGACTGTGCCCACGGCTTCACTTCCCTGACTCTAATCTTCTAAAGCCAGCTCTGTGCGCGTAGCGGGAGCTAGACCGCCTCACATCAACAGTTCTCAAGCTTCGCTGTGCAGCGCACCCGACCACAGAGCTGAGCGAAGATACACACAGACACCGGGCCCCACCCCAGAATACAGGCTCAGGCTCTCTGGAGGGGGCGCTGGACACTGCTTCGGGGGGTCAGAAGGCCCCATGCCTCCAAGATTCGGCCCTCTCTCCGAGGCCACCAATGCCCTTCTTGGGGTAACCAATAGTTGCTCCGCTTTTCCTCTCATACTCTTCAATCTCCCCTCCATTCAAAACTGCTGACTGTCCCCTTGAAACCTTCTCCCCCCTTCACTTCTCTGGCACGGTTTTCTGGCTCTCCTCCTACCTCTCCAACCTCTACCCTGCCTGCCCCTCTTCCCATCCCTTCAGCCCTCCATGGACGCACTTTTCCAGTTATTCGATAAAATTCCCTATTACATTAACCCACAGAAGTCTCTCCTCTCTGTTCTATAGTATTGAACCACCATCATCCTTTCTTCCCCCCTGGCTCTCTGCTCTTATCTCTGTACCTCAACTACCTTAACTACTTCTGTGGTTTCAATTACTGAAATTATGAGTTGACTCCCAAAACAAAAATTTCCATTCCTGACTTATCGCTTGCATATGCATCTCATACTTTCAGCAGACCACAAGATGTCTGCAAGCGGCTAGCCTTCCATCACTCCACACTCAGCGTGGCTCGACATGTCCAAGTGGAACTGCCCCTCACTGAACGCCCTGGGCTCCCCAGGGGGAACTCTCGGTACCATCTCTGATTCCAGAAAACAGAAAGGGAAGATCACTCTAGCCTTCCCGCTGTCATATTCGCCCAGTGCCTGTCCCATGCAAGAGACAGCTGATGCGCATATTCAAACCGATGCTCTCCAGACTGGTCTTAAAACGCTCTAAAATCGACCACCACACTATTAATCAATCAGCTCTCTCACTTGCCCGACAGCACCGTCTCCTCCCCATCATCACATTCTTGCCTCTGTTTCTGCAGCCCCAGGCCCCGTGGACGTTCTCTCTCTTCCTCAACATTTATCCAAACCTTGCACGTCCTTTAAGAAGCACAAGCTCCAGTTCCACGGAGGCAATAGACTCCCCTCCTGTCACTCAAACCCACAGAACTCTCTCCTCTCTGAGCTCCGACAGTAATCACCACCACACTGACACTAAAACACTCCCTCCTCGCTCCAGCTTGGTTACTTCTATCTCTACAAATGGACGATAAGCTGCTTGAAGGCAAACATCTGCTTATAATTCTGTTCATCTCCTAGCCCAGCGCTAAGCATGTAGGATGGATAAAACACTTGATGGAGTTTTAACTTAATTAACACATGATTAGCGTGATTAGAAAGAGCACTCTCTCTTTCTAGGATACATCTTAAATAACATCAGTGGGAGCGTGTTGATCTGAACGTTACGTATAATTGATCACCGAAGACCCGTTCATCCTAATTCTGAGGCTCAGGTACGACACCTGAATATCTCAGTATTTTGCGATTTATTATTTCCTGTTCCAAATATCCGAAAGCTCTGAAGTCTACAGAGGCGGCCCTCATTCCAGCCACCTTAAATAGTCAACGAAACAGAAATCCAAGAAGCCAAGCAAGTCCCTAAATATGATTCTGGGTTTCAAGGGGAGAGTGAGGGGAATCAGGTATGGACAAGGTTTCTGCCTCACAGAAAGAGCTATCAGCGCTAGGCTCACTACGGTAAGAGGTTCTCATGAAGTAGTTCTTGGTCAGCAGAACGTTTAATTTGAATAGCAGGAGAAACTGCGGGGGTTCAAGCTGCACAGACCCAAGAGAAACTCAGCAGAGCAGATTCTTTCTTTGCACTCGCTATTTCCAGGATGCGGGGAGAAGCAGCCACGGGCCTTAAGCTTTCTTTTGTATAGGTCTGATCTAGGCGAGAACAAATGAATACCCTGTTAGCTGCTCTTCTCTGGTCCTGTGGCAGCACCTGGGAAACCCCATCCGACCTTCCCGGATAGAGGAACTCCTGCTCTCCGCGAACTGTGCCACCTGTCGTTCAGGGATGATCGGGAAGCCTGGGAAGGGTGAGGGGAGAGGTGGCCTTGGGGAAGGACAGTCTCCCTCAGCGCGCATCTCCAAAATGACTCTCTGAGAAAGGAGTGTGTTCTCCTCCCGGCCGGAAGAACGCCACATGGCGGGCTCGCCATCAGCGGCGCACTCTGGCACAAGGCTCCGGAGTTGGCACCATGACAAGACAAACAAGGGTTGCCCTTCGAAGGCAATTAATGGGGCAACACACACACACACATAGACACACAGACACACACACACACAGACACACACACACACAGACACACACACACACACACACACACACACACACACACACACACACACACACACACACACACACACGGCCTCTCACCAGTGCAGGCACAGCGAGGTCTTCAGATCTTCCCTGGCTCATTAGCGTAAACAGCTTTTCAAGCAGCAGGGAGCAACAGGCACCACTAAATAAAGCGGGAATGGAGGCTGTGCAGCCCAGCCGTTGGCAAGTGCACCAAGGGGGATGGAGAGCCAGCGCGCGGGGTCTTCCCCAGGCCCCAGGAAGGGGGCGCCCTGGCTGACACCTTCTAGGTGCTGTGCAGCCAGCACCTCCCTAGCTCCCTAGTTGGACAGTACACTGTAGATGGCAATCCCATCGCAGAATTTCCTCCTCAACAGCTTCATTGTACTCAACTGAAGGTCTGAGAAGCACACTTCCTATTGGGTAGTCCTTAAATCCCAGAGGCCTAAGGACTCATTTTACATTTCAGTTCCCTTCCTCATGGCAAAGTGGAACAGCAGTCATGGTGACCGTGGAGGACTTCAAGACGGACTAAAGAGGGTACAGATCCTGTTCGCCCTCCGAGTGTGTTTGAAGGACTTCCAAATTCCAAAGCTTAAAAAGCCAACTAGGTGTTGGGTGGGTGGGTGTGCGGGTTGCAGGTGTGCCGGGAGTGAAACTTAATTACGTGTCCTACTCTTCACAGTCCCTTCTCCATCCCGCCTGGCAACTAGGAAGCCAATCCTTTGCACCGTTACTTTTAATCAAGAAAAACAGGTTGAGACATATTTACCACTGGCCACTTCAAAGAGTGGCCCTGGGAATGAGGCAAAACAACAAAGGAAAATTTCTTCTTCAAGTGCAAGGATCCAAGCGCTTGCACTTCCTCAACCCTCCAGAAGCCACCCGAAGACCCAAGTGACTGAGGGTAACAAAGACACCCTCACAGACTCAGCACAAATGGCCCAGGTGGGCTTTCTCCTCTTGCTGCTCCAAATGCTGCTTTGGGGTCAACAGCTGCTGTGAAGAACCACCAAGGCCACATTCAATAGGACTTGAATTAATTACGCTTGAAAGTCTCTTATCCAAGCACTGCTAAGACCGAACAACTGAGTTTGGGAATGAGTGTGGTTACATATTTTTCCTTAATGGCTTCCTGAACACCCTGGTTAGGTCTGATCCCTGGGGCGGGGGGAACTGTCAGTTCAAGTCATAAAAAGTGATCAATGTAGATCAAGACCCTGTGCTAAGTGTCTAAGATCAGAGAAGAGAAACCTATCAGTGCAAACACACAAACATCATTTTCACACAAAATGAAAAATGCACGCGAACATCGAGAACTTCAGCTTCCTTCTGAAGTGGCACCCTCTCCCCTCTCACCCCTACAGTTCGGCTCTTCCCACCAAAACTTCCAGGCCGCAGCCCTAATCCTGGACAGCGCCAGAACGAGAGCAAGCTGGCGGAAACTGTTTCTGCAGCTCCGAAAGATCGCAGCGTTAAGCCACGCTGAGATTGGGGGAATCCAACCTGGTCGGCTAACGGGGCCAATTTCTTCGGCACAATAATCAAGAGGCTACTAGGGTTCCGGCCCCATTGCTCTTAGCTTGAAATTCCTGTGAATCATGCTTGGCCAAAACCTCACTGGCTGCTCTAACGATTTTTATCCGTTCACACAACAGATGTTCACTGAGTGCCTACAATACGCACAGCATCCCTCCTATACAGACTCCCACTAGCTTGCTCTCATTAGAGTTCAGACACGCAAAGTAAGAACCTGGACGGCAGCGGCCATCCAGGGCAGGGTGCTAGCAGGGAGAGACACAGAACTTCACGCGCTCCTGGATTCACGGTATCAACACAGTTAACCAGGTTACCACTCCCCCCGTTCCAGAGCCTCCCTGCTCTAAGGCCAGAATCTGTCCTTCTATTAATCAGATGTGGCCAGTGAGGACCTCGGATGTCCGCTGCATTTAGAAACATGGCTCAACTACTGCAACGCATGGTTTGGCGAGTTGTGCCACTACCCTGAGCCCCTATGGTGCTGGGGACACCACAGTGCTCACACCTGGGTCCACCCCTACCACGACCCCCAGCCGTGCTCATCGCTCTCAAGGGTCTCACCTTCAACCTGCGTGGGAGTCAGTGGTCCATGTTTGAGATGGACCATTTCCTGATGGCTCAGGATGAAGGTATGCTGTCCCCCAAATAACTTATGAAAAAATGCCAGAACCACTGAACCGGCCTTCACCTAAGCATTTCTTCTTCTTGGACATTGTCAAGTTGACAAGACATGGTGCGATTTCACTTCTACTGGCTCCTCTCAGGTGATCCAACAGGTTCCCTCATCCTCACCCGCCCTCAGCATCCCCCACCCTGGTGTCTCTGGCCTCAGTTCCTCTTTAGGCTGGAGCCAGTGACCTGAGAGGCTCTGCGCGCGCACGCGCGCGCACACGCGCACACACACACACACACACACACAGAGAAGTAGCCGAATGTTTCAGAGGCAGCGTTCACCCTCCCCCAGCCCTACCCGGAGGTGCTGGAGCGGGCCTGTCCCCACACTCCAGCTTCCACATAACCAAACATCACCCTCCGACAGAGCCTCGTGTTCACGATACGGTCCTGAAAGTTCCAGGGAATAACGCAGGGGCGGGGGGGGGGGGGGTCTGGTTCTTAATGGGCTGATAATTGAAGCCTAAAGTCTAGGAATTAAAATGAACCAGCTCTGAGAAGCCTGTTTACCAACTTTAACTCGGCTTCGAGTTGTCCCCCCGCAACCATGTGGTTTCCTATCACACGTCAGTGGAAGAAGCTGAAATTTCTGTATTTCCTTTGGTGTCTGTCTTGGGTGGGGTGGGTGGGGAGAGAGAAAAGCAAAAGCCACCTTCATGTGTGCCCATCACAGAGCAATTCTACTGACCTCACACAAAGGGCAGGGAAAACCTGCGCACAGTTTTAAACCATCCCCACCCAAAGGGTCGGGGAGAGAGTTCAGGGCAAGGAGGGAAAAAGAAGGGAGAAGAAAAAGACCGGGCATTTTCCTTTTCTTTTTTTTTTTTTAAAGGGAATCTTTCCTAAACATTCACTCGCCAGCCCTTCTGCCTCCGGGATGGAAAGTGTTACTCAGCTGCAAGGCCTCTTGCTAATTGTGGGTTTTTATTTTTATTTCCTATTACCCTCTCGCACGCCTGATGAGATTATTTTACCGGAACTGACACAGCTGGAAGCAGCAGGCATACGTGGAGCCTCTGAGGAGGTGATGCAATTTCATTTTCATTGATCAGAAATCAGCAGGGCAGTAAGTGATGGGAAATTCCATTAGAAGAAAACTTGCAAGCCATGAGCCTCAACTTCCTCGCCACACCCAGGAGCCCCCAGGGGTCTTGCCTTCCTCTGGACTAGGTCTGCACAGAGCAGGGGCTCGGAAGCGCCCTCCTCCACGTGGGAATGAAAGCACGAAGGCCGCGCTACTGGCCCGAGAGGGTGTCTGGCTGGGAGAGGAACGCCGGCAGGACTCCTTCAACCAACAAGGGCACCGCAGTTCTCTGCGGATGAGAGAGAAGTCATCCAGGGACCCAGAAGAGGAGCCCTCAAAACCACGCCCCACAGCCCCTCAAAACCAATGCTTAACGGCTCCAAGTGTCACAAACAAGGAAAGAGGAGGCCACTGGCAATCGTTGTAAATATGTCTCCCAACCACTCGTAGAGATGCTCCTGAAGGCACTTACCATGTATTTATTGAGCGCCTACTGTGTGCCAGGGGCTCAACAAGCACAGACTCAGATCCTCCCCTAATGCTGCTGGAGGAACATCCTTCTCTCTCCTGGACAATCAAGGAAGCAGAGGTCCTGGGAGGTAAGGGAGAGAGCCAGTTGGGACCAACGACTTACTGAGGGTTAGCACAGCCTCCCTGACAGCAAAGGCAGGCTGCGTGAGAGCCAGCGAGAGAACTCGCCCACTCACGCGTGAGTCTTAGGATGAAGCACATCTGATTGCCTAGCCTGCTTTTCTCCAGGTAGAGCAGACGACTGACTGATACATCCACCTCTGTCACCCTACACATCTCAACAACAGCGATCCTTGCGTCCAAGGCTGGAACCAGAGGTGAACTCTTCAGAATGCGTAGAATGGCAACTGTTTTAGCAGTTAACACCCCCTCCCCCCAACTGTCTGCCCAGCAAATACTGCTTCACTCACCAAGGGAAAAAAATAGCAAGGGGCTACTCAAAAAGACAAGTTCTACCGACAAACAAAAACAAAACAATCATCAGCCAGGCGGCTCACCAGACCTCCTCCTTTGGCCATTCTGCCGTATAAAATGTGAATCAGAGAAGGACCAGGCCACACTCACAAAATTAATACTGTTCCAAACAACTGTCCACCACTAAAATGGGGGGAAAAAATGGAAATGCGTAAGTGAGGACAATATGTCAAATCAAAATCTATCAGTAGGTTTTTATTGAGCACCTAAGCCGTGGCTCTACAAAGCAGAGACTACATAAGACAGGGACCCTGGGTGAACGAGCTGGCAGAGAGGTCAGAGTCACATGAGAATACCCAGCACACATTTATTCACACTGCTTACAAGAATATACAATACAACATGATAGCATAAATTGAGGCCAGGTCAAGAGAAGAAACAAACAACAACAGTGGAGGAAACTTTGAGCCAAAAATGAAGCTTAAAATGCATACAATAATAGCCAACACATTGAGCCATAAATGTGGCTCTAAGCTTTCTGGAAGTCCAGAAGGAAAACATAATAGCCTTGTTTAAGGTACACTATTCACAATGTCCAAGAGAAAAAGAACAACAAGCCCATCGCTCAGGATTATTTAGCATCAACAATTTCTCAATTACAAAAATTGGGATAAGGACTAGGTAGCAAGCAGAACCTTCGAGGTCATAATAAGGAGGCTTCGGCTTCAGGTCATTCAGTCTCACTGCCTCTTTCTTTTCTGCCTCCCCCCCCCATCCCGGTACGCAGGCCTCTCACTGCCATGGCCTCTCCCTCTGCGGAGCACAGGCTCCGGACGCGCAGGCTCAGCGGCCATGGCTCACGGGCCCAGCCGCTCCGCGGCACGTGGGATCTTCCCGGACCGGGGCACGAACCCGTGTCCCCTGCATCGGCAGGCGGACTCTCAACCACTGCGCCACCAGGGAAGCCCCTCACTGCCTCTTTTGATGGACAAGAATAATGACCCCAGAGAGTGCTGGTGGTTTATCCAAGGTCAGATAGCTGGTCAGTGGCAGAGCTAGAAATAGGACCTGGGTATCTTCACACCACACTGACAGTGTCCCTTTCTACCACACGTAGCTACTCCCCAACATCCTTCAAAATCCATGGGCTGGTTTGGGGGGCACATGTGGAGGCTACAGTTGGGGGCGAGGGGGCCGAATTAGATTAAGAGACCTAAGAACCAAACACCTAAATGTACTAGGTAGACCTCATTTGTTAGACCATTCTAACAAACCAACTGTAAAAAGCCATTCTGGGGACAATCAGGTAAGTTTGAACAGCAATTTGGGATTTGACGATGTTAAGAATGTGTTAATTTTGTTATGTTGACATAATATTATTATCACCTAAGAAAATAATGAAGCATCATGATATCTTTCACTAGCTCTAAAATCAAAGCCAATGAACAAAAAGATTAAACAAATCCAACAAAAAGTGAATTGTTGTCAAGTCTAAGTGATGGGGTTCATCATATTATTTTGTTTATATAATACACTTTTTTTTTTTTCTTTTAAAAAAGGAAGTTCTGTCTTTACCCAGTTCAGGAGCACCTTCTGAAAAAAAGAACTGCACTGGCCGGAGCCAAGCGTCTCAGCCTCGGGTTGACACATTCATGGCAAGCTAAGCCTTTTTTCAAGGAAATAGGAATTGTTCTTTCTTTAGAGGAGCTAAAGGACTTCCAAAGAAGTACTATAGGCCCCAGCTGCCTCTGAATCTTGTTCAAAACTCACCATTTGCTGACCCCACCCTTACTCCTACCCTTGGAAGGTACGAGGCACCATCCTGCCACTAATACACGAAGAGATGATATGCATCATGCTCTGGGCGCAGCCCCTGACACGCTTATACGTGGCAACTATCACTATCATTACTGGGCAAAAATGAGCCCAGTGTAACAGCCTAAGATTACATAAGAGCTTGATTTAGAGCATGGAGTCAAACTCTGATTGAGAAAAACACATCCACTGATAAGTTAAAAGCCTCCAACTGGTTGATTTAGCGGGTTAAAAAGTAATTTTAAACACTTCCAGTGAATTTACTCCCTGGCAATGTTTACAACCATTGTTTCTGAGCTCATTGTCTTTCATCTCAGTATGAATGTTTTACGTAAGTCACCTTAATTGCTTTGTAAAGTCTGAACTGAGCTGGTTCCCACTGGGCTGGCTCTCTTGTGCTCATCTTCAAGGAGGATGACCCAATGATAAGTGGGCTTCTTGCCATATGTGGGCCCACACACATCCATCACCATGCTACAGCTTCCTGGGAAGTACTCTTCGCAAAGAACTTTTTCATAGTAGCATTAGCATTTGACCAAGAAAATAGTCACACCCAGCACCAACTTCCCCAGGAACAAGTAACAATGCTTCTTTGATTTATATGGTGGTTTATACATTTTCAAACACTCTTATATTCATTTCTCATTTGACCACCAACAATCTTGTCTTGTTAAGTAGACAGACTAGGAACCATAATTCAGATTTTACAGGCTTAAAAAGATTCTAAAACATTAGAGCAACTACTATGAGTCATTCTTTCCCAAGGTCACCAGCTGCTTAGTAGCAAATCAGGAACCAGGATCCATTCTGCAGTTTCTACTCCAGTGTTCTTTTCTCTATGAAGACACCACTTCCTGAAAAAGAATCGTCTTTCCAAACCCTTCAGAGATCACATTTCATCTTCTAAATGAGAAGAAAATCTGAGTACACCAAACACCCAAAAAAAGATATTTCACTGCTCTGCTCACATCTAAAAAGCAGAGTTATAAATAACCCCAAATACTGGGTCGCTCCACACAGCCAAGAACCTTGATGCAAGGCATTAAGTCTTAAAATTTTACACAGAATGTGACTCCCTCTAAAACATTCTCCACCACGTAGACAATATCACTGCCCGGAAGTCTGACCGCATGGCTCAAAAAGCTGTTTGTGAAAAGAGCAAAGTAAGAAAGCTGTCAACATCTAGGAGCTCCTCGTGAATGAGGTCGAACTTAGAAGAGCTAGTATCAACGCAGAGCTCGAGTTAAGACCAGTGGGGTAATGCAAAGGGTGATTTGGGCCACAGTATTACTGCCTTATAACCCAAAGTGCACAAATCTACATAAAACTAAAACTGGGGGTTTCATCCCCGTCACGAATGTTGCTTATTCTGTAGGTAAGGGCCATCTGGTCTACCCTCTGCCTCTGTCACAGTGGAGCCCTTTGAGCTACAGTCCCTATCATAATGGAAAGTAATCAACTTTGGTCAACTTAACCACTGCCCACCCTCTAAGCCTAACTGATCTAACTGACACTTTAGGAAGAACATTATGCTTAAAATAAAACTTTCCAACTTGTGCAACCAAGGTAGTCTGGGCAAAGAGAGATTGAGGACAGAAGTGGGTGGCCCAGAATACAAGACAGTGATGGGGATCCCTTGACATCCCAATTGGAGAGAGGGTGACCTGGTAGGGTGGGGTCAGGAGGGAAAGCTTGCTTAAGCTATGGCCCTGGGTAGACTCTTCAACTACGTCAAGAGGGCCACCCCCACCAACTTCCCACCATTACTCACTGGGGCCATCCTCTCACCTGCACAGGCCTAGCTACTCACTGCCACCTGTGGGCTCAGCCCTGCTCATCAAGCCTGTGGCTGGATACCACAGTCATGTCTTGCTATTACTACCCTGGGCCTCACCAGACAGAGTCTACAGCCTTACATCTTGCTGCCCAGACTCTATGGTCTGGCTTCCTGACCCTCTCTTATATGGGCTCTTTTCTGCTTGGGACTTGAATCTCATGACCGGGAATCCCATACACCTGCAACCCTCTTGTCTATACCTACCTACACTTCTCCAAGCTCAGTCCACAGCCCTTGCCTTCATCACGTACCTACTGGCCTCCTCCCCATCTGATAAACTTCCATTCCTGGATCCTCTTGGGTAACCATGAGGGATAAGGAAGCCAGAGGCTGCAGCCTGGCGAGAAGGGCAGGAAGGTGACAGCTGCCAGAGCAATTCGCCCTCCCTCTGGTCCAGCTATTACCACCTCTTCCTCCCCCACTCCCCAGCGACTCCATGAAGCTCACCAACTTCTAAAACTGACTCCCAGATGTAGTAGCTGGCTTCTCACTAGAGGTCAAGGTCACTCAGGTTGAACAGCACCTGTGTTGTTTGGTCTATAAAGACCCCTACGAAAGCCTGCACTAAAATTGGGCCAAAGGGGTTAAGTTGCTGGATATGGTGTGCAAGCTCACCTCCCTCCCAGCTTCATTTATACTCATTTTATATATGAATACATATATACATACACACATATATATAATATATACACACACATACATACGCGTACACACATATACATCTTTCTCATTTAAAGCAAAACAAAATATAGCAGTTACAGGAGAAAAACGACATAGAAAGTCAACACACACACAAACCACCATCACCCCCACTGCTGCTACCAAGACCTTGTCCTGAAAGTGTCTGGATGACTGTCACTTACCACTACCTAACCCTTAACTACAGGCTAGGTCTGGGGACTCCATCCCAGCTGCTCCCTAGAGCTAAGTATCCTTGTTGCCTTTGTTTCGTCAGGAGAAAAGGGAGATGTAAACATGAACCAGACAAGAGACAGGAGATAGCCAGTGAGAGTGACATAATCTAAAGTGGCACCAAAATCCATCTCCAGCATTCTGTCATCTTATGATCGACCATTTCACTTCAGACACTCATTGTCCAGAGGAACCTGAATCCTAGAACTAGATGTCCCCAAGTAAGCGGTTTCTCTCTAAAAGTAAAATGTGGTACACAAAGCAAAGTGCTCAAAGCGTCCCAGGAATGCCTGTTCCATGAGGGCGTCAACACTGCAGTCCTCAGTTCCATCGTGGGAAGGGTGGGGTGGAGTAGAGAGGACCCCTAGACATAGCCAAGGCAGGGAAGAATCAGGAATTTGAGCTCTTAACATTCAAATTCCCGAGTCACAGTTGAAACCCCACTGCTGTAATTGTTTTATACACTGTCTACACACACACACACACCCACACAAACACACACACACAAACACACACACACAAGATGCCTTTTAAAAGTTGCATTAGCTTCCCTGTTTAAAACCCTTCCTTCTGTTGGGCACCTTGAGATAAAAGCTGTGTTTGACTCCCTGGCCGGCCTTCAAATTCTGGCACTCGCTTGGGCTGGAACCAGAACAGCCTTCCATCCAACCAGGGAAGGCACAGGCCCTGCCGGCAGAGCAGGGGTTAATGGAAGCTGACCGCAGCACGGTTGTTAAGGTAATCAATACCGCTGAGATACTAAAGCAGCATAAGCCGCAGTATTGATCGCGGAGCAGATGATAAAACTGTTTATTATGATAATTGCAGGGTCCCTGCAAGATGCTCCCAGTGCTTCCTAAAGCTGTTTACAAAACTAATAAAGATTTGCCATTTCAAGATCTTCCATTTTAACCACCCCTCCTCCCCCAAGCTTCCACCCCTGGCCCATCACCAAAAGGCAGAGCTCACCCCCAGGCTATGAACATGTTCCTCCCTGGGACAGCACCAGAGCCTGTCCTGGGTGTGTCATGACTCTCAGGGGCCTCTGAGGAAAGGGCTCACCTTCCACACCCTCACCCTGCCCCCAACTTCAGGAAAGGGAAGCAGGAAGCACAGCCGACTAGACCCTCAGGACGTTAAGATTTCCTCCTCAGAGCCCGCCACGTGATAATTATGGGTTTTACCGATGGAGGGGGCTGCTCAGGGCTCCTTGAGCTAACATCCATTTGTTACAGCACATTTAAGAAACCACACCACCCTGGTTTGTAATTAAAACTTCTCTGGAGAACCTGGTGGCCATGGAACTAACTGAACACAGTCAAATGCTGGTTCTAGAATGCGTTTCTGCCAACACAACTCAGGGGTGACTTTGGCTGCTAGGCTGGGCTCATGACTCGAGTTCTATCATGCCCAGTGCAGCAGCTTCATTTTATTAACAGTGGAATTAACACCTCAGTTATAAACACGGCTATGCCTTGAGACCCAAGTCTTTGGATTAATAGCACTGTTGATGATGACAGTGATAGTATTTTCACATGCTGTGATATTACTTTCAAGATGAACTAGATGAATGTGGAAATGTTTCTCGACAGAAGTAAGCACCTCACAGACAGCATTAATGCTCTTCAAACTGTTCTAGGGAAAACTCACTGGGTCCTGAGAATAAGTATGGTAGCTTCAGGATGCAAAGCTTGCAAATACACTAGAAGTGTGTTTTCAGAGTGTGCAAGAAGAAAAAAAGGAACCCAAGTTTTGAGAAGAAGCCAGTAGCCATTCCGTTAGCAATGGAAGCCCCCCTTTCTCACTCAGCCCTGAATAATGCTGGCTCAGTCCATAGTGACCACCAGGATTTTACCCTTAACAGAATGTGACTGGACTTGGCCTTCAAAACCACATTTGCAACTCAGGGGCACTGATCTGAGAGCTGATGAGCCAAAGAAAGATGATTTGGAGGCAGCGTCTTTCTTTTCAATCAAAGCACGGAGAAATCATTAACCAATGCTCCTGTCTTGACCTTGCACCACGACCTCAGCTTAGGCACTGAAGCCCTGACCCTCCTGATTCTCCCCCGAGTCAGCTGCCCCCAGCAGCTCTGGGAGATCACTGCCCACGGAGCCTGCCTGTGTGCGGACACATGCACGATTTAATTCTGTGGACCAGTAGAGACACGCAGCTCCTCTGTAGACACCTGTCTGCTCCGCTACTCACAATCACACAGAAATCAGGAGACTGGAGCCAATTTTATGTAGAGTATAATCCCCTTGCCAAAGACCTTGCCATGAACTCACAGATACCACAGCATGGCTGGAAGGGATGCACCGAGATTAGTTTAACCTGGTTACCCGCTCTTACAGGAAGTGCTTGGCAACCAGAAATGGTAGGAGGAAATCTGAGACTTCCCTATTACTGAGTTTCATGAACGATACACTCCTAGGCAAAGCGGCAGAGGACAAACAGTCATCAACTACTAACTCCCAGCTAGATGCCCTGCTCCCACACCAAATGCCCATGGGGCCCGTGTTCACAAACACATCCCTGGATCTGATACCAAGAGAAAGTTGAATATTAAGTGTGACTAATTCTGCTGTTACCTTTTAACCTCACTCACACACATAAGTTGTACTCTCAACAAAAACTTCAACAAAAAAATACACCCTCGGAAAGATATGGTCCACACTTGGAAACCCGCCCACAATGGCCAGCCAAGCCCGCCTAAGCGCTAAGAACCATTTAGGAGCATTGTAAACCATCAGGGCCATTAGTTCTAATTTGACCTCAACAAAATAAATCAACCCACTAGGAACAAATTTAGAAGCTTTCCAGAGTCAAGTTCCCAAACCCTGAAAGGCTCACAAGCACAGTCCATGGAAGGGAACAAACGGCTAGCCTCTGGGCTACCCTCCCCACTCCCACCTCCCCTGCAGCTCACGGATGACAGCATGCTCACCTGGGACCGGGACTCTGGATCCTCCTCAACCCACTGGATCAGAAAGCTGTGACTCCTGATGTTTAAGGGATTCACTCTTTTCCTTCCTTTGAGTTCACATCAGATATGATTTTCCATCTGTGCTGCACTAAACGTCCTCTTTCAAGGCATGTGAACATTCAGATTTATTTTCAAGATATCCTGATTGGCTTTCAACTATGCTGATTCTCAGCTCTGGGTCAGAGTTCCCCCAGCCTTTTCATCTTTCAGTCGGCAGGTATCACGTATATCAAGAACTGTGCTCCCCCACCACATTAATACATGTGTCAACACAGTAAGTAATTTCTCAAAAAAAAAACTTATAACCACAGCATACACCCTAAATTTAAATTGCAAAATCGTCCTAATTTTTCATCTTTATTCTTCCCTGGTATTTACTTGCTGCAGTTTTTTCAGTGCTGCTGCACTGCCTTCACGAAGAAGCGGAAAGTAAAACCACGGCACCACTGAACTCCACTAGCCGATGGGAGAAGAAAGTTAAGAACGTGTTTGCTCGAGGGGCAGGCAGTCCACAACCCTTCAGTTGTTAAAATATTAAGAGTGAGCAAGGACGTCACGGACGGCCTCTGCCTGCCAGGGAGCTCAGCGGCTCCGGCATCCTGCGCTCCAGGGGTCCCGGGTCCCGGAGGGCCTGATAAGGGTTGCGTCTCACGCTGCCGCCGGGAGGCGGGAGGCGGCGCAGGGCCCCTGACCTCCGCCCTCCGAACAAGGCGCACACTTTTGGCACCGCCGGTAGTCATGGCCTCTGTGAGGAGCGCGCTTGGGGAGCGGCTGCTGGCCCCCTGCCCTGTGGTTCAGGTGCCGTCCTAGGCCAGGCCTGTGCTCCTGGCCCCGATCCCCTTGCTCGCACCGCAAGTGACGGGGGAAAGGCCCCCTGACCCCGGCTGGAGGGAATGAAGGGTCACCCACGCGGGTCTGTCTCACCGACCACGGCTCCCCACCGCCAAAGGTCTGTAGGTAGCACTTTGGGGCCCAATTTTCATGCTACCAGTGTTTTATCAGTAGTTCATTGTAGTATTGTACGAAAAATTGTTAATAAGCGAGATCTCCAGAATGTTGGTTTCTATTGCTCTGATCTCAGTGGGGCCTTCATGGAATAATTGGGGCTGCTGTAGACAGGCCTGAGAGAAGACATAATTAAGATCCTCATGGAAGCTTGCAGCCCAGAAAACCCTTTTCTACCTGCCCCCAACATGTCTTAGGCAACAGTAACACTTTCTTGTTCTGACCATGTCTCAGATGCAAATAAAAGTCACTAGTCTTCCTTTCAAAAAAAAAAAAAAAAAAGATTAAAAAAAAAAAACCAACCACCGTATCATCATTTCCACTCAACTTCACAGGACAGAAGGAAGAATTAATAGCGAGATATTGGCAAAACAAGTCAGCAGTAACAGCAGAACCAGGACACAGCACATGCGCTGTATAAACCAAGAGTCTGGATTACTAAAAGCTGAGTAATCCTTTCCAGCTCCACCCAGCATGAGTTTCCAGGTATTAAATTATATGTTAATTACACAAATGTGAAGTTATATGAGGGGGAGTGGTGTTAGTCAGCACCCAGTGGGTGGAAGTTCAGTAAAATAGTTTTGTAAGGCATGTTTCACACGCAGGCCGGGGGCTCCCCAGGCCCAGGAAGAGAAGAGGAATCACACTGCAGAGGCCTAGGTTCCACCTCCAAACCATTGGCTGACAGAGCTTCCAGAGCCCATTCAATACCCACTCCCCTGACAGGAGAACTTTCCTAACTTACAAAATACCCGGGGTTCTTTTCCTCTCCTTTTCGTCTTTTCCTCTCTGCATATTTGTTATACAAATCAAAACATGCTGGGGCTCCTGGTCCAGGAAGATCCCACATGCCGCAGAACAACTAAGCCCGTGCGCCACAACTACTGAGCCTGTGCTCTAGAGCCCGCGAGCCACAACTACTGAGTCCACGTGCCACAACTACCAAAGCCCACGTGCCTAGAGCCTGTTTTCCGCAACAAGAGAAGCCACCGCAATGAGAAGCCTGCGCACCACAACAAAGAGTAGCCCGTGCGCAGCAATGAAGACCCAATGCAGCCAAAAATAAATTAATTAATTTTTAAAGAAGACTTTGGAAATAAAAGAAGGAATAAAATTATTTAAAAAAAAACATGCTGGGGCTCATTTCAGACTCAGCCAATCCAAAGAGGGGCACACAGCCCTGACCACAATAGTGTAGGGGGCAGCAGTGCCACTCAAGGTGATGGAGGGGCCCACGTGACACTTCCCAGCACCCACTGTCCTTCGACTATTTCGGAGGGTCATGATGGCACAGTGTCCTCCCGGGTCCTGGCAGTGCCACAGCCTCTGATGCTGGGGAGACACCTCGTACCTGCAGTGAGGCTGAACACGGAGTTCTGAAACTGCTCCGAAGCCCAGGGCTCGGGCTGCAAGCCCTTTATTAACGTAACACATAGTACCCCTGCCTGCCGGGTGCCCACCAACCGCATACTGACCTGGCCCTGATTTGAAGTGGGGGAGCCATGGTGAAGTCCAGGCCTGTCCCAACCAGTGAAGGGCTGAACAGACGACTGGAATGGAGCACTAAGGACCGCACCACAGCTGCTGAGGAAATTTAGAGATCCACCCATGAGGAGCTGAACACTCTATTCTTTCCACTTCTCATGTCAAATGATTTTTATCTAATGCTACACCCCACAAGCAGCTATCAGAGAGGCTCTAAACTAACACCTTGAAGTGGGTCAATGACAAAAATAAATAAAAATCCCTATACATAGTATAGTACAGTACAGTATAGTATAAAACAGGCTCTAAGCATATGCCCTGGGCTGGCATTCCAGCACAGAGGCCATTGAAAAGCTGCAAATTCTTAACCTACTTTGGGTTCGTCATACCTATAATGGGTGTAGAGATTATATTTGCCCCATATGGTTGTAAGGATTAATAAGACACTGAAGTATTTAGCACAGTAAATGCTTAATATGTTTTAGTTATTAATCTTTATACACACACACACACACAGAGTGTGCATAAAATTGTTTCATTCGCATAAAATCTAACCGAGACTGCATCCTCATTTTTAAGGTTCAGAGAAGCAGGGAGACTCACCCATAGTTTCACATCTCATGAGAAAGCAATGCTGGCCTGCAAAACAAACACTCACACTTCTGGACTGGTGTCTTTCACACCATTATTTTCCAGCGTGTCCTACAAGCACCACTGGCCACAGGCTAGGTGATGCGTGGGTGAACATTTTAAATTTGAATCGTCACCTGCTTAATGTTTATTTGAGCCAATACAACTAGCCCAAACCTGTGATTCTTCTGATATCACTGCTTGGGATGATGGCTAGAGCAGGTAATTATGGTTTTAATAGGGGAATCCATGAAAAGAAAAATTTCTAAGCAAATAATGTAATACAGGAGTAAAAAGACATAACAAAAAGGACACTCCACATTTGGGGAGCTCTCTCTTAGGCCCTACTTCCCCTCTCAGAGGCTGTGTGTGGCTGAACCAATCTCTCTAACAGAGTCAAGCATTAAAACTCAGCGGCGGGGGCTTCCCTGGTGGCGCAGTGGTTGAGAGTCCGCCTGCCGATGCAGGGGACACGGGTTCGTGCCCCGGCCCGGGAAGATCCCACGTGCCGCAGAGCGGCTGGGCCCGTGAGCCATGGCCGCTGAGCCTGCGCATCCGGAGCCTGTGCTCCGCAACGGGAGAGGCCACAACAGTGAGAGGCCCGTGTACCGCAAAAAAAAAAAAAAAAAAAAAAAAAAAAAAGTCAGCGGCGGGCACATCCTGGTTTCCCCTGTGGATCTATCTTGCCCTCTCTAAAGCACAGCCTCTCAATGAAAGGGCTGCACCTTCCTCCAGGCTTTCTGAGGAAGGCTGTGAGAAGGGTTATCAGCCTCCGTGACCCCTTTAGGCAGCCATGGCTCTTCTCCCTCTCCCATTCCCCCCCACCCCCCAGCAAGGACCCTGCAGCCTGGAGCTGGTCCCCAGTCTTCCCCCTTAATGCCTTTTTCCTTGTACAGCTATCACAAGAGGGCTGTTTAGTGAGAGGACCTCAGGCTGACCTTTGCTGACAGGCTCCAAGCTCCCTCTGTAAACTGATCTAATGTGAGGCCGGGTAATTAGCTACCAAGTAGTAATTGCAGCTTCTAACTATGCCGGACCAAGACTGCAAAAATTCCCCCAGGGGATGGGGTGGGGGGCTGCTGGGGACCCCAACCCACACAGAGGCATCTGCTCACAGCCAAAAGGAGGGACTCAGCAACATTTCTGAGGGAGGCCAGCACTTTTCCAGGTTTTAATTAAAAGTAGGGCCCAGGGAAGGAGACAGCTACAAAAGGAAATCAGTGAATAAAGAAGAGGGGTGAAGAAAGAAATCCTTGGCTTGCCTGGAAGAGCCCATTCAGGAAAGCACCAGCTCTGGAGGCAGATGGCCCTGCACAAGAAACTTTCATTTCAGCCACAGAAGGAACACAGCAAGTAGCCTTAACGAGGCAGCAAAAAGAAATGCAAAAAGGAAGGATGCACAAGGGCAGCTCCACCGCTGGCTTGCATGCACTCACTCCCACAAGCGCACCCCTCAAACTTAGAATCTTTAGGTGCCCCCCCTCAAACTGAAGAACAGTCAAGGTGCCAGGCTGGTAGCCTGCCCTAAGGGTTCTGCATGATCGTGTGTGCAGATTTGGTAATTCAGCCAGACCTGTCCAACGGGCCGACCCCACTAGCAGCCTGCAAGTGTATGTAACGTGTTTCAGAGTAGCGTGCAGAGTCCCCACCGAGAACTCAAGAGGCAGCATGTCCATGGACAGCGGACTGCCCTTACTGGGACTCTAAAAATAAACCTAACTGCACAAAAGACACCATGGTCAGAAAGACTGAAAAAGTGTCCCGCCTTCCTATACACCAGGACAGTAAGACACCCGACAGCACAAAAATAAAGGAAACCTTTATTTTCCAACTCCACCCCATCCCCATATCCTCTATCTGCTCTGGACGAAAAAAGCCACATCACTGAACTGCTGTTGCCCGTGATAACTCCTGGACCTCTTTCCTCAGCAGAGGCAGCGACTTCACGGGGCACCGCAGCTCTTCCGTGTGGGCTAGACTTTCTGCCGATCTGAGTTACGTCACAGGCTTCCGCAAACTTCATTTCCTCTGACCCTGCACCGCCTCACCCCCCAGTAGATTCAAGGCGGTACAGACTCTCCGAGTTGAAACCAGTGACGAAAACCAGGGTAGCAGCAGCCGACTGCACCAATTCACCCTCCATTTCCTTCTCCAAACAATTAATACACTTAATAACTCCGACCCCAGCGACAGACTCAAGACACCCCTCTATTAACCCCTCCCCGCGCCAAGCAGTGGGTCTCCACCAGAATTCTGCTGTTCGCTATGACTTGACCATTCTTCAATCCACAACAAGGACTTCTCGCCACACTGTGGTTTTGTTCTCTTAATCTTTTATGAGGAACCTTATCAAAAGCTTTTAGAAAATACCAGTGAATTTTGCCTACCAGGTCATCTTTATTATTTTAAAATTCCTCATGAAGAAATTACAAACCTTAACGTCGTAAATGAATATTTAAGACAGCGTGCACTTAGGCACGCAAGTCGGACTCAGGTTACATTTAAGTCGCTGTATTACGTCCCTTTTTAGAAAGATTCTTGTCTGGCTGTTGAGTAAGGAAAGATGCCCCTCCCCAACTCCCAGGTGTGGGATTCCCCCATAGACCTTCTGGACCTGCTGAAACAGAGTATGTACTGAGTACCAAAAGGATATATAGTGCAGAACACAACTTCAAACCAAGAAATAAAATGCACTGAGTCGAGGAAGGCCTGGATGTGGCAGCCCATCCCGTCTCCACCTTCCCTACCTTTCCCCAGGTGCATGGAGGTAAGCAGCACGGTTCTCTCCATCACAGCTGGTCCACAAAGGGAGCCAGCGACAGCTTCTAGACGTTGACACCATTTATGCTCCCTCCTTGCACCTGTTTGTTGTTGCTATTCTTCCTGATTAGCATTCTGCCCACAAGCTCAGCCCTGAATGTAGGGGCAGCTTTCCCCATGATGGAGCAGTTACAGATGCACAAGGGCCAAGGGGTGTTTCCTGGTCACCTCAAATTATTTTCTTGGCAAGTTTAAAGGTAAATCATCTAATCAAATACACATCTCTTCAAGAGTTGCCTTTGAGCAGGGTTCAAAAGCTGCAGTGCGATTCTGGAATCCCTGTCGGAAACCCTTTTCCATTGCGTAACAGAGAGAGCGCTAAGGTAATTCACACTTACGCCGCCTCGTGCTCCTGATCAGCAGGGAAATCCTCAGCCTTACTGCACACACATCAGCTTCTAACATCACATCTAACCACCAAAAATGTAGGCAAGGTCCTATGGCTAGATGAGACGGGCCTCCCTCTTCTCCATAACATAATGGTGAAATGGACGAGTCCAGAAAGTAGTCTATAGAGTCCAGAGTGCCGGGTAATTCTTTATCCTTGAGGAAGACCACCAATGTGAGTCAAGTCATAACTGGATGTCTAGTAAAAGGGTTGGGCTGCCCCGACTCTCCTCCAACCTCAGCCCATCCTCGCCAGCATGGGGCCCCCAGAGGACGGAATGGGAACTGCGGGTCCAGGCACTCCATTACAGCAAGGCGCAGTTCAGCCTGGACTTAATGAGCTCTTGCAAGGAAACAGGAAGTCTATAAAGTAATTTAAATAACTTCCAGTCCTGAAATAAAGGAAATTAAACCACTGGCACAAACCTCTCTGATGGACACCTTTTCTGACCCTCCGATCGCACTCACAAATACAGCTGTCATAGTCTTCTCCCCAAGGCCAGCCCCCATATTCCTCTCATGTGAAACACGCAGAGGCTACCAGTCAGCCTTCAGAGCTCTCCAAAATTCTGCGGAAACTGTAGGCGAGGGATGAGGCGTGGTGTGCAGCAAAAACACAAGAATCAGCCCCCAACCCCACGTGCAGTCCTGATGCTCTTGAGCTGCATGACCTTGGGTGAATCACATAACTGCACAGGGGTCTCAGCAGCTCACCAGCAAATACCAGGAATGTCGTGGTCAGCGTAAGGGACCTCCGAGATTGTTAAGAGGGTCAATGGGCACATTTGAGAACAGTGCAAACTGGAAACGCAAATAAACACTGACATTATTCCAGCCACCAGAGCCCTAGGCTCCGGAATTTCTCAATTTTCTCTTCAAGAGGCGCTGTGCTGTCCTTGCCTTCCTCTATCACTATGCGTATTTATTCACAGATGCTTCTGCTTCTCCTGTGCCCTTAAGTGTACGTAATCCTTTGTGTGGATAATTATTAGTCCAACTAGACATGGTTTCCTGGCAGGCAAGGACTGTGGCTCTTTACCTTCTGCAAACAGTGTGTGCAGACCACCAGCCAGCACCACACAGGTTCTCAATAAAGGGCAGGAACCGACAGCCCACACGGTTACCCATTCCTTCTCAAGCACCAGTATGCTAACAACTATCCGTCGAGTCTCTATGAAGAGAGACCAACCCAGTGAAAGACTCGGGACTGGCTGTGAGTCTACAAGAGGGGTGCGGGCTTTGGTCCCCCCTCTCTGTGCAGAAATGGCCCCGACTTCTCACTTTCACAGGCACTGCCCCCCGCGAAATGCAAGCCTCAGTCACTATGGCAGCTTCACCGGGTAAATCTACGCTGCCGGATGCTAGAAACTGTTTCTGGCCACAGAGTTAAGTTTACTTTATTGATAATAATCAGGCAGATACGGACTGGTTTGACCAGTACTCTGGATGCAGGATCACAAGAAAGACAAACTTAAAAGCAGCTTAAGGTCAATCTCGTTTTGCGAGCCCTCTAGATATTACTACTGACAACTGGGATGGTGAACCCTTGACCCCTCAGCTGGTAAAAGCCAATAGCGAGGCTGGACATTCCTTGTCAGCGAGAAAGCCTCCCGGGCTCCCTCCGCGCAGGAGGACAAGACCTGGTGCTACAGAAAGAGAACTGTTGGGCCCTGCTCCAGAAGGGACCCTCCCCAACCATGCTGAGAAAGGAAATCACCAACAGGAATCTAGCTTTGCTTTACATAAAGGCACAGTTTCACAAACAGGCTGTATGTGGAACTGCTCTGGGACTCGCGTCCATGACTGGGGGGTAAGATCTTAATACCACCGAAGAATTAATCGGTGCTGTCTTGCCTTGGGCCTGTGTAAACGGGAACGATTGGATTCAGAGGGTCCAGAGGTTCGTGTCTTCCCTCAAAGGTCTCACCATTGAGCAAGAGCCCTGTACCCTGGAGGGCTGCTCTGGCCCTTGAGTAATCATCCTCCCCCACCTCCCCGAGGGCTCGCCACGGGGGGGGGGGGGCCTGTGTAAACGGGAACGATTGGATTCAGAGGGTCCAGAGGTTCGTGTCTTCCCTCAAAGGTCTCACCATTGAGCAAGAGCCCTGTACCCTGGAGGGCTGCTCTGGCCCTTGAGTAATCATCCTCCCCCACCTCCCCGAGGGCTCGCCACGGTTAAGGCCCATAGCCTCTGCGCATCTCACGGCACTCAGGCCTCCCCAGGTACTTGGGGCGACTTGTTCTCCCGGCCACAGCATCTGTCTCATCCCTTCACAGTCCGACCACAGCCAGGAGGACACAGTCTAAACGAATTTCTGCCTAGGACGGGTTCACCCCGAAAGCAAACACGGATAGTCTCCCGTGGCATTAGTCACAGTGCTCCCAAATGAAGCCAGACTTGACTTTCCCCAAAGTTCACTGACCGAGAGCCAAAAGCAGCATATCTCTGGGTCTCCCTTGTTTAGCCATCCTTCATCTAAATCCCTCATCTAAAACGGGAGCTGCATATGTAATTTTAAATTTCCTAGTAGCCATGTTTAAAAAAGGGGGAAAAACAAATAAAATTAATTGAAATATGTCTTATTTAATACCAGTATGTCTAAAATACCATTTCCAGGGATTTCCCTGGCGGTCTAGTGGTTAGGACCCCGCGATTCCACTGAAGGGGGCACAGGTTCAATCCCTGGTTGGGGAACTAAGATCCCGCAAGCCGTGTGGTACAGCCAAAAATAAATAAATAAAATAAAATATTTCCAGTGCAATCCATCTCAATGTTACTAAGCTATCTCCCCCCTTGTTCTCATACTAATAATCCTTGCGAACCTGTGTGTGTTTACTTACAGCGCAGCTCAACGCAGACCAGCCACAACTCAAGTGCCCAGTAGTCACACGTGGCTGGTGGCTACCATACTGCAGGAATCTCAAAAGCATCGCCATCCTCTGCTGATGAGAACCTAAAACAGAACTCTAATCTGGCCTCACCGTAATAATTCATACTTGTTTTTCCCAGTCACAGACTTCACAGAACTCACCCCTACTCAAGATTCTTTCCCACGGCATTTACAATTACATTTGGGTGACATGTCAATAAGTTTAAGCTGGCTGGGACTGGAGTGAACAGATTTTCAAGGAATCCTGTACAACTTATCTGGTCAATCAGATCTTCTCTCCAGGGCTTGTCCACCATTCAAGTAAACCCCTGGGGTTCCCTAATTTAAAATCCTCCTAACCCTGTAACTTGCAAATTGACCATCTTCCCGGTGATGTGTACTTAACTCTTTGGTGCCCACATGGAGGGCTCCCTGTCCTTGTTGAGCTGTTCGCTAGGACAGACCCCACTTCCAACTCAAGATCACACTGAATCATTTCTGCCCTGGTTGCACAAGATGTGTATACACCACAGATACAAAATTACGCAGAATCATCGACTGAGGGCATGTCTGTGGAATCCTAAGGCATAAATAGGCACAGGACAAATCCACGGGTTTGGGAATTGCCTGTAAACAGAAGGAAAATTTTCCACAGAAGATAAAACGTTGAGGCCGTGTTCTCAGCAACTGTTAACCAGAAAACTTGGTAACAGATCTGTGCAGTCCAGATCTGTGCAGGAGTGGCACAGAGCTACTTTAAGTACCATAGCTCAGAGGTGACGCATCTGTCCTGAGCGCTGTGCCCCAACAGGGCGCCCAGCCTGCGTGGATTCTCATCATGATGCAAGTCAGGTCTGGGCCAGCACGCCTCCCAGTGCCAGGGCTGGAACGGAGGGTGGGGAGGGGGTCCCACTGAGCCACCAGACGCACTGCCCCCGCAGCGACTCCCAAATCAGCCCCTTTCCCTGCATTTGCATCCGCCCTATCCAGAGGGGTAGAGGGTTTGATCCAGAAAGCACTACTAGAAAGCTAAAGATTCTTTGCAGGCTCATCCACCCAGATTCAGCTCTCAGAGTAGGATCACCAGGAGAAAACTGCAACATACAGAAAACAGTTCACTTCTGGCTCGCTGCTCTGGCTTCGGGCAAGAGAAGGTGCACGTGAAGCTTGGGAGGAAGGACTGGAACGGCAGAGGCCGGGACTTGTTCCAGGAGCCCCCAGGGGATGAGCCTGGCTCCTGAACCTGGAAACGCAGAGGGCTGCTCTCCAACAGGTGGAGGGCTCCCCCTCTAAGCCAGGCAGGAGGAAACAGGGGAACGCTCTCTGTCAACGCTGCTCTTGGCATCCTCCCACCCCCAAGGGTCTCTCAACCTGTCCACCCCAGGCCCTGGGAAGAGCAGCAGGGGACGAGCACGCGGGGAGAGGAAGGAAGGAGGCGGCTCTTCTTGGCAAGCTGATGGGTGTGAGTGGTGAGCATTAATTAAAAAGCCATCCGGGAACAATGGTCTTTTCATATTTGGAGCCTGTTCTGCACAAAGCTCAGCTTGTTCTAGGGGGAGGTCTCTGCTTTGGGTTTTTTTTTTCTTACTCATTTCCTAGGGCTGTGGCAATGTCTGGCACCCAAGCTCAACCCACTGGAGTGTCCCTTACCCAGAGGGGGTGCCAGGCAGACCTCCGCGACTCCAGAGGTGGTGGCATTCAGACACAAAAAGGGGCAGCCTCGGAGGGCTGTTCTGTTTTGACCCACGGGCTCCCAGAGAGCTCCCGGGCGTTCCCCCGAGTAGCTGCCTAACCCACGGAAACACACACTGGACTTTCCATCGGCCGAACACTCATTTTCCTCTCAAATTACGCTAGACATGCCACAAAGGCAGACGTGGGATGAGGAGTCATGGGTCTACAGACTGGCCAACAGACACTTCAAGGCTTCAGCGTAAGAAGACGGTGAACGGACATGAGATCGTGTAATGAGGCTACCCGCCCCATTTTAACCTACTCCACTCAACCTCACAGACTATCCTTAAGAAAAGCAGTTCTTAAACAAGGGTTAGGGATGGGGGTAGGAGCTAACTCTGAGCGTCTAAGACGTCCTGACACTTTAAAAGACCACCTCCACTCTCTGTAAGGAGTCCTTACAACTCCTGGTGGGCAGGCCCCTCTGATCTCACCTCCTGGTATTCACAGCCTTGTGTAGCCCCCTCCCCTTCGGTGTGGGCTGTGCACAGTGACGTACCTCTAACCAACAGGCTACCAAGAGGTCACTTCCAAGATGAGGTTACAGAGACACTGTAGCTTCTGTCTTCCGTACCTTCCATGCTCTCCCCAACAGAAGCCAAACGCCATGCTGTGTGCTGCTCTAAGGAGAGGCCCATGTGGCCAGAAACTGAGGGCATCCCCTAGCCAACAAGAATAGAGGCCCCCAATTCAACAGCCCACGAGGAACTGAATCCTGTCCACAAACACACTAATGAGCTCAGACACAGGTCCTTCCCCAGCCGAGCCTTCAGATGAGAGTGTAGCCCTGGTGGACATTTTCACGGCAGCCTCACAAGAGATCTGGAGGCACACGGTCCGGCTAAGCCACACCCAGATTTCTGAGCCACAGAAACTGTGAGATAATAACTGTTTGTTGCTTTAAGCCACTAAGTTCAGGGGTAATTTGTTATGCAGCAGTAGATGACGAATACATCCTCCATGTTACAAATGAAAAAGGCGAAAGTTTTGGCCAGTATGTGGCAGAGCTGGGCTTCTCACTTAGGCTAGACTGATGCTCTACAGGCACTTCCCCCTCACCACGCAGCTTCAGCTATCAAGCTCACTTTTGGGTCCACGGAGCTAGGAAATGACAATACTCGCTGGGCCTCTCCATCACATACATACCTAAAACACATGCTTTAATATAAAAAGACACGGGATTCGTTCAGAATGCAGATCTGAAAGCACAGTGAAGAGAGGAGCTAATGTAACCGTCTCCCTTTACAGATAAAGAAACTGAGACTCACAGTCCTAACGCAGCAGAGATGGAACTTGAATGCTGGCCAGGATGGCATGTGACTCTTAGGGATCTGGGAAACTTCAGCCCAAACATACTGAACATACTTCTGATTTGCTGGCTAGGAAAAGTCATCAGAAACCCTGGTCTTCCCTTTTTGGCACCACTGTTAACATTCTGTGGCAGCTGGTCCCCACTTGACATTTCCCCTCTAACTGGAAGCTTCTCCTATGCATATCCCCCAAAGTCCTTCCACACAGTGATGGGTCACAACAGGTAGACCGTTTGCCCCTTGGTTAACGTACGAGTTGAAAATCCTCATCCTCAGCTCACACTGAAGTGCAATCTAAGTGTACTTTGAAATTCTATGATGCCTCAGGAAGACAACGCAACATTTCAGTCAAGAAAGCTGAATAGGCAGAGGTGTTCTTGCATCTCTAGGAGGACTCCACAAGCTTGCACATCACTGACTAAGACTTCCACTATTTTTACAAACACATACTCTAGACACTTACAGTTAAGGTCATAAATAATTAAGACAAAGCAGCCTAAGGACATTTTGTGAAGCATTATTGCTGACTTTTTAAAAATTAGGCTTTTGCTAATTCGCAAGATTGAATAATCTCCAAAATATTTCTAGACATAGCCACAGACCAGTAGAATTCAAGTGATCCTACCTTCTCACTAACTTTTAGACATATGTATTTTTTATTATGAAAGTAACAGATACTCACTACTCACAATTCAGAAAACCAAGTATTAAAAGTAGCCTGTACTTCTACCACCTGGATGTAACCACTCAAGTTAATATTGCTATAGGTATCCTTCAATCTCTCCCTTATGCATATTTTTAAAATTAAACTGAAGTCCTATAGTACACACAGCCTCCTTTCATGTAATCTAACATCACTGTTTTCCCACATTCCTAACCGTGAGACAGGAGCTTTAAAAAAACCACGTAAGAATCTGACATATGGACACACCACAGTTTAGATCAATCCCCTGTGAGAGATGTAGATGGTTGCTATTTTTCAGTATTACAAATGTCTGCAATGAACATCTTTATTTATAAATTCCTTTGCACAATTGGTGATTTCTTTATTATGCATGAAGGTACTGGATCACCAGTCCTATTCTAGACATTAGGGATAAATTTGTGAAAAAACAAAGATCTCTGCTTCCTGTGAAGCTTGTATTCTAGCAGGGGAGACAATCAAGGGTAATAAACTTAAAAATTATTTAAGTTTAATTTTAAAAAATATTTTAATAATACTAAATAGTACTGTTTAGTATTTTATTAGGCAAAATAGGCTATGGCAGAAAAGATAGGACAGAGTAAGAAGAATCAGTAATTCATGGTGAGACAAGCTACAAATTTAAATAAATCTTATTTTAAAGCTTTCTGATATACACTGCCAAACTACCCTCCAGAAAGGGTACATCAATTTTTCCACTCCCTCACCATAATGGGGTACTTGCTCTATAAAAAAAATCTTGGTTGAAAAAAACCAAGAAAGCTCAATCTTGCTAGTAAACAAATAAGTTAAACCGATGAGCTATCATTTGGTTCTTCAAATGGGCAATCTGAATACATTCTTTATATAAGTTGTCCATTTAGTGTTCTTTGCTCATTTTTCTCATCTTTTTCTATCATTGATTTTAAGAGCTCTTTATATATTAAGGATATTTAGGACAAACTCTGTCAATTACATGTGTCATCAATATCTTTTCCCAGTTTGTCATATGCCTGTAAATCAGTCTTTTCCGTTATGATTTCTTCACCAGAAGAGTCAGACCTAATATCCCTCCCTGCCCCATATTCAGATTAATATTCACCTATACTTTCTTCCAGCTCTTTTGTGATTTAAGTTTTACTTATACCTCTCTAATTCATGCAGAATGTATGGTAACATACACTGTGAAGAATGGCTCCAACTTAAGTTTTCCCTATTTGTTTATCTAACTGTCCTATAATTATTTACTGCATAATTGCATAATACTAGAGACAGTAAAGCACAGTGATGAAGGCCACTGGTTCTGTTGCCAATCAGATCAGTGTTCAAGTCTGCGTGACTGGGTAAGCTACTTCAACTCTCTGAACCTCAGTTTCCTCATCTATGGAAAGGAACTATATGTAGTGTCCACCTCATACTATTCTTGTGAAGATTAAATGAGATGAGTTCACGTAAAAGTGTTTAACATAACACCTGGCACTTAGAAGTACTGGAAAATGTGAGCTGTTATTATTTTAATTCCTCTCACTTATTTGAAATGCTACCTTTCCCAGACACATTTCTATTTGATTCCATTCCACTGAGTGGTCTCTAATATATTCCAACCCAATTTTCCTGGTATATGAGAAAGCTAATGATTTTTGAAATTTTACTTTGTAACTGAACTCTGTACTTAATTCCATGTAAATGTGTCTTGGGTTATTTTAGGAAGACAGTAACACCTGCAAATAATTTTCATGTTTCTTTTTAAACATTATTTGACTTTGGTTTGTATATCCTGGCCAATGCAATAAGGCAAGAAAAAGAAATGAGTACAATGGGCAATCTTTGTTTTATTCCCAATTTCCTTTTGGTTCACCATTAAGTCTCCAACTGTTGGAGCTGCTGGTTTCTTCATCGAATTAATGCAATCCCTTTGTAGTAAAGTTTTTTTAAAAATTTCTCAGCAAACTAGAAATAAGAATAGAGAACTACCAAATACCTTTTTGGATATACGTTTTTCTTCTTTGTTCTACTTATACCATGTATTTGGAGAATAGACATTCTAATCTTAAGCCCCTCTTACATTTCTGGGATAAACCCTATGTGGTCATGATTCTTCTAAAATACTGTGGAATTCAAGCTGTGACTGTTTTAGTTGGCATGTTTGCATCTACACTTGTGCCTGAGCTCAATCTTCAGCCTTATTTTTGTGTAATCTTTGTAATGATGTTGGTTCCCAGAGCTGTGCTAGCTTTGTAAAATCAACTGGGATGCTTTATTTCTTTTTCTATATTCTGAAACAGTTTATTGAGCAATTAATTATTTTGTCCCCCAAAGTTTAAAAGAATTCATCCATTAAACTGCATGCATCCCAGAGCCCTCTTTGGAAGTATTATTTTTTTTTAATGCTTAGTTTCTTCCCTAGTTCCTAGTTTAAAGACTCAGACTTCTGATTCATCTAGAACAGACATGTCAACTGAGATTTTCAAAGCTGCTGTATTTTAAGCTACTAATATTTTATTTTTATATTATAAAGTAATTATTTCAAATATAACTTAATTTGTTACTCCTTTTTTCTATCACGTCAACTCACTTTTAGTTTTGTTTATTTTATTTTCTCTCTTCTTAAGACATGATAGTGGTTTAGTCTATTTCCTTGACTTTTCCCCAAATAAATAGCTCTTAGATTGATCACTTCAATGTTTTCGTCTGTTTTCTAACTCACTGACATCACTTCCATCTTATTAGGCTTGTTTTATTCTTTCCAACTTTAGGTTGAATACTTAATTCATTTACTTTCATTTTCTCTTATTTAATAATGAAAGGATTTAAAGCTATGAACACGCACCCCTGAATAAAACTTTGGTAACAATCCATACATTTAGATACACAGAGTTCTCAATATTTCTTAATGATTCTGTAACAGTACTTCCTCTTTGACTCAGGTAATTCAGGAGAATATTTCTTAATTTTCAAGTAACTGGATTTCATTAGTATTTTTAATATTAAGTATTCTATAGAGGATAAAAACATCTCTGAAAGAAGATGAAGAAACTCTGGCAAGGGGGAAAAAAACTTTTAAGCAGAAAACACTACTTAATGCTTAGTTAAAAGAAAAACAAAACTACTTATATAATGCTGTGATGGCTGTATCCAAGTATATGTGTTCTAGAAGGGATGTAACAGCAGGTGATTCCGGGGAACTGAGTGACTGGGGGCAGGCAGCACAGGAAGAGAGGGAAAAGGAACTCTCTTCTGTACCTTCTGAAAATATTATGAGCAGGTACTGCCTCTTTAAAAATTAATTTAAAAAGCAAAGCCATCTCTCAATAAATGCAATGAAACCATCCCAGATATACTAAGTATATAACCAAGGAAACTTCCATACTTCGATGAAATTTAGAGATTGGTTTTATTAAGCAAGACTTGGCTCCAAGATGATAAACATCTGGGGCTAGAAAAGGGTAGAGAAAAAAACGATCTCTAATTCTGAAATCTCCAAGTTCAGAAGAAGTAAGAGCTTCAAGGCAAAGAAAGTACAAAAAAAAAGAAAGAAAGCAAAAACGTTTAGTCAGGTTTCAATCAGGCTACCATTTTGAAACCTGAAATTCCTGAAGGTACAGCTAAGAAGACAGCAGACGTCCCAGTTTCCTCTACCTCCTCACCACAGCTTTCCCATTTTAGGAATGCCCCATACTGTGCATCCCGGTTGTTGCAGTCTTATTACTTAAAATGAATTTAAATCCCAAATTAATTCAATTAAGTGATGATTTTAAGCATTATGCCACTGTCAACTCATTTCCCACAAACTTTGCAATACCAAGTTAAAAAAAAAAAAAGAAAAGGAAAAAAACCCAACTCTGTAAATCAGTTTTCCAATTTATGCTGAAGAAATCTGTTTTCCACTTTCTAATTTCTGCAACTGGGAAATTCTGTATATTATGTTACCATATAATGAAGGATGCCAGTAAATAGAAAGCCCACACGCCTGCATACACAACAGATTACACTGTGTGTAATTGCAAACACTACCACGTTATGTGCTCCTGGGAGTATTATTACTGAGATGTTGTTATTTAATGCCTCATCTATTTAAAAAAAATTCATTCCATATGGATGAAAAATGAGTATACTAGCCTGAATATGGGGAAAAAAATAAAATGTAATCATAGATCACTTAAAATCTATACCATTTTATACGAGCATAAGATGGTACAACCAAGACTTAGGAATTCAGAGTGTCTCATATTACAAGGTATGAGCTCATTGCTGGCTACTAAGATCTCCTCCCTGGCACTGGGACTAGAGGAGGCCAGCAGAAGTCACAGCCATCCTCTATACTTTCCTGGACCATTTACGAAATTCATAAAAGGACACAGCACCTTGGGACTTCCACTGACAGCACCCATGGAGGCGCAGCCCCGTGGGCAGGGAGCACTGAGCAAGGCCCTCTGACAGCTAAGAGGCTCTCCCTCCTGGGGACAAGCCAGCCAGACAGACAACCGCGGAGCCTGGCGAAGGACACCCAACTCCAGGGAAGCAAAGAGCCCCACCTCCATCGACCGCCCCTGTACCAAAATGGAGTTCAGGACTTTGCACGGTGCCCCACTCACTCCCTTTTGACTTGGTGAGCACAGGAGGCTCAGCAGACGTTGCTGCTAAAACAAAAGACAGATGACAGGAAAACCTACTGCCCTTTGGCCGTGCCGAGAACAGGGGAAGTGTAAAAGTGCACAGGGGGAAAGCAGGCCAGCTGCACTAATCCCTTTTTGTCCAGCAGTAATTAATAGTATAATCCACATTTAAGATGCATTAAAGCGAAAATGCTGCGTTATCAGACTGCCCGCGCATCGCCCCAAAGCAGGACCCCCGCTGCTGACCTGTGGAGCCAGGTTACCTCAGCTCAGCCTCCTCCTCTCAGGGGAACTGACTCTAGACACCTCATAAAAGGACGGAGCTGGCAGCCAGGAGTCTCAACTTGGCCGAACACTCCGTGTCCGTCTTTGGAAACCACTCCCTCCACGGGCAGGCTGTCTGGCACACGGGCTCCACGCAAAATAAGGAGTCATTAAAATCAAGTCATAGACTCTCTGGCTAACACACAGCATTTCAATGTCACAAGTCGCCCTGATGGAGTTTTAAGATTTAAACTAACCCCCCAAAATCATGCTGGGATGATGCGAGGAGAATTAAGACGCCCTTCAACTCCATTTGGTGCGATGCCCTTTTTGGGTGTTTCATACGAATTCCAGCGGCACCAGGTAAGATTCTATCAAGGAGTAGAAGCCGGCTGCTGCTGTCAGTGCCTGAGGAGTATGCCTCTTCCACCGCGACTGAAATACTATCTTTAGACAGAGGCATGCTATTAGCTCATCAAGCACCTCAAACGTCACCGCCACTTAAAACTAGAGGCGCCTGAAGGAGCAGTCTTCTCAACCACGCTTTGAAGCCACCGCCGACTGAGGACGCGATCTCAGTTCTCCAACACCACCCATCTGGTGGAACAGGTACAACCAACAGTAGACGGAGAGCCCTGAACTCCCGTTTAACCCCACGATGCACTGGTGTCGCCATCTCAGCTCCACCTACCTCCGTACCGGGTCACGGCCCAAGCCCGTGGCAGATGTCTGACAGTGGCCACGTGCTAGGGCAGCATCTGGCCTCCATCCCGTACGTCCTCCTTGGAGCTCGGTTGAAGCCACTTATTTCTTAATCTTGGCAATTGGATATGAAAAAGAGGAACGTCAGAGAAATCATTCTGACCTCAAGTTTTTGAGATCCTGGCACGTATGACATGATCTGGGCACCTAATTACCTACACCTGTTTCAAGATTGCTCCTTTAAGATCTTTACCTAGAACCTAACACCTTCCTCCATAGCGACATTTAATCTCTCTAATGTAATACAAAAAAGAGCAATTCCACACAGTTCAAACTAACACCACCAGGGGCTGGCCAAGGAATGGAGCGCCACCGGCACTATCGCTTCTAGCAGAAAATGTATCCATGGTGGTTCTAGAAACATGTCCCCATTGTATGAACATGCTTCCTTCTGAGGCTGCCAAAAAAGCCACGGTCCAGTGACTAGGCACACCACCCGGGCACACACGAACACCACGCCACAGACCTGGCACGCGTGTCGGGGAGGCACCCAGCCTGAGGAGCTGTGCAAGAAACACAGGTGGGTGGGAGTCCTCCATCCCACCCATCCCCGCTGCCTACTGTACCCTACGACTGACCCTGCAGTGTTGTCGGGCTCCCCTGAACCTCTGCTCTTAATCGTACATCTCTAGGATTCTTCCTCAAGAACCCTCCATAAACTCTCTCTCAAGTCCTACTCTTGGCGCCTCACCACGATCTAACAAAACAATATCACATGATTTGGCGAGGAGAGAAGCTAACAAATTTCACCACAAAGCCTCCCCCGCAGTCCCCAGGGAACCTCCTTTGCCGGAACAGGCATCCTTTGCTTCAGTTTCCACAGGGATACTTGGTTGAGCTTTGCCATCTAACTCCATCCGGGTCCATGTGGGCTTCTCCTTCTTTGCTGACTGCACCGACTCCTCCAAGAACCCCTGTGGTGGGCTGCCTAATAGCACCACCAAGACGTCTCTGTCCTCATACCTGGAACCTGTGACTGTGTTACCCTAAACGGCAAGTAAGACTTTGTAGATGGGATCCAGATTATCCTGGATGATGGGGGCTGGCGCATGTGATAACAGGGGTCCCTATAACAAGGATGCAGGAGAAGTTCAGAGTCAGACTGAAGTAGACGTGATGATGGAAGCAACAGGTGGTGTGATTTGAGGAAAGGGTCGTGAGCCAAGGACAGGGGCAGCTTCCAGAATCTAGGAAATGCAAGGAAACGGGTTCTCTACTCAGAGCCTCCAGATGAAACCAGCCTTGCCAACACCCTGACTTTAGCTCACTGAAACTGATCTTGGACTCTGGACTCCAGGACAGTAAGACGATCAACTGATGTTGTTTTAAGCCATGAAGTTTGCGGAACCAATAATTTGCAATGACATCAATGGGAAACTAATACGACCCCCTTCTGGAGAAAGGGGTGACTGTGAAAATACACACACAGAACCAAGAATGCCCTTGAACTTCAAGGATGAGTCATCCTCACTGGGATCCACAAAACCTTCCTCTCTGGACTTGAAGAAGTGTCAGCGGAATCCCCTCTTTCTCCATCACCAAAAATGAGAACCGAAGGCCCCCGATGCCATAAGCAAGGGTTATGACTCGAGGGTAGCCCTCGGTGGAACATCTCAGCATTAGAAGGAAAAAACTCCCATCCTAGCCTACTGTATTTGAGATCCATAAATATCCACAATAAACCATGAGAACAACAGAAAAACAGTACTTAAAAGACTATATGTGTACCGTATTTTATCTAATAGAAGATAGTGGACTAAAAAAAAAAAAAATCTACAGGGAAGGATCCCCAGATCCAAAGTTCCTTTTATCAAACGTACAGAAGCCGGGCCAAGCCAACCTCGCCCAACGGATCCCACTAGTGGGCCGGCCTGAAGTCCCACCTTGATGCCAGGCAGCCAGCGTGAAGCCTTGGAAAGCCCAGGCCCGCGCCCACTGGGCTCATGAAGACAAAGGGAGGAGGAAGGCTCGGGAAGGTGGCGGCGTCCTGCCCACCTCAGTGGTAGCCTGGGGCCACTGGATCTCACCATCTCGCCAGCACCTGAGAGGCGTGAGCCAGGCCGCCAACACATCAGAAGCTGGCTGCTGGCCGGCCCCGGCTGCCCAACACCTCTGCAGGAGCCAGCTTTCCAGGACTGGGTTGTACACACTACACAGGTACAGGCCACTGCTGACCAGATCGAGGCCTGGCGCCTTGAAGAACGCGCCACACAAAGACCGGCCTCACGTGGGGAGTGGAGGCTATCCCGCTGCAGAGCAGTGAAAGGCATCTGTGATCCACCTTGGCCTCCACGCAAAGAACATTCTTCTTCACTGACTTTGCAAAGCAGGATCCCACCAGGGTCTTCCTACTCCAGTCTACCTGGGCTTGCTTTCAATCACAAGTTAGACCTTCCTTCCACTTAACCCTCCGCACACATACACTACTTAATTCTCCCAACCCCCCAAGGTGTTTACTCTCTCCCAGTCTAGCCCATCTCCTTTTTGTTTAACAGGTAACACGAAGTATTGTGTTATAATGCTTAGGGTCAGGGTAACTAGGCTTCCTCAGTGGGATTTCAACATGCGATTTCAGTGCACATGTACAAGGAGCTACTTGAAACAAGGTGAAGTAGTCAAAAAAAAAAAAAAATTCACCCGTCTTCCACAAAGGATTCTCATTCAGCCTCTGCTTAGCAAAGATGCAGCTTCGAATATTCAAAGTCCAAAAGAAGGTGAATTCTGGGAAAACTGGCGTCTAATTTGCCCAAGATTCAAAATCTTTATGCTGCTTGACCAGTTTCTCTTTCTTTATCTACTGCTTCTTCTGATGTCCCCCTCAAAATAAACCAGCCCTAGAAATAGAATCCCATCTTCCTTAGCCCTTATGACTAATTTATGGCCTTCTTTTAAAGCCCTTGCACCAGAGCTCTGACTCCAGTAATTTCCTCTTCTTCTGTACGAATGTCCATTTACAGCCACTCTGTAACCTCTACGTGAACCGAGCATGTTCTCTGTGCCGCCCACGGATGTGAGATCACGCCCTGGCGAGGGCAGGGTAGCTCTGGGGCGGAATCTCTCCACTACAGTATGAGCTCACTTGGGACCCTACCCAATTTCAACTCCCCAGAGAGTTAGACGAATACTTCTTTTGCTTTAAAGCGCCTTTAAAAATGACAAAGGAATACCAAAGGCTGGATGGGCAACTAGCTGTGATCTCAAGACATGGTTTGGGTTCTTTTATGCTGGGATTAACGGGAGTGTGGGTGGGCATCTTGATTTTGTTTTTATTCAGGGAGGCGGGTATGAGAAGATGTCCCAGGAAATATCCTCCATTGGCCACAGGAATACTTAATTAGAAGGAATATCTGAAAGTGCTCCAAATTGTCCCCATCCCAAAGGTTCCCCTCGCCAAGCCACCAAAGCTTTGCTGATACTTTTCTCCACTGCGCTTCCCTGGGCTCCCCACCCGTGGCTCGGCTGCCCTCATGTCTCAAGACTGCCTTTTCTGCTCAACACACTACCGTGAGGCTCTCTGATATGTAGCTGACTTCTTTGATTCCAGGGTGCTAGAAATCGTGGTCCCGCACAAAGAGCCCTTCCAGCTTAGCATCCCCCAGTCAGAGCCTGTCCAGTGAGCGGCCCACCCATGCGCTCAAATATCCGAGTGGCTCCGGTGTGCCAGGGACTGCCCTATGGGCTGCGGATGAGGTGGGCCATGAGCCCACCAGGCCAAGACTCCTGCTGCCAGCACAGAGCTCCCATCCAGTGCTTCGGACCCTCCTTTTGCCCCTACTTTTACTTCCTTCTTTTCTGGGAAGGATTTCCCCATTTTGGCCGGAAAATTCTGGGGTTTTTTAAGGGGGTTGGGGAGGGAAGACCTACGTTTTCATGAGTTTTCATCTTATTTTAAAAATTGACTTTAGGCAATAAATGATGAGAATTTTCTTTAACTGAAGTGTTTAGGGGCTCCTGAGCTAAATCAACCCACGCTTGGTGTGTGCTGTCACATCCTCAATCTGAAGCCGCTCTTCGCCTTGAAGACAGAAGCCAGTCTCCGTAAATTCTAAGCGCTGAACTCCCCGATCCTCCTCTGCCATGATTTTATCCCCAAAGCTACAATTCTTCTCATTCAAAGGTTATCCTCCTCAAGCCAACCCCAAACGAACTCGGCATCCAGCTTTGCTTGCGCCCTACTGCTGGTGCCCAAGTTTCTGGCTCCACGAAGACCCTGACCGAGCTTCCCACGAACACGCACCCAGGAGACCTAGCGCTCTACGTGATCACGCTCTCGTAACTACATGTCTTCAGATGCGTCACCCAAGAGTCCTGAACACCGTCACTGGACATGAGAGCAAAACAGTGATGCATCTGGCACTTTCTCATCCTGTCTCCAGTCAGAGCTGGGATTCAATCCGCTTGTGACTTTACAAAGCGACCCCTATGAGGCAAGGATCTGGTGGCCAGCTGATCTTGGGAAGTGGCCCAATGCAGCCGGTAAATGTCTGCCTCACTCCCACTTGATCTTTAAAGACCCAGGAAAGTGGCCCTCAGGCACAACGCTAAGCCCCAGAGGGGCCCTGGAATCTTCAATCTGCACCAGCACGTGTGTGTGCGCACGTGCGCGCGTGTGCGTGAGCTGTGTGGCTGATCGGCCACTGCCACCCTCCCACCACGCCTAAACACACATCCGCCCTTCCCCACCAGTGTGCCCACCTGAAGCCTCTGCCCAGACCCCACCCCACCACCCCGGGCCCCTCCCAGCCTCACTGCAGCATGGAGGCGGCAGCACTTTCCTGTCCAAACCTGAACTGACCCCGGGCGACTGCTCACACCGCCTGCATCTGCACCCTCAGGTTAACATTTTCCTTGTGCAGACCTTCCTGCTCTAAAGGGCATGAACCTGGAGAGTGTGAGTCATCACTACTAGCAGGAAGCAACTGCTGGACCCAAGGCTTGACCCAGTTCCTAGAGAGATTTCTCTGCCCCCGCCCCCCTGCCCCCGCGCCCGGTTCTCATGGCGCTCAGGCTCACCCACCCCGTCCCCTCTCTCTACAGCCTTTTCAAGATCTCTCCCTCCAACTACCCACAACCGGGACTGCTTATTTGTTTAGTCCACTGGTAGGAAAAATGAGAGGGCTGTCTGCCATTCCTGGCAGGGCATAAACACTTCTAAAAAAATGTACGTTCCAGCTCTGCTTGGGTCAGAAACCGAGCTCTTTAACCTTTCGGAAGAGCCGCGGACGTTCCGTGGGAATTGACTATGACCACTCCTTATCATCACTGAAAGACAAAATCCACTTTGCCCTGCAACATCTCACACGGACCCTTCACAATCTTGGTCTGAGAGGTGAGCATGTCAGAGAAAGAAAGAGGACACCCCAGAAACGTGAGAAAGGCCACGGTCACCAGTACGAGAGGCACCAGCACCCCGATTACTCTACAGAGATGTCAGGATACTTTATTTTCAAGTTTGTTTAAGTAAATATAATGACCCACATACAAAAACTTTACGTTGGAAGAACATTTCCCTGGTGATCGAGACCAAATTTCAGATCAGATCAAGGGAGATTGCCCAGGGAAACCATAAAGGAGCTCAACATCACTATCATTCTATAAAAAATAAAGGTACAGTTCTGATTTCTTGCCAGGAGTTTCAAAACGAAGGGTCTCCATCTTAAATTTGGAAAGAAAAACATTCCCCACACAGCCCGGAAGGGCCAGGAATGGCCTCACCGTATGTAACAGCTTCTGCAACACACAGAAAGTGGGAAACGTAGAACACGTGGAATAAACCCCTGAGAAACCAGCCGCCCAGGCCAGACCCACCGTGCTGACTTTGGCAGCGCTGGTCAACCAGGACTCGGCAATAAAGTTATCGAAACTGAAATCAAGTGGCACCGATCAGCTCAGACCTCCAATGCTGGGCTCGACTCAGTGATTCTTCAATGTCCTACATGGGCTAGACATTTTTCCATTTAAATGCTGACTAGTTTAAGGGTAAGGTTAGGGAGTCACAGGCCTGGTCATTGGTCCTTTTCTTTCTTATTCTATCTAGCTAAAAGTGGGGACAACATTAAAAAGCATGCAGTGTAACTGCACAATTAACACCTACAGCTTTATGCACCAGGAACTACAGTAAACATTCTACCTGCACACTTGGTTCCATTCTCCTGACAACCTGTGAGATGGGTACTAGCACCAATTCTGTTTTGCCCACAAGGAAATCGAGGCCCAGGGAATCCAAGTAACTTTCCCAAGGCCACACCGTTAGGGAAAAGCAGAGCACGAATCCAGTCCCTGGTTTCTCAAACACCAGAGCCTTTGAGAGCACAAGACATTCTCCCGGTAGGGTCGCCTGCACACCAGCCAACAAACCAATCGTGAGCATTGCCTGCAGCATGTCTGGTTCCTACATGAAATCGTTTCTGGCCAGAAGCTCATCTTGATCTGTCCTTCTTCTCTACACACTCTGCCAACTACGGAAAAGCCCACTCATCTCAAGAGGAGGAGTACAGCTCGTGGTTCCCTTCCTCACACAGGCCCTCAGAGGCTGAGTCCCCATCATGCACTCAGGTGGTTCTGAGGCCTCCCTCTGTCTGGATTCTGAGCCATCCTGGGGTGAGGCGGGGGGCAGGGAGCAGAGACCGTCTCCCTACGATCCACCCCCACTCATCCCCCCAACACTCTTCCACTTGATGCCCTGCCTGCCCACTGGAGTTCAAAGTCAGATCGGAACCAACTGCTAGGTGATCCTCTTAAGACACTTAGCCTCTCGGTTTTTCCAAAAAAGATGACGTGTCCCCACCCTGCATACCTTACAGAACAACTGTGGGGATTAGTGGAATGGACACAGGCTCCAGGGCTTTGAAAAATGAAGCCTCTTAAATTCCTTTCCCGTTTTCCTCAGACAGATGTGACACCTCTCCCTTCTATTTAGAATTAAACAGTTTAATACTTCAGTGGCTAACTCAGGGGCCTAAACAGTGACTCCGAGTGCACATGTAGTAGCTCAATAAAACATCGATGGGGCTTAGAGCCACGAGGAAAGATGCAACCCCGCGGGTGGAGCTTGCGGCTCTGGCTCCGGGACGAGGGGCCCGGCCAAGCTCACAGCCGTCCCTCCAGTCACTCAAGGCATCCCTGACTCCACCTCTCCTGCCCCACACCCCACCGTCAACATACATTCAAACGGTGACCGCCTACAGTGTCCCTCAAAATTTCATGTCCACCCAGAACCTCAGAATGTGTCCTTATTTGGAAATCGGCTCTTTGCAGGTATGATTAAGTAGAGGTCATACTGGATGAGGGTGGGTCCCAAATCCAATGACTGGTGCCCTCAGAATGGAAGAGGACACACAGGGAAGAAGGCCATGTGAAGACCGAGGCAGAAATTAGAGGGATTCAGCTACCAGCCAAGGAAGGCCAAGGACTGCTGGCATCCAGTGGAAGCTAGGAAGGACCCTTGGCTAAGCCTTCAGAGGGGCCACGGCCCTGCTGACACCTTGATCTCAGACTTGGAGCCTCCAGAACCGTGAAAAAACAAACTTCTGCTGTTGTAAGCCACTCGGCTTATGAGTCTTCGCTCTGGCAGCCACAGGACACTAACACCCCACCTCGCACCCCTGCGCCGCGAGGGCCCTGGCCAGAGCCGCCTCTTGCCCAGCTGGCTGCAATTATCTCCCTCTGGTCTCCGTGCTCCCACCCTCCGCCCAGCATAGCTGCCAGAGGGAGCCTGTCCAGTGCCAGCCTGGTCACGTCACTCCTGCGGACGAATCCCCCCCGAAACGGCCACCCGGCTCAGAGCAGAGGGGAAAGCCTCGCAGTGGCCTCTGAGGATGTACCCCGTCCCCTTCCCACACCCACTCCAGCTGCGTGGGCCTCCTGCTGCCCCCTAGACACGCCAGGAGGCTCCATGCAGGATTTCTGAAGGAGCTTCTCCCCGTCCAGAACTCTCTCCATCACTTACTCCCTCCAGCCTCTGCTCTCACGTCGTCCCCTCCCGAGGCCCTCCTCACCTGCAAACCGCTGTCCTCCACGGCACTCCCTCTTCCCCTGCTCGGCTTCTTCTCCGTAGCATTTAACCTCTTTTGAAACACTGCATTTTTCTTACTAATTACACGTACTGAGGGAGCAGAGAGAGTATAAGCTCCATGAAGACAAGGATGGTTCCCTCCCCGACCGCAGGAGCGCCAGCACCCAGAACACTGGAGACGTCCTCAAACGTTTGATGAAAAAGTGGACAAAAGGTCAAGGGCAGGCAGGAGCCTGAGGCCAGAGGCGGCCTCACAGTGGAGCGCAGCCCCGACCCTGGGAGCTTCAATGGGGCCAGCGGGCCGAGCGGGAGGGGCTGGGCTCACGGCCACAGGGCTCCCAAGTCCTTGCAGGCAGGTAGAAAATGCCAGGCATTGAGGAGCCACTGTAGGCTCCTGATCAGGAGAACGAGAGGAAGGAAAGAGGGGAGGGTCTCTTGACCTTGGCACTACCGACGCCTTGGGCTGAACGGTTCTTTATGGGGGTGGGAGGCTGTCCTGCGCACTCTAGGAGGCTTAGCCGCACCCCTGGCCTCCACCCACCAGATCCTGGTAGCATCTCCCCCCACGTTATGACAATCACAAGTGTCTCCAGACATTGTCACATGTCCCCCAGGGACCAGGGGAAGGGAAAATCGGCCCCTTTGAGAACCACTGCAATAGAGTTTCTGTGGTAATGTGTACACAGAGTGACCCCAGAAAGCACATAGCTACAAGGACCAACAGGGAACAGAGGTGAGCGAGCTGGCCAGGTGTAAGGTACACCTGTGACAGGGACCCACCCTGACGACCTAAAAAGCACACGTCCTTTCTAAGAGGGGCAGTCACTGCTCTAGCTGGCTTTTGCCCTCAAGGTCCGAGAAGTACCAAATCCCCCCCCCCCTTTTTTTTTCCAGGAGAAGGTTCGAATCCATATTTTTATGTTGAAATATGTCTATTTTTAAAATACCATAGGTGCTGAACAAAACTCATCTCTAGGCCAGGTTTTGCCTGCAGGCCACGACTTTGAAATCTCCAGATAGAGGCTGCCTGGAGGCAGAGGATGGGTGGACGGGAGATTCCTCAGAGCCTGCAGGAGTTCAGCCACAAAGGGATGAGGCCCGGACTCGGCCTGTGGGAATGAGGCTGAAGAAAAGGGCCACGTCCCAGAAACTCAAGTGGAAATGAGATAAGCACACACCAGGACAACTCCCCAGATGTTACTAAAACACAGGTCCTCACTGCAGGTGTCAGAGTAATAGCTGCAGACTTGGGAGAGTCTCCTGCAGATGAAAATGAATGCACGAAGTCCCACCCTTAATTCCACAAGGCGTGTGAGCCTGCACCTACGTGATCCTAAGCCTTAAACCCGTCCTGGACAAGGCCAAGGCCTCCCCACCTTCACACTGGTCAGGAACCGGGATGGCCACCTGCGTGGACCTTCCCCTGCCTTTCAATCCACCCAGACCACCAGCCGAGGAACAGGCAGCTGGAGATCAACCTCCCCCAGGAATTGGGGCAACGTCACCGGGCTGATGAGAACGCTTCCTGCCGCCCCTGCCAGGTCCAGGCACCTTCCGGACTCCCTCCCATGATAATCTGGACCGAGAAGGACCCCTAAGGCATCCTTCAAGACGGTCCCTCTGTGTTAAAGAAAGCAGGGCTTAGGCGAGGGTTAAAGTGAGCATCTGAAGTTTGGTGGAATCACAGCTCAGGTCCACAACCTCAAAACCACCAGGCGCATGCACTTCGTGTTGCTTTGCCCCCACCTACGCTGATCCCAGAGCCTGGAGCAACCAGGAGGAGGTCGCTCTGACAACACACACCATCGTGTCGGTCCAAGGCAATGTGAATTCATCTATGCTAGGCGGTGACAGAAAGCAGAAGAGCTCTGAGTGACACATCCATTTCTGGACAGGCCCAAGGTTGGGGGGTGCGGGGAACGACACCAGCTTTCTGTAAACGGGGTAGAATGACCTCCTTTAAGTGCCGTCATCTTCTCAAAGTTATCCTATAACAAATCATTACCATAATTAAATAGCATCGTCCCCGGCATGGGGCATCACCAAGAGCAGAGGCACAGGCTGCCTTGATCGGCGTCAGATGCTGGGTCTGATCAAGGTCACTGGAGAAAAGGTAAAGAGGCCCCTAATCTCACTTCCACGCTGCTCTGCTCTGCTTGAGGTGAATGGAATAACTGAGTCTTTGGCAGAGGAAGGAGGAGGCTGGCTGAGCAGCGGAAGAAGGTAGGAGAAGGGAGGGACAAGGAAGGAGTGAGGCAGGACAGCCTCCCACGGGCGGTACCTTCCACGTGAAGGCAGCAGACTCCAGGGAGTTACTGGCCGGTCTCCCCAGAGCCTCACGATATCCCACAGGCCTGGGCCTCCTCCCCCTGCTTTCCCTCCCCCACCCACAGGCAACAGCACCCTCCACGGTGACAGTGATAGGGTTTGAGATTCTCCAACCATCACAACACAAGCCTCATTCTCCCTTCACCCAACCAGCAAGAAGCGGCTGCAGAGAGATCCACGTAAGACACACAGAATTCTCTGGGCTGGACCCCGAGGCATGGGGACAGAGAGACAAAACTCAGTGGCACGGGCGTTCAGGGAGGCCAGAACAGCCAGTGGGAGCCGTGGGCTGGCCACCCCCAAATGCCTCCCAGAATCCAGTTGCCCTGATTTGCAAGCTGATTATTGGGAGAAGAATCTGGGGGTCTGACGGCATCTAAATGACTTGGCCATGTAAAAACACTAAATCAAGCAGCGGTCCGCTTTGCAGACACACTCCACGTGACTAGTTACAGAAGGATCCCAGCAGCTCTGGGGTCACACGCCCCCCTCCCCAGCCCCCCCCACCAAGCCCGTGGGCACAGGGAGGCCCAGCCCCCTGCCCCGGGTACCACGGGGTCTCTCTACGCCCCAACGCGGCACCCTCCCGGCCTTCCCCCAGATGCCCGCCCAACTCCTAACGACACTGCTCGGCCCTCTCCCTCATATGATTTCCTCATGTACCCATTTTAAGGAACCAACTTTTTTGTGAAGAAGAGGGGGAGACGGTTCCCACATGTAGAAAACTCACACCCCAGGGGGGAATGAAGAGGGGACCACTAAGCACTTGTTGAAAGAAGACGCGGACAAGAGCGATTTGGAAGAGAAGAAAACGTCTCGTCAGCTCTGAAAGTTAAACAGGAGCATCCCCGCATCGCTCGCCGCCGGCCCCCAAGGTGGGAGGGCCCCGGGAATAAGCCGGAGCTCCATTGTCGTTTGCGGGAGCTCCACCTCTGGGAATGGATTTGATGTCAAGTGTCAGCAAGTAAATTGCTATTGGCTTCTCAATAAGCAGCAGTAGTGAGCTAAGTGTTTCCCCGTATTGTGCGGGCTCTCACAGGCTCAATACGGCAGTATTGACAGCACAATCACACAGTAATCCAGGCTCCACTAATACCTACACTTCCTCAATGAAAATACACTTTCCACTTGGACATCAGCCCATTAGCCTTGGGCTGGAACCTCCGGCCTCCCCCGTCCCCCAACCGGCCCTGGGCCCTGGAACTGGCATCTCGCCCCCGAACGCCCTGGCCAATGAGAACAACCCAGCCAGCATATTGTCAGGGCCTAACCTAAAAGATAAACAGCCAGAGACCTACAGGAAAAGGCCTGCTCTCTCCATCTATAAATCACCGGTGAGAAGGAAAGAAAAGTGATCCAACTCTTTAAGGATAAAAATCTCAGCAGTCGCTGAGGAAAACCGATGTTCCCTTGCAAAGCGAAAGATGTTCGCTCTGGGAAGATGCGTGTCTTCAAGTTTTCAGAGAGACAAAGAAACTCAAACTTCACCCAACACAATGCAGGGATGAGACAAGCTCTAACTACCACGCCAGGTGCTAGGTTTCCACAAGGCAAGTCCCCACATCCTAGCAGTCTTAGATAGGTATACACCCTGAAGGGTCTGCTAATTTAATAATAAATACCGTGCAAACACAAGCTATTTTTCAAATGCACCTCTCAGCACTTTTCATTTGACTTTCAGAACATCCTGGAGTACGCAAGAGACAAGATTTTATTACAGAGAGCAATGAAACAGAGAAGTTAAGTGACTTACCTAAGGTCACACAGCTAGTTAGCAGTGGATTTGATATCAGAGGCTAGACTGGAGATTGGCAAACTTTTTTCCATAAAGAGCTAGGTAAATATTTTCGGCTTTGTGGGCCGTTCAGTCTCTGCTGCAACTGCTCAGCTCTGTCACTGCAGCATGAAAGGCACCACAGACAACACGTAAACGAACAAGCTTGGTTGTTTTCCAAATGTTATTTATGGACACAAGTACGATTTTTGCAGAATTTCATGTGTCGTGAGATAACATTCTTTTTTGGACTCCCCCCACCATTTAAAAAGGTAAAAACCATTCTTAGCTCGAAGACCATATAAAAACAGGCGTTGGGTCAGATCTGGCCTGCAGGCTTATAGTTTGCCGATCCCAGCCCACTGGGAGACTTGTAACTATCAAGAACACCACAGGCAAAAAGGACAAATCATTCTCAGGCTCGTTACAACTGTAATAGTCTCGTCCACTGAAACTGCTTGACCATCCGACACCAAACACAAACTCCAGCCCCCAAGTGTCCAACATCAATACAGCTGCGCACCCGTAACACGCTGGCCGAGTCTGAAGACTTCTGTAGAAGCACTGCCTTTTAATGGGAACTTGTGCACAAATTTCAAAGTTAAGAAACTTTCCATAAACGCACAGGGCACGCCCAAGCCAGTGCAGGAATAATATGCTAACTGCAGAAGGCACTTATGTCCAAAACCAGCACACGTGTATTTAACAGTGTCGTTAAATACAGTGTCGGGGTGAGTGGACCCCCCAGCTCCCAGAAGGAGTTTCCGTCTCTCTGTGTTCAGTAAGAAGAAATGTGGCCAGAAAGGGGTTAAGGCCCTTCCAGGCTGTGATCTGATAAATGGCTGTGCAGAAAGCAGGTTCCCTCACTTTGAGATATGATGTCACTAACCTTTATTGATCCACTATCAGAGAACTTTGCGTATCTCTCTCCTGTGATATACTGCCCCTCCTGTGCTCAACTAGTGTTTAATACACTGCCGGCTGCCCCGCACTCCTCATTGCTCAACAGCGTGGCAAGAGGCTGCCACGGGGGCCAATACTTTACAGCCTGGCCTCGCCAGCACAAAAGACTCCCTACCACGGTGGGGAAGGCACGCCCGCCTCCCACCTCCTTCCCGGCTGCCGGGTGCCAGGTGCACCTTGACAGGGGGCCAGGGGAGGACAGGATGGAGCAGGGACCCTCTGGACGTCTCCTTTTTGCCTTTTTTAGAAGCACAACTCCAACCCCTTCAAGTTCCAGCTTCTCTTCCTCCACTGTGAAAAGACAACTACCAGCCCACCACGTTCACGAGGCAGAACGGAAGCACCTCTAAGAAAACCTCCCGTAAGAGAAACGAGCTCCTGTTTTTCCCTTTCCACAGTCAAGACCTCAGTCTACCAGGAGCTGGAAAACACTGTCCATCGAGGTATGGGACAGTCATTCAAGAGGAATCACGCCAGGACCAAAGCCAGAGGACATACCCAGATGTGGCCAGGCAGGCTCAGGTTCTGAAAGATAACAGGGTTCCACGGCCCGGGACAGCATGATGCCGGAGCCGCCACACATGAGGTTTGGGGTCCTCCCTCCCTCCTCCCGACCCACAGCTGGATAGGGCGTGATGCACAGCTCGTGCCACACCCAAGGGTGGGAGAGCCGGCAAGTGCCAAGAGACAGGAGAAGACTGTTACGCTGAAGGGCTGGCATCAACCTGCTCCCGTCCCCGCCACCAACCTCAGACGCCTCGGCCAAGGCCCCGCCTGTTGCCCCCGGAGGAGCCCGTGGACAAGACTTTGCATCTCCCGCCCCATCCCTGCCAACAGGGGCCGTGGGTAGCCAGGGAGAGCCAGCACGCCCTTCCACTGACCTGGGGCACCCAGAATTTGCCTAATTGAACATTAACAAGTTGCTACAATAAAGTTCCTCTATCCTGAGCTAGAAACCTTTTCGGCAACAACAACAGAAGTCTTGTTCCAAACCTCTCTCAAAGCCAGGCCTCAGCCTCGACAGGTGTGAACAAGATTTAAACACCTCCTACAATACAATGCAATCCAAACAAAGGGGAAAGTCAATCCCAACCTCCTGGGGTTTCTCCTTGTCTAACATCTTCTTCACTCACTCAGCCCAAGGGAGCCAAGTGAACGCGTGGAGAGGCTGTCTCCAGGCCAGGGCGCGGAGACCTAACCAACCATGAAGCAGGATCCTTTGCTGCCCCCACAGCGGGCCACCAGTCCAGTCACCCTCTGGCAGAAGGGGAGGCCATTAACGCCTCACACCCAGTTCCTGGGTCCCCAGGACCCCCAGGTGCACCTTCCATCCATCCCTAAGTCAGCCAGCGGATGGACCAAGCTTCCCACACCACCTGACCCTAGCTCAGCTCTCAGCTCTCCCATGTGAGAGGTAAGCAGAGGGAAGACCCCCAGGCCCTGGGGTCTGAGCTGTTCCTTCTCCTAAAGGGGATCCAGGCACCTCCTAATGCGTCCTCCTGAACAATGCTGGGGAAGAAATGGGACTCCAGGACTGGATTTATCATTAAAAAATTTTTGAGCGCCGCTCGGGGAAGAAACACATGAGAAGTGTGTGCTGAGGAGGAATTATCCCTCCCATTGATTTTTTGCTCCGGAGTATTCGAGAGAACACAGCATTTACCTGGAGATTTCTTCCCGAAGTCAACCACATAAACAGGACTTGAAAGAGCTTATCAGACAAATGATCTGCTCCCACCGCCATCCATCGTGGAAAGTGGGCACCCCAGGAGGGAACTCGACGAGCCCCACTGTTCCAGGGTGACTGCTTGAAGCAGTTGTTATTGTTACCTAACTTCAAACGAGTGAGTGAGAAGGCAGAGAGGGGAGTGGCAGAGGGGACACCACGGGTAAGAGTGACAATGGACAAAGAAGGGAATTCTCTCTCCCCTGGGCCTCTGCTCCAATGAGAACGCAAAACGGCTACAGAACAAAACCCAAAAAAGCAGCAAGAACATAGGTGGGCCTCCAGCCATTTCTGTTTTGGGCACCCCTCCTCTGTTCTTTTCCAAACTCTTGGGTATTTTTTAAAAGTGGCAAACACTAATAGCCCCGCTCTTGGTCCTAACTGTCCCTCTCTCTCAGCGCCAAGAGGAAAGCTGTCGGCATGTTTTTCAAGTGACAGAGAGCCAGGAAACATGCCAGGGAGACCCCCAATACCAGCTACTGTCAAGTTTCTCTACCTCCAAACTTGGGGCAAAGTCAAGGGTGAGAGTGACCTGCAGACTTGCGATAAAATGTTCGTGACCACCACGATGGAATTTGTTTTCCAGAAATTTTTACTAATGAACCTTGTAGCATGAAAACCCATCCCAGGCAAGGAGTTAAGTTGGCTCATTTTCCTCCATGGTCCCCCTTCTCCCACCTGATAAGCAGGCACGCGCCCCCAGGCCCGTGGAAGGACAGCGGCCAGCTCGCAACAACAACAAATAAAGGTTCAAAGGCTCAAGTCCCCTTTCCAGGTAGCTGGGAGGATGCAATTGGTGAGGCAGGAGATTAGAAATATCGGCAGCCTCTAAGTAAGACTTTAATTTACTGGCAGATCAATAGAGCCGGGGTTATATTGGCAAAGTGTCCACAGCTCTATTGACTCACGCAATGCCTCTTATCAATTTATCAGAAATCTGGAAGTCAGAAGATATTGTTTGAAGGGAAAAGAAGAAAAAAAAAGAGAGAGAGAGAGACAGGGAGTGACAAGAGCCCGAGCAGTTAGAAACTGGGGTCCCCAATGACGAACTTGGTACCAAGAGTTTCTACATCAACCTGTCTCCTGGAATGGAAGCCAGGATGATGTGATTTAGAGTTAACATGACACCCGAGATGGCCCCTCAGCCTTCTCACATGCTTCCATTTTCCATGAACCTTGGATTCTGGGGGGCGGGAATCCTACCAAAGCAGAGGCCATTTGTCTATTTGTTTGTCTCCGCAAGGAGCTACTCCTCCCTTTGGGGTCAATGATTCTTGCCCAGGTTGCAGGCAACTCACACGCACCTGTTTTCTTTTCATTCTAGTGCCTTTCCGGCTCCGCCTTAGCCAGAATTCTTCATTTTAGCTTCTTTTTCACCAATCTATAAAAAAGATTTTCTTACGTAAAAGGGATATCTATCCCAGCATCCCAACCCTCTCAAGGGGTCGCGAAGTATCTATCAGACTAACAGTGGCACTTGGTCTCAAGAAGCATAGAGAAAACAGACTCAAGTTCCATCAACCGCCACACAAGGATATGCAAGTTTTCACGAATAATAATCTTCATTGGAAAGGGTTTTGAAATATCCCAGGTAGTGGACAAAAATGCCAGGGAAGAAAAAGGTAACCGTTAACACTTCACCAAACCTAACTACCCACACCAATGAAGGCAGGACACAGGAAGACACGAGTTCCGGAGTGTTTCTATCAGATAGCTCCAGGCGGCAGGTCTTGAAGACAGGGCTTGGAGCATTCCACTCTCCAGGATGCCAAAGGGAAGAGCGATTTTACTTGGTTTGGAGGAACCACGACCTGCTTTTGACAATCCATTTTGGCTCCTGCCTCATACAACAAATTTCTGCTTAATTGCTGTTTTGCATTTCGTTGAGACATCAAGTAAACAGTACTTAAGTGTTTCCAGACAAAAACAATAACTCACTAATGACTAAGGCACTGCTAATTAAAATGCCCCTGTGATGGCGTGACTGGACTCAGCGCCACGGCAGGAACAGAACTGCCCGGGCCTTGAACGCATGAACCAGAACGCAAACGTACGAGGCGGGGGTTGGGGGGGGACGTTCTGCTCCTTCCTCTGTGGGTCACGACGGTCCTCTGGTTGCAAAGAAGGGAGCCCCTTATAGGAATGGGGTGGGGCAGGGGGAGTAGAGTGGGAGAAGTCAGGAGTGGGGGAGTGAAGGTGCTGGGATTTCAGAAGGAATGCCAGCTCCCTAACAGAATGTATATTCTAGAACCTTGTGGGTAAAGTGACCTGGCATGACCCTCAAGACTTTGAGTTCCCATGATCTCCTGAAGAAAACAAAAATGTATGTGTGCCACCCCAGTAGGGGAGAAAATAAGATGTGTTAAACCGACCCAAAAGATCCTTCCCTAGAGACCACCATTCTTACAGGGAGGAGTTTCCAAAAGCCTAAGTTCCCAACTATGCTTTAAATAAGAAAAAAGATTCAGAAAGAATGAAGCAAAGATATACGATACCACCTGATTGGTGCGAAAGTATTACTTTAACCAAAGAGTCAACATTCACAAGTGCTCTTGACAAAGTAGCGGGAACACAGAAAACTTCTCTTCCTCCCCAAATAAGAGATCAAAATAACTAGACTTCCCCTTAACAGAAGCCCTTCCCTCTGCTCTCTTCAACATTCAGTCTTACAGATGGAGGCCTCCCAAAACCACTCTTTCAATCTCAGCATTCAAAACCAAAAAGACAAGAAAAAGGAGGCGCCCGGAGCCCTGGGTTTTGCAGAGGACCTTATCTTCCTCTGCGCAGGTTAAAGACCTGCTAGTTAGCAAGGGAGTGGGTGGGGACAGTCATTGAAACCGCAGGGGCCTAATACCCATTTGTATTCACACTCAGACCCTTTAGGGATATAAAATCGGAGAGGTTGAACTGTTTACATTCACCTAATGCTCGAGTAAACAGATCAGGGCCCGAGTGCAGGGGTTTCCGGGCGGCTGTGACCAGACCCCCCTCTGTGCGGGGGAGCAGGATGGGGGAGGGGGAGGGAAGAAGGCTGCCACGGCATTTCTGTCACTTCTCCTGGACTGAAGACCGGTGGAGGCCAGGCTCCCCTTCCCACCCCACCACCCCTGTTCCTCCCCACCCCCAGGCCCGCGCCCTCCTTGACCCCGTGCGGCCCCACTTTGATTCCACCCACTGAGGCCACAGAAGCTTCCAGAAAAGTACAGGGCTTCCCTTGCTCAGGACTGCCAATGGGCACAGAGGAGAAGGAGGCTGGCCGACTTGCCCCAGTCGGGCCCAGCAGAGCATTTTAAACCACAAGGCCAAGACAGGGAGCAGCCCCTCCCTGGAGAGGGGACCGTGGCCACCAGACGTCACCTTGCCTCTCCCCTCCCCGAGGCCTGCCAGCGCCTCCACACCACCCACAGTGGCCCTGGAGGGAGGAGGTCAGAAAAGGAAAGGCCTTGCCACGAGCACATGGGGAAAGGGGTTAAACACCCAGCGTCAGACCAAGGTACAAACTTCCGACTCCCCCAGGCGCCCAGTCGGGGGTAGTGTCCCTCAACAATCATTGTTACCCAAGAACGACATCTTAGAAGAGACCCTCCCACACACACACACAGCTTCCCACATCATCAGGCTGTGGCAGAAGTGAACCAAGAGCTGACCGATGTCCCGGCGCGAGGACTGACCATATCCTCTAAAACACGTACAGTTTCAACTTGACTGGGGGTAAAAAAGGGTGGGGCGGACCTGGCACTCCTTTTAAATGCAGATTTGAACTTTTCACCCAGGGTCAGACCACTGCACTCCTCCAGCTCCAGCAGAGGCCGGCGCCGGGGCCACACAACCTCACACTTTCACAGGTTTCTTCCTGCCTGCACAGGAGGCCGGCCCGTTGAGGGAATTAGACACCTCCTTCCCTAAAACCCCAAACCCACACCCGCCTCTCAGCTTACCAGGGGCACACCTCCCACTGCCCTCCCGGAGGAGGGCCTCGGATTGGCCGAGGCTGGCTGTGTGCCCTGGGCACAGCGATGGTGAAGGAAGATTGTTCTTATCACACGCATCGACTAAGGAACGCTGAGATCAATAGTGAGAAAACCCCAGCACTTAGCCGCCGCTCAGCAAGAAGGCGCATCCTCTGTGGGACAGGTTTACAGCTGCTCTCTCTGCCAGCAGAAGCCAGGGGAAAGCCATCCTTGCTGTTTTACTCATCGGGGCTGTAATGTCAGTAGGACTTAAGTCCTCCAACTTTGAGAAGTCCCTTCAGGAGCGAACAAGAGAAACGTATGAACAGCCTTAAAAAAAAAAAGTCTAGGGTGGGACTTCTTGCCTCTGTCATATCCCTTCCCTTATCCTCACGTGCAAGGCGGTTTCTGATTTTTCCTTATCACCCTTTGCCTCCCTCTTTCTCCACCTCCAACTAGAGAATACCACTGGCCCTGGAGAGTGAAAGAGGGCTCCACTGTGTGGCATGAAGATAATGTGAAAAATCAGAAATTCGAATAAACAGTAAGGGAAGAAGAGAAGGGGTCTTTTGTTGGGATTGGGGACCAGCAACACCAGCGCCTAGGCAGCACGGGAGCCTCCAAAAGACAGGCCTCTCCAAGCAACACACCACATCGGCCCAGGTCAACCAACCAGGAAGCCTGTGTGATGTCAGAGAGGACGGTGCACTGATTACCCACACGTCCAAGGTCCCCGTCCCACCAGACTAGTAAGCCACCACGGACAGGGTGGGACAGATGGTTTCCAGAAGCTCCCTGCAGCCATGCCACTCTGAGGGCACAAAAAAGCAAGGCGTGACGCGTAAAGCAATAAGACTGTTGTAAGAAACCCACCAGAAGTCACACAAATGAAGGCTGTCCTGCCCTCTCCCACAGGGTTGGGGCCACTTGCTGCCACTATGCTGTTCTTTGTTTGGAATGGCCTTCAAAGCCAGGTGGATACTTCCTCCTCCCACCTGCGTGTCAAGAAACAGTTTAAAAAACACTTGCACAGCAGCATCACATTTTTTGCCTCCTAACAATCGCATAAGGATGTCAGCAGACTTGGGCGATTTTTACAGAAGAAACTGTGTCGATGCAGCCTGTACCCCTGAACCCCAGTAAATGGAAGCAGCTGGTCACAAGAGATGGTGGGTGACTCAGCTCCATCCATCGAATGCCTCAGAAGAGCTCAGGGCAGCATCCTGAAATGCCAGCCCTGCCCTGTCGATAGGCAGCCACCAGCCCCTCAGGAATACTGAGTCGAGGAAAGGGGGCTAGTCCGAAATGAGATATGTTTTAAGTACAAAATACATGTGGGATTTTTTTTAAGGATGCGAAACGTCTCATTCATAGTTTTCTTTATATTGATTACATGTTAAAATGATTTCAGATATAGTGGGCTACAGAAACTATAAATAAAATTAATGTCACCGGTTTCTTTTTAATATTTTTAATGTGTATACTAGAAAATTTTAAATTATATATGGAACTCCTGTACTGTATTTCTATTGGATGGTGCTATTCTAGAAACTCAGTCTTTCAACTTCAAACTCAGCCAGGAGTGAAGTGTTCTTGAATAGGACTGAGACAGAATTTTCCTGTCGATTTTGAACATCACCCCACTAAAGCTACAACGTACAGACTCCCAAGTGAGTCTAACTGTAATTGTGCTGAAAAATCTTAGTATCCAAATCACTTACACTTGCAATTTGGCAATGGCTCAGGGGGAGGGGGAGGTAGAAGGTCAGACGTGCATCAGAAGCTGGACAAGGCCAGTGGAGTGACACACCCTCTTTCAAAATGTTATCAGTTAACGTCTAAGACCAATCATCTGATTTGAAAAATAATACAAAGTTGTTTATTGTGGTTTAATACAAGGCTTGTCTCCTCCTCCAGCTGGATTTCTCACTATGGAGAGCAGAGTTCTCTCTTGTAACTGCCCTTCCCATAAAATATGCCCAGCAGGAGGCTGGTACCCAGCCGCAACCTCGGCCTCACATACACACACTATTAACTGGGAAGGGAAGGGGAGCAAGGGGCAGAGGACACAGACATGGCCCCTCTCCTATGAGACGGTGTCCATCCTACCACACGGGATCACAGGCCAGTCTCATTTTCCATGTAAATGAACTTTTTAGCCACCTCCTCAAAGAAGAAAAGCTGCACAGATGCGGAAGGCCCATCCTGGGGCACACAATTACAGCCATTTGCATTCCTCCAGCAGCAGGATTAGCACAGGAATGTGCTTTGCAGCTTTGTGGGGGGAAAAGGAGTTTAGGAAGAAAGGAATGGGGGGGGCTATTTCTCCCCAGTCTGTCCATCCAAAGCTCTGTGACACACTTCCACTTCTCTGAGAGTCAGAAAGTGGAAATAACTGCTGCTCAAGCTTTCTAAAGAGGGGGAAGGTTGAAACACCCAGGGAGGGGGAGTGAGAAGGGGGGGGACGGCGTGTATTAGAACTGCCCCTCCTGGTGCTTTGATCCCCTTGGTCGCTAGGAGAAACCAACTTTTCTCCTTGGGTTAATCAAAACCAAATTACTCAGGAATGTGGCAGGACAGGTCTGAGCTTCCAGGTCCCTTTGTCTTTAAGGATTTAAAATGAAAAAATAAAAATTTTAGAGCAGATGGCAGTGGCTTACGGGACTGGTAACATGAAAAGTCTGAAGGAACCTCAGACCGCATCACCCACCCTCAGAAAAAAAAAAGTTATCCACAAACCTACTCCAATCTACCAATCAAGAGGTTATTTTTGTAGATAGGTCCAAAACTCAGAAGAACTTCCTATTTTATCCTTGTCGCCCCTCAGGAAAGAACCCCCCCCAAAGAAATCTGTACCTAGTCAAAGTGCAAATAATAAATAAGCAAGATTTTGCTGCAAATACTGCAACCCGATCATAAAACGCATCGTGGGGAGCACAGTGCCCGCGAGCTCAAGATCATACATTTTCCAAGAACAAAGCTTGGGAACAGTTTCAAGGTCCTTCCTTGGGATACTGGGGTAGAAAGGAGAGCATCCAGTCGTGGGGACTTCGTAAACTTTGGGATCTCTTTAAGTTCTAAGAAAGGGAGCGCTGAGGGAATGGCTAGTGCAGGGATCCCATCGGGTGTCGGAAGATACCCCTGGAGCACCTGCTGTCCAGAAACGGCCAGGAACTCGCCACCCAAAGCCGCCCTGTTCACTAGCAAAGCGTGCCGGGGTGTGCTGGCCGGCCCAGTGACGCCGGCCCAGTAACTCTAGAGGCAACAGGAAAAGGCTGACTGACCTCAGAGATGAAAGAAACCTGGGGCTCGGGGCTATATTAAGGACTCCACACCTCCTGCCCTGGTCACATCTTGGGCAGGCTTGTGTCACCGTGCAAGGGGTGGGCCTGCACTCCGGGCTACTGGAAACTCTACAGTGCAACGCCCAGGGGACGTTATTATTTAGGGACAACAAGGAGTGACACGTCCCAACGCACCCAGGAGCAGAAATATGAACGGCTCTCTGTGCATTAAAAAATGCCACTAAGCTTCATTGCAAAACCTGACCAGCCCCCGCTGCCCTCCCCCGTCCAAAAAAAGATAAAATAAACAAACAGAGCACCACCAGTTAAGCTACAGAGCCTGGACTCAAAAGATAAAACGAGGCCAAGGCACAGGCCTGACTACCAGCTCGCCATAAATTGTAACTGGCCTCCCACCTATGGTTATCTGGGAGGTTGCACTAAAAGTAACTTTTAAAATACTCTTCACCTTATCTTTAGGCCCAGTCAAACACACACATACATCAGCCGTCTTAGATCTCTGCCATTAGTGTTCCATTTAGACTTTCCGAAACAAGGTCATCCCAGTAGGCCCTTCCCCTGTTTCCGGTCACAGCTGCGGACTTTCACCCCCTTCTCCAACAAAAGGGACCTTGTACACAAAATTAACCCGAACCATTAGTTTGTGCGGTGTGAGAGAGTACACTGAGCCCTCGGAATTATTTATCCTCCTCCCAGGCCCGGCCCAGGGTGCTCCCCCACGGAGGCCGGGGGAGCTTCCCTAGAGATTAGAGGCCCCGCTCCCTCGGCCTCCACTCCACACAGCTGCATCTGGGCAGCCAAGGCCCTACGCTGCAGAGAATAAACACAAAGCCTTTTTTTTTTAAGGAAAGAAAAAAACTTTCTCCCAGACTCAGGAACTGTAGAAAATGGTTTGATCCCACAGCTGGAAAGGGCATGAATCATCCTAGATATTGTTGAGCTGTCCAATATGGTGGCAGCCACCAGAATGGTCCTAGATAGGGCTGAGCTGTCCAACATGGCAGCCACTGCCCATACACTGCTCCTGAGCTCTGGAAACGGTGAGTCCCAACTGCTGAGCTGAGAATGTTGTGGGGATACTGTGGATTGTGCAAAAAAAGACATTTTAAACTTCATTCCGCCTGTATCTTTTTACTTTTTAGTAACGTGATGCCTGGAAAGTGTACAATTACATATGGGTTCTATTTCTATGGGCTGGTCCCCCAGGGGATGAAAATGTTACAACCTCAAACACCAGCCCATGACATGCCCTAAAAGGAAAGAGTCTTAATTGTTAGATGCTAAAAAGACCATAAAATTAAGCAAATGGCAACATATTGATATCAGCTATGTCAAATCACTATCTCAGAGGATGCCTGACAAGTATGTCTAACTTGTGGAGGTGGGAGGAATCTGCCCTCTTTTTATCCAAGAGAAGCAAATGCAATGTCTATCCCAGTGGTTCTCAACTGGGGGTGGGGGGGGGGGGCAATTCTGCCTCCCCAGGAGACAGTGGCAATTCCGGGAGACATTTGTGATTGGGAGTTGGGGGGCAGGGGGGCACTGCTGGCATCTGACCTGAAGAACTGAGGGACACCCCCCAACAAAAAATTATCAAACCCAAATATCAACCGTGCCCACACACAACCGGGCAAGGACTAGATGAGGTCCACAAAACCACACCTTTAAATACTCAGATTTCCAGGGGCGGGGTGCTGGAGGGGGGCATCCCTTTGCCAAATGGCTTCTCCGCAGGGCTCAGGATTGGGAACAGGTCTCAGTGGTATTCACGATGTGGGAAAATGAAAGTAATGATAATAATGTTAAAACTATATTCACTTTCTCACCAGACTGAGGACTGAGTTTCAAGGGCTGAAGGGTCTGGGCAGCTGTGTTTCAGGCTACTCGGTAGAAAATGGGGTTTAAAAGCTCCGTGCAACGTGAGCCTGACCCCGCACTGCACGCAAGGTGACGCCTCTCGCGGAGGCTCCGAATTGGGCAGGCCACTGGCATGTCCAGTTCCCCAGCCCAGACCACAGAGGTTCCTGCGCCAGGCGGCAGAGCAGTGAGGGAGCTGTGAGCGGGCCTGCAGGGACAGGAAGGGGACAGGGCAGCGGACGGAGGAGGCCAAGACAGGAAGAGCTCCGGGATGAATGCGAACAGCCCCTTTCGCGGAGCCAGGCTGGGAGGCTGTGCAGGAAGGTCGGGGGGGGGGGGGGGAGGGGAAATGATAATTAACTCAGCAAGTTGATAGTATTTGCATATAAATGCCTCCACAAATCACGACAAACAAGCCAGGACAAGTCAGGCCTATTAGCATATACAAGCCAGCCCGGGAAGGCCTCTCTAGGTGGGTCATTGAGTGGGCTGCTCACTTCGAAGGCCGCCTGCCAGCTTGGGGGGCGGGGGGGGGGGGGGGGCGAAGGGGGGGGACATGTGAGGGGAGGGCTGGGGAGGATGGGGACACTGTGTCAATTTCAGACCCTTTCACTCCTGATCGCAGTTGCAGGATGTCAAAAAGAGTTGGCTGTATTCCCAGCCCCTAAGGGAAGAACAGAAGAAACACTGGACCTTTTAGTTTCTTTCTTCCAGGGTGCTGGGAAACAAGGGAGCCAGGGCCGTCGGCGGGAACAAAAGAAACAGAAAGGAAAGGACATGCGGATGGGAACTAACATTTGTAGAGAGGCTACCGAATATGCACCGGGAAGACTTGTTTTCTATTTCATTTCATTCCCACTTTTAGGTGTGAGGTGCCCATTTTGCCCATTTTACAGAGAAAGGAAGTAATAAGGCTCAGAGAGGTTGCATGGTGGGTCCACAGTCACTCCGTCAGGCTGGAACAGAGCCAGACCCTACGCCTACGACCCCAGCAGAGGGGTCCCAGACTGGAGCAGAGTGGAGACCAGAATTCCCAAAAAGCAGGCTCATTTGATTCATCTCTGCTTCTCCCAGGACAACAGAGTGTGGACACCAGCACCCCCATTTCAAGGGCTGACTCATGAGCGGCACTCTGATCCTGGCCTGAACCCTACCCTGCTGTATTTTGTCATTATCTCATTTCTTTCACCAATGAGCAAGGTCGCACCTCCTCCAATCAGACACTTAGGAGTTTGCACCAGGATTTCCTTCATCAGACAATATCTCCAATGTCTGGACAAACACTAGATTCCCCAGCAAGCGAAAAATAAACTGACAGTCCTTTCCCAAAAGGTGTAAAAGTTCTCTGCTTTCCCCAAAGATACCTCTACCTCTGGTTTCACACCTGTTGCAGGAAAAACCAGCTTCACCTCCTCTTTGAAAAAGTGGGGGAACCCCTGGAATTTTCACCCCTGCCGTCCTTTACCTGCAACTACGTTTTAAGAGCGGTTTGAAAGAAGCTGCTTTTGCAGTGACATCAGCCTTCTAACACACACTGAATCCACGGGCCTCTTCTTTAAGCGCCCACAAGTTGACCTGACGCTTTACCAACGACACAGATGTTGCACGGGGAACCACGGCGATGTTACAGGGAAAGCAAAAACCACTCCCCCTACCAGCCAAATGCACATTAAGAACCAAGGCCCTGAGCCAAAGAGCATTTTAGGAAGAGGGCCTGAAATGGTGGAAGAGGCTTACATTGTTTCTTGAGCAGTTAAGAAAAACTGTTTAAAAGAAAAAAAAAAAAAAAAGACAGGAAAGTTGCTGAGGAGGAGAAAAAAGACACACACGTGTTCTTTAGCATATTTTCACTGGACAAACGTGTCAGGAAGAGAAAAGCTGTCCAAAGTAGGCCGCTCAGAAACCGTAAGTGTGGAAAGCAAGTAAGCTGATGGCTATACATATGTACTTTTTATAGGCTTACAGGAGTTTAAACTCTTGAAAAGAGCTTTTTACATACTGAATCGAGACTTCCTATCTGAACAGGGATACATATGACTTTGGAGGGGGGGCGGATGCGGCCTGAACTCAAGTATCGAATTAAGCCCCCCTGTCTTCATTCAGCTCATCTGACTCTGGCCTCTCCACTAAGGAGACTCAAAGAAGACAGAGAGCTGGCTGTGAACTGGAATTCTCATATGGAAATGCAGAGCCTACAACAGAGGTGTGCAAGGGCAACAGTTCTCATTCAAAATCTAGCTCAACCAATAGACTCCCTGCAGAATTCTCCTCCAGTCACATTCCTGGATAAAATCAGGCACAACCAAGAACCCAGCAACATTGCTTTTCTGCCCACCACCAAAGACCCACAAGCGGTTCAGCCCTGCTCTATGGCTAACTCACCCCCACCCCCCCCCACACACACACTCACTCACACACACAAAGAGTAGGAGGTCTGAGCAGTCACCAACTCCTGCCTCCAGAAGCACACAAGGGGGGGCAAGTTTCACTCTCAGATCAAAGGTTTGTGGCCGAAATCACTTTCAGGACAGTGCGTGAAATCGGCAGCAGATGAAAATTCCACCGTCTTTTCACAGCGTCCGATGGAGCCAGTTTTCCCAGTTCAGAGTCTGCCTACAGATGACAGAAGATACTCCACAAACTCCCAACTGTTGCCCCAAAAGACCCACTTAAAATTAAAGACAAGATAATCATGTAAGAAAGCCTTTAAGGCCATTATGTGATTAGCAGAATAGGAGAGAGGGCTCGGGGGTTTCCCCATCTTCACGAGGAGCAGCCTGCAAGGGGGGTTTGATGGCTTCAGTCCCAAACCTGCAGCAGCCAGAAGGGGCAGCGGGTGGGAAGGGAGCACGTGTTTTGCATACCCCACTCCTCCCTTCCCTGGAAGCCTCAGACTGACTTCAGGGAGGGAAGAGGATGGAAAAATCTTGGAGGCGGCACATGTGTTAATACCAAAATTCAAAGAATAAGCAGCTGAATCACCTAAGACACCCCCCCACCCCCAGGAGGCCAGCTAAGGCCTCTCTGGAGGGGTACACATCAAAACCTCCCGTGCATTAATCCTCGTGTTGACAAGACTGCATGGCGACCCTCCTGTGGGAAGGGAGAAGGGCTCACCCAAAAGGCAGATTAAGCCCAGGCATTTTGCTAAGAGGCCCTGTCCGGGATTAAAACCAACAGCACAGAAGTCTTATTCTGAAATGAAGTCAAATTTGCCACTTAGCAAACTTTCTATGTCTCTTTCCCTATTTTTATTCACACCCTTACCCTTGCAAAAGCAAGAAATTCCAGGAATTAAGGGTGAAAGAAGGGCAGAAACATCTGACGAAAAATCACCTTCAAAAGTGACAAGTAAGCCAAGCCACCTTCCTTAGGCAAAGAATTCTCTAGAAACACGCCCGTCACTGCTAGACCACTCACTGCCTTGTCCTCACCATCTTGTCCCCTGCCCCAAAGAATGAAAACCAGAAAAAAGCATTCAGGTTGTCTCACTGCTTCTGAAGCTTCAGCACGATACTGCTGTCAATTCCCCAGTTCCTGTCCATGTAAGAGTCATTTACTTTATTAGCTAAAAACAAAACAAAACAAAACAACCCTCTAACATCTGACTGTCAGTTCACACATGTTCAAAGAGAACAATCTGGCAGCCAACTTTAAATCATATAGAAAAGAAATCTGACAGTTGTTGATTTTGTAGTTTTCCTCCTTAATCTGGATTTTGAGAGTGGCTTGCCAACGAGCCAAGATTTTTGCCTGGGTCTCTCCCTTGGGGCAGTCTGACTCAATCTTAGCTTCTGTGTGTTTGTTCCTCAATTGGAGCAGTCTAAGGACTCAGGACACTGCTTTGAACAGAACAGGAACCTTTTAATATTTGATTGAGATTAGCTCCTGCAAAGGAATTCCCTTATCTGGATTCTATTAAAACTAGGTCTCCATTTCCCTGACCACAGCTTCGAACCCAGACAGAGGATGGTAGTTCCGAGCTCTGCTGTGATTTCTAACCACCACCCTTACAACCAGAATCTCATACCAGAACATTTCGAGAGCCCTCTGCAGCTCACTGTAATGGAATCTGCCTTCACGTTGTATTTTTACAGTAACGCCCCTATCCTGGTTAATTACAACAGGCCCAAGCACTACAGAAATGGGCCAGGCTAAGAGCAAGCAACCATCTTAATAACAAATGCAAGTATAAACCACAGCACATACTGTACTTCTCGAGGTTACTAACGTTTAGCATCAGGCGCATTATCTTTGTAACACAGGGAAGTGTGAGACGGAGCTTGCAAGTTTCTTCAGGCCAGAATCACCACTGCCTCCCCTGTAAGAGGAGGACACAAACCCTAAGCTACTCTAAAGAGTGGGTGGAAAGACAGTTCACTTTCTTTCCCTTAGAGCAAGTCTCTACCCTTTTATAAAATGTTGCTTAGTCACTTAAACATTTACTTCTTAACATGAGACTGTTGCAACCCTGCAATAAAAATTATTTCTTAGATAAAGATATGCTTTGGGTCCTGGAGTATGTCTAGCCTCTCACACTTAACACTTCAGAAGCAAAACAAAAAACAACAAAAAAGCCCCAACGTGCAAAAGGAACAACAGCACACAGTGAACATAAGGACATGCTCTCTGGACACCACTTGTGACTAGAACTGAAGGAACCAAGTTAAATCATCACCAGTCTCAGATAAGATTTTACTAGTAGCCTGCAATCACGGATTTATTCTAATGAACTAACAACCTTTGGGTCACCCAAGGTGAGCCAGTGCTGTCCTGGGAGTGTCTACTAATCATCAGTTAAAGTCATAATGATGAAAACCGAAATCTTGCTTCGTTTAGTGCCTTGCCATTGGGCAGTCCAGTTGGCACAGAGCTGATACAGCAGTTAAATCCAACCCCAAAACAGCAAGAAGGCAGGCACGGCATTGTCCTGTTGGGAAGAGCCAGAGGCCTGCTGAGAATACTGTTTTATTTGGGTTCTTTCCACTCTCCCTGAGTATTCATTTGTGCAAATAAAAGATTTAAGGGAAAAACCAAAATTAAAGTTTCAGGTGGCTGGGGAAGCAGCTCAGATTTTTTTCTATTTTGGAAGAGTTAGCAAGTGTTTCTCAATAGTCCCCTGTCAATCAAAACTGTTCTCCAGAGAACTGGAAAATAGCAGCTCTATCCAATAGAAAATGCAGCCATTTCAAAAGAGAGTTGGCAAAGGGAGGTGACCCATGTCATCAAGACAGAAGGTCTCCAAGTCACTTAATTCCTTGTGATTCCAAAAGGACTGATTTTAAAGTGTAAAAGTGCTTGCTTCTGCATCTGCCCCATGTTGTTAAATAATACTTGTGTAATTAAATAAAAGAACAAAGTGTGACCCTAGCCCATTCTGAGAGGCACTTACACGCTCTCTGAAAACATGCTGGAAACTAAACGCAGACAATCTCCTTAGTCCTGTAATTTAAGGAAAGGGGAGAGGAAAAGTTTCTCTTGGCCTTCATAGCCACATGCCTCTGAAAGGGGGCCTTCGAGGTCTCCACAAAAGAGAATGAACACAAATACAGGTGTGCAAACATCCAGGTATGTACCTCTCTCCAATGACCCTATTCTTGAAACCCTTAAGTTATTTAGAACCCCAGTCTCCTGACTTCCCTCACATTCCGCCACCTCTGTTCCCTAATTGCTTTCTGGGTTGGGTAACAAGAAGGAATCAGAATCTCATGCCGCTAGTGGCTGTTCTGCTAACAAGGAACAGGCCTGTGTTCCTGGCCTCGGCTTTTCTCGATCAGGTTACCCTGGAAGGTGTATGTTTTCCTCTCCAATGTAGTCTCTGCCCTCTCACTCAGGCTTCCCTCTCCAGCCCAGCCTACTGGAGCTCGTGATCTTTAGGGTTTCCCCTTGAAACCTATCCAGAAACCACAGCCATTAAAAGAACATGAAAGTTTGACACCTCCTGAATTTAGGAATGAGGGGACCCCAGGGGCCAACTCCACAAACACACCTGCTGCTCGACGGCAAAGAAACGAAGTTCCTCAGCTAGCAGGAGCTCTAAATTATACTCTATTTATTTAGTGACCTTTCCCCAAGGATCTCAAAGCATGGGAATGAAATAGGATGACCTGTAACTTTCTCACTATCTACCTTCAAGGCTTAAGGTTGTTTTCCCCGCTTTGCCGTGATGCATTCCACCACGCAGGCCCCAGCCTGAGGGAGAGGCCTTCTCCCTGTGCCCAAGTGGGGCCAACTGTCCTCTCCGAGGTTATCTGTCAGTGGCTTTTAGAGTCCTCAAGGCCAGTTAAAGGACACAAATGTAGGGCGGGGGGAGGGGGGAGGACCCTCTTGGATTCACCTGCTAGCCAGTTTCATTTAAACCAGTTTATATACCGTGCACCACTGTGCCAGGCAACGCACTCTTGGACTACACCAGGCATGGGCTGTGATCTTTGCCCTCTAGGCATTTTCCCATCATTATAACACAGGTATATCCAAAGCAGAAAGGACCATTTTCCAGAAAGTTCTTTTCCCTCTAGCCTTCCATGATTACTTTTTTTTCTGCTACTGACCTAACTTGGGCCTTCCTCTTCTTTTAACAGGGCAAACGTCTCAGCTCTCCCTCTTGCCCACCCCCCTCCCCACGGAAATGAACGCTGCTCTGTTTTTCCAGAGTGCCAACAGACTCAAAGTTGAGGGTGGACAAGTCGATCTCCAAAGGTGTTTTCCAGCTCCCAAACTCTGATTCTCCCTTTAATTACTCCCCAATAACCCCGTTCTTCACATTGTTTCCAACTGGCCAGTGACTTCTCTCGCGATGAAAAGGGTGCATTTTTAGGCGGAGGAACTCAAACTTCTAAATGACACCAGCACCGAAAATATTCAGAAGGCAGGAACTAATCCAAAAGCAAAATAAGGAAGGCCGGAGGGGGGGTGGGGTGGGGAGGAAAGATGGAAGGAAGGGAGGGAAGGAGGAAGGTCTGTACTCTGTGCCCAGCAGAATTCAGAGGCTCTCGCCCCAGGTCGGTTCCAATTGGAGTCCTAGTAGTTCAGGTGCATCCAGCCTGCCCTTCCCCCACATGCCCCAAGAGAATGGGAAGTTCAGCCAAGACTCGCAACACCTGCCCGCAGCTCCAGGCCGGCTGCGCGGACCCGGAGGGCGGGCGGGGGAGGGAGGCTGCACTCACCTGGCACACAAAGGCTCCGCACACCTCCGGAGGGAGGAGGCACTCGCGGGTCCGGGGGCCGAGGCAGGCGCGACAATGGGAAACTCCAGCGGCACCCGAGCCCCGAACTTACCCACCCCAGGCGGCCTTTTCCCCACCTCCCGCTGCCCCCGGGGCTCCGAGGTGGCTCTGGCTGGGTGCGGGGGGGCCCGGGGCAGGGGAGCGGGGCTCATGGTGGCGGCCCGGGCTGGCAGCCGCCCCTCCCCGGGAGGGAGGGTCCCCGGGCGCGCGGCGGAGATTCACCCACGGGGCGCGGCGCTCGCGTCCCGGTCGCCGGCCTGCCCGCTGCCGGCTCGGCCGCCCGCCCGCCCGCCCGCCCGGAATCGCTTTATGTAAATGAAGCTCAACTCGCAGTTTGCAGCGCGCACCGCCCGGGGAAGGGGGGCGGGCGGGGCGGGGGGCCTTCGGGGATCCACATTACACAGCAACAAAGCGGAAGGTTAATTTGAAACTCACAGCCCCGCCGCCGCTCCGCTCCCCGGGCAAAGCCTGACATCTACAGTCGTGCCGGGCGCAGGCCGGGTGCTCGGCGGCAGCCGCGCCCGCGGGAACACGGGGACACACACGGGCGCGCGAGGCCCAAGCACTCGGCCGCGCTCCGGGCACGGGCCTCCGGGCAGGCCGAACCTCGCGCCCGGGGACCTGAGCCCCGGGCGGCTCGGCCTGCGCCGCGCGGAGAACCGGCCCGGCGGGAACAAAGCACGGTCCTCCCCAGGCGCTGACCCCTCACTCATCAAAAGTCAGGGGCCGGCCTAGAAAACGGCGAGAAGAAAGGGACATGCCCTCGGCCACAAGAAGGAGCCTGGGGCCTCCGAACAGAAGCCATCGGTCTCTGGGCCCCAGCCACGTCACAGCCAGGCCACTCTAGCATGGGGACATTAGCCAATGTGGACAGGAATTTATTTGAAACACACACCCATCCTATTAACTGCTTTACAAAGCACTTCTGTTTTTCAGCTGCAGAAACTTATAAAAACATCCCCTGCTCTCCACTGAGAGTTTAAGGATAGAGTTTTTCTTGGGAGAAAAAAGGAAAAAAGAGACATAAAGAGAGGAAGAAAAGTCGCAGTCTGCAGTTAACCTTAGGGTCTTAAACAAGATGCCTTAAGAAGCCACAGATAACGCACAGCTCATGCCCTGCGTAGGAAGATTCTACCCCCCGGGTCAAAATTAATGCGTCTACCCCAGGTGGTCAAAGTAATCGCTGGACACTTTTGTATCTCCCCAGGTTCACCTTCTCCTTTCTGATATGAAAAGACAGCGCCACAGAAATCTCACCGGAAGTCCCCTGTCCTCCCTGCCAGAATCCCACGCTCCGTCTGAATTTACTCCCGATTCTCAGCACAGAAAGGCACCTGCTTTTACCCTTTCTGAAAGCCACCCACCCAGGCTGGCCCCAGAGCCTTGAGAGTCCTTTCTGACTGCACAATAATGAACCGTGCAAGTGTTAGAAATATAATAAGCTCACGAGGCGAAGAGCTGTACGTATGGAATCGTATTAGCATTAAGCACACACTGATGCAGGAGAAAAGGATGATGAAAACTAGAAGGCATTTTGCACAATATAATTCGGGTTCAGATTAACATAACTATCTTACCTGTTGGGGAAGGACAATCCCTCTCTACATTTTAGTCCAAAAAAGAGACTCCAAAAAAAATTTTTTTTCCAGCTAGGGCCCGGGGAGAAAAGACTGCCTCTAGGGAATCATGTCCGATTAGGGACAAAGGAGAACACAAGCCACATTCTGTCACACATGAGAGAGTGACGGGGTGGGGGGGGGGGTGAAGATAGGAAAAGGAAAGTGGAGGATGATTTTGTAAACCAGAGTATGGCCACTGCAGAGCTGTTTCCAGACCGCCTGACTTAAGGCCCAAGAACAGGTGGTGTTTTCAAAACACTATTATTTATGTTAGCCACATGAGTCGAGAACACCTTAAAGAAAACTAATGAATAATTTAATTGAAAAAGTAACTATGAATAATACACGTAGATGATGACGCTAGCAATAAGGCAAGTAACGTGGCACACACGACTCAGAGATGTCTCTGGAAACGTCTTCACGAGAATGAAGACTCTAGGCCCCCATTCCTGCCTGGAAGCAACCCACGGCCCAGCAGATAAATTAATGACAATACGAAAATGTTTATACTCCCAGAAAATCGAATTTTGCTGCTTTGTCTTAACTTTTATTAACAGGGGAAAACCTAATCTGGTGACATCATGAACCTGGTGGGCCAACAGATAAATATTTTCAATACAATGAAAGCTAGAAAGCCCAAAGAGCCAGCTTCAAAGCAACCTGGAAGTATGTGGAGGTTGTGGGCAGAAGGCCCTGAGGGGGTCTGTCCTGAAACTGCCTGTCCCAAGGGGCAGACACTTGCATCTGCCTGCTGCACCTCAAGAGTCCTGGCAAGTAGAGCTGAGCGTGACCCTGAGTCCCTTTCCTTTATCTTAATCGGACACCAGCTACAGACACAGTGAGGCCTGGTCAAGCTTGCCTTTGTTACAGACACAAATTTAACAGGTAATCCACAGGCCGGTAATCTGTGGCCTCTGGATCATCAGGAATATAAAGGATCACACAAAAGCCAAAAGCGGGTGTGTTACCTCGACCAAAACTTCTTTCCATCGCTAATCAAAACAATACCTTTTCAGAGGGTATTTGCAACTTTTGCACTTCCATATGGAATCAACAGTTTCTCTGACATACATGTTACAAATTCTGTCCCCCAGCTCTGAAAGGCCCCAGCTCTTCCCAGGGCAGCTGCCTGACGTGACACCCACGGCCTACCCAACAGTGACAGCCCGGCGCTCTCCGTCCTGAAAACTGTTGACAAATAAACCCACTCTCAGAAAAGGCAATTCTTTCCTTCCAGCTCTCCATAACTAGTCTCGTCTCATCTGGAAAGCGTAACTGGCAACAGCCAAAAGGATAAATATTTAAAAATAAATCAGGCAATGCTAACCCTTCCCTCACTCCTCCCCTTAGCCACTCTCCAAGCCAGAGGCCAGCCCCCTAATGCTTACTTAGCTGGCTGGTAAATTACAAAGATCCCATCTGAGCCAAACTGGTTCTCTCTCTCCCTCTCTCCCGCTCGCGCTCTCTCTCTCTCTCTCTCTCTCTGGCGCGCGCGCGCTCTCTCTCTCTCTCTCACTCCACATATACACTCACTCGCCAATGCTGTTCCTTTCACTTCAGCAAAGGTAAATATGATCTCTGAGCTAAGAGACAGCGAATGTCAGCCTGCTGACTTCTAGCTAAACCTGGGCTCTACACAGCACAACTGGGTTGAGGCGGACTTGTGTATTCTTTCAGATCCTTCTATTTTTATTAAATTATACATACACGATGATTTTAAAACTAGTGCTTCAATAACCCTGAGGCTTTAACAAAGAAAAAAGCCAGAAGAGGGCACAAAACAAAACAAAAACAAAAGTCCCTGAAATAAGCAAGGATCCATTTGGAGCTGAACTGCACTGCATGCCCTGAATTCACCCCATCCTTTATAGGCAGTTATACTTAGAAGCCTGGTACCACTGGGTGGCCAGGCCCTCCTGGGTGTGATACAGAATGCAGGCTTTCCTCAGAACAGCCCACACTCACCTTCAGAACCGCTGGAGGCTGGTGTGCCAAGGCCTAACAGATGTTTTGATTCACATTTCTCTGTCACAAACCTCAAGGCCTCCATCTCTCGCTACAATGCTAATTCCATAGATTAATTTTTACCCCCCAAATCGTAGGTGGAACCTTATGTGGTTCACTTCCCCACCCTCCTCAGCTCAGACCCTAAAGCTATCAATGACACATCTAAAAAAGACACAAATGAGGAACCATTTTTTTAAAACTGTGATAGAGAAGAGCTTTCCTCAATTTTAAGTTACAAAGGCCAAGTTTTCGGAAAGCAAAAACAAAGACCTTGCCTTAAAACAGCTTCAAGACATTAGGTAAAGAGCTTGCGCTTTTTTTTTTTTAAACAAAAATATTATTTCTGAAAGGGCAAAGAGGATTTGCCATGCAAGACTTTTATACCCAGGGGGATTCTTACATTTGTGTTTCTAAACCTTGAAATTGAGAATTTTAATAAAAAGGCAGACAGATGCTTAAGGACAACATTGCAATCAGGGCCCATACATTACAGGAGAGAGGTGCTTTGTTCGGGGCCAGGAAAGAGAGGTGGACTCCTAGTCTGTTCACAGGCCATCCCCACGGTCTGACACATCCCTCTGCACCAGCCTGATGCAAACCACTACATTCTTGGAGGGGAAGCGGGTTGGAGGGAGAAGAAAGGAAAAAGGAAACGGGAGAGGAAAGAAAAGGGGGGAGGGGATATGGCCTCTCTATATAAATCGTAGTTTCAAAAACAAATTCTCAACACAGCATCAGTTCCACAGTGCATACCAGCAGTCCCCACACCGGTCCGGTGCTTTAAAACCAACACTGAAACGATACACCAATAGCACAATAACCAGAATCAGATCTTTTTTAAAATGAAGAATTGCATTTGGATTTGCAATTCCTTCCCATCAAGCGACCACTTCTTGGGGTAGGATCCTAAGAGATAAACAAAAGGTGACCCTTTTCACACTTCCCCTAAATGATTCCAGAATCCCATTGTCTTATCTTTTCCTTTTAGTGCATTTTTGTTCGAAATCGGTGCTAATCTCACTTAAGAGCCCCAAGCTGAAATTTCACATCTCCTCCAAGTCAGCCAGTGTTTTAAGAATCTGGATTTCTATTGAGGCCGTTCCAATTGCCAGTGAGGCCTATGGTAAAATGCGCTTGCTTCATGCTGTTCCGTTTGTCTCTCTGCAGACAAATAGAAACTGTGAAATTTAAAGAATGGATAAAAAAAAATCTAAAACAAAGAGGTTAAAAAAATAGGACAAATGTTTTTGCTTTTGTGTCTCCCTGGAGCAATTGTTTGGGGGAGTCTGCATTGACAATAACCATGAGAAGGCCATCTAAAGGCGATGCGCACACAAGGGGACTCCTTGCCTGCCGCCTTTGGTCTGGGAGAAAAAGCACCTTAGCTCCGTTCTCCAGGAACAAAAGGCCAGGGCAACGGAAGGGGGGAGAGGTTACTGGGGCTTTCACATGGAGCCAAGTGTCAATGCAGGTTCATTTTTCACCCGTCTTAGTTGGAAAGCAGCTCAGTGAACTTCCTAATGACTGCTTTTCCCTCTCCCCCTATTATTTCTAAACCTAAAAGAACAAAACAATAATATTTTTTTTAACCTAAAACCCATCATCCTATTAGAGGAAAGCCTTGGGGGTCTACACACTCAGTTTTTCCTCCTTCCTCTCCCCACCCTTTTTTTTTTTTTTTTTTTTTTTGAGGAGGGGGTATCCCGATTGTGGGTCACATGGAAATAAGAGACACTGGTCATTATGGTCATTTTTAGTAACACCAGGATAGCCTTTACGTCTATGAAAAGGCAGGGAACAGAAAAATAAATGCAAAAGGAGAAAAAAAAAAAACTGAACAGGGATAGAAGGTGCAGGGTTGCAGCGAGACTGTGGGGCAACGCCTGGAAATGTTTTCTTTTTTTCACAGCATGAAGTCCCTAAAGCCAGCTTCAGATTTGCAACTGAATCAAAGTCATCATTACGAGATTAGGTGTTGTTTCTTTTTTTGGGGGGGGGCGTTGCATGGAGATGTGGGCAATAAGGATGTCCTAAAGACACAGACAAGGGGTGTGTGTGTGTGCGTGTGTGTGTGTGTGTGTGCGTGTGTGCGTGTGTGTGTGCGTGCACGGGCGCGCGCACGGGCGGGGGGGGGGTGCTTCAAAGAAAGGAAGCTGAGGTGAATCACTGCATGCCATGAAAATACCAGGGCAAGTGGATGTCGGAGTGCTTAACCAGATTCGAAGCTAGAAACATCTTCCCCAGCGGGCGAACCCTAGGACGACGCAGTGACACGCAACCCTCAGCCTTTGAACCCAGACCTGGCAGCTTAGGAACGCATTCCCCCTTCCCCAGGCGGCCACAGACTCTGGCTGAAAAGCGAGGTGGGGGTAGGGATGAGAGGGCCCTGCGAAGAAGCACAATAAACAACTCAAATATGAACGGAAATGACATCAGCAAAGTGAAGGGCCTGTTTATTGCAGATCAAAACAAAACAAACTTCCAAACCTTTTGTGTATACAAGATAACTCTATAAAAAGCCCTCCTAAAATGTCACCAAGGTCGACACATCAGCATCCCGAGAAAACAGATGACAGTTACCAAGGCCCGGGGTCGGAGGGGTGGGGGTGGGAGGGGATGATGAAGGGAAGAAGATGGGAAGGGATTTAAAACCAGAAGGGGCCAAAAACCCAGCTGACTATTTCCCCCCTCTGCTGATCCTTAATATTTATTGGTGTTTATAATCTAAAAGCCATGCTCTGTGTTTCACTTAATACAAGGCCAGACAGTGCTGTCTAATGAGGCAGCATTACAATCAGCTTGTAATACTGAATTTTTAATGCTGCCAAGGATTCTGTTACATAATAATATGAAAAACAGAAGCTGAAAGTGGGCTCACAGTGACAGGACACTGGAGGTTCTAGGCAGGCAAGCGCCACAAGCCTGCCTTCCCTCCACTCTGGCCACCCCGCCTCACGATGTGCAACCCGCCCTCCATCCCTATACAGGAGATGGGTATGAAAACCAAGAGGATTTCTTAGGAAATCCACTTTTTAAATTATTATTACTATACTCCCTGATCCAAAGTCCTATTTCAAGAGTTTGAATTCCAACTTACCTGGTGTCAGAAGTCTGAAATAAAAATATTTTGTGCAGGAGGATGAAGAGAAAGGGAATATAGGAGGAGGGATGTTTTTTTAAAGCAAACTGAACAATTTAAAAAAAATCACAGAGGGGAAAAAAAGAACGAAGATGCTTGGGGGTGGAGGAGGGATGAAGTCTGCCGACCATATTCACAGCTGCTGTACTCAGTTTACATTGGTGTAATTTAAAAGCATACATATAGCCGCCCTGCTCTTCGCTGTAATACCCCAAGACTGTAAATCTATAACCACTGCAATGATTTAGTGATTAAAAACATGATAACATATTGTGTAACTGCAAACCACAGAACCCCTGCCAACTCTCCTCTAAGATAAAGGGAAAAAAATACAGAAAATGTGTTGCTTGCAGCGATCTTCCTAAACCCAAAGATTTTAATAAAAGAACCTATACAGTAGACAAATCGGAAAAGGGTGAGTGAATTCTATGTGAAGCCAGCAAAGGGAGGGGGGAAAACGGCAGCTTTATGTGGGATTCTTTTCCTTGTACTAACAAATTACGACCTAAACATGCCTTTTCTTTTCTCTCTCTTTTTTTAATAGTTTGTTGTAACTGGAATAACTGGTCCTGTGTGCTGTCTTGCATATTCAGAGCTGCTTTGTAATCGGATCTGGAGACCCAACCTTATTTGCCTGAACTCAATAGGGGTTTTCTTCCTCCCCCTCCTTCCTCTGTTTTGTTTTGGATTTGGTATGTGGGTTTTCTGTTCTTGCTGGAAGCAGACATCTACTCAGGCAGAGGCTCTGGTGCCTTTAAGCTACAGAGCAAACACCTGAGAGGGGGAGGCCCAATTTGTAACATGGCAGGAGGAGCCTAAAATATACACAAAAAAATAAAATCAAAGCAGCTGTAGGGGTTTTGGCCTCTGAGCAGCTGACCTGACCCCATTCTATATATTCTTTTATTTCCCCATTGCAGGATTCCTGCACCTTGGGTCAGATTCGAACTCAACGTGACCCTGAGGAGAAGGCAGTCACGGAGCCCTGCAAAACTGCTCCATATTTAATGGGGGCGGGGGGGGGGGGAAGTGCTGTAAGTGCATATGCATTCAGACTCCCCCAGGGTAGACCCCCCCCCCCCGCACAGTACGTACCTGTACACAAGTACACACACACACACACACACACACACACACACACACGCATCTGTCAGAACTGCCAGGCCTTGGGGCCAGCTCCAGCCCAGAGGGGACTGAACTCTCCTTGCAGCCCCCCAAAATCTTCACGTCTACAACTCTACCCATAAACGCACACGTGCACAGACCAACCCTCCTCCAGAGACTTTGTATGTTTAAAAAGTCCACAGATCTGAATCGCCTCCTCTCTGGACCTGAGCAGGGCAGTTTATCCAGAGAAATCAATAGGAAAGAGCATTTGCAAATATTTATATAAGCCCTGTGCGTTTCAGCATTAAGTAATTAAAAACTAGAACTCAGGGAGGGGGAAGGGAGGAGACACACAGACAGAGGAAAGCTGCTGGCCTAGAGTGGGTTTTCCTGCCCACACCTCATCTCCCCGAACGGCAATCCTTTCAAAACTGACTCCGTACACACTTTTTACGAAATCCTGTTCATGCACCATTTGCTAGACTATTTCAAAATCATCTCCAAATATGGATTCACCTACCACCAAGCTTTCAAGCCTGACTATAAGTGTCTGTATTCTCTCTCTCTCCCTCTCTCTCTCTCTCTCTCCCTCTCTCTCTCTCTCTCTCTCTCTCTCTCCCTCTCTCATGCACACACAGAGCAATCCTTACTTTTCACACTGCTTCAGTCTCTGGTGTATTACTCTCTCATATTCCTCACTCTAAATTCCTTGCTCTTGTTAAAGATATTTCACATTATAAGATAAGCAGAGGACCCCCGAAGTGGTAATTCAATAAATGAATTCCCATCTCCTAACCCCCCTTCCAATACTTTCCACTCCCAACCTATAGGATACCTACACTTTGGGGGCTCAGTACCCGAAAGCCTCACATGTAAACAGATTCACCAAAAAAAAAAAAAAAAAATGTACAGTACTATGAAGGAGGTTTAAAATGAGACACGATCCAGCAGCTTTCCCCTATATTATTCCGGAGGGCTGGCAGTAAATTCTGCTTGTACTGCCTCTAAATCTGCTCCAAGAAGCCGAGCAAGGCACTGGAGCACCCACGCTGCAGATACTGTAGAAATTTACAGTAAATGTAGGTACAAGATTGCAGCAGGCTGCCCTATCGATTATGCAGATTGTGATCAATCTTCTCCCCTCTCCCATTTCCCAAGCCTCTTTCCATAGACCTCCAAATAAGTTGGTCTGGAACTAGCCATTCTCCCAACTAGGGAGAAAAAAGTAATTTTTTAAAAAACATAATAAATCCTCAAGTGTCCCCACTGAAAGGGCTCGAGTCTTTTTTTTTAATTCCAAAGTAAATTTATGTTCTGTAATTTGCATTACAGCCAAGCGATCACCGTATGTCATATTCTTCAAAGGTACTTAACAAACACCCTTTTAAAAGTCACTAGAACTGGAGGCCAGAAAAAGGCAATCAGCCTCCTTCTTCCATATAGTCCATAGATCAAGTTTCAATAATTGAGACCAATAAAAACTGTCATATTTACCCTACTTCAAAGCAACAAGGGGGAAAAGTTAAGAGTGGGTGATTTTTGCAAGCACTTGTAATCAAAGAATTTGCCACAGTCGAAGGAACTGCACAACATTTTGCAAAAGTCAGAGTCTGAGCAACAGATTAATTTGCAAAGTAAAATGTATTTTTTCAACAGCTCCACAAACAGCCTACTGAGTCCACACACAATTTAAATACCCGGCATAAAATACACTTAGCTCTACTCTCCAATAGATATGCAAAAAGATGTACATGAAAATGCATAATGCAAAATTCAGGAACGTGATTTTTGCATCCAATGGGGAAAATACATGGGAAAGAGGAGTGGAACAGGACGAGGGTGAAAGTGGGGAACGGAACGTAAACAATCCCAGATTCGCGTGAACAAAAAAAAAAAAAAAGAAAGAAAAGGGAAAAAAGAAGAAAAAGAAAAAAAAAGAAAAGGAAAGAAACAAAAAACAAGGGGGGGGGGGGGACAGAAGAAGGAATCATCTGATGTCTCTCAACTCAGCTGGCCAAGGAGAGGCCGGCCAGGCGAGGTCTGGTCCCGGCCGGCGGCGCAGCCCCGAGCCCCCGGGAGCCCCTAGTGTCCAGGGCAGAGGCCCCTCAGGGCGCTCGCGGCGCTGCCAGTGGGGCAGGGCGGAGGGCACGCAGGTAGAGAAGGTCGGGGTGCCGCCTCGCCCCCTCGCCCGCTCTCGGACCCCGGGGCTCCGGCCCGGCGGCCGCGTTCCCGGCAAGTGGAGCCCTGGCGCGGAAGGCGCCCGGCCGGCCGGCCGGCCAGCTGCAGCAGCCGCGGCGACGGCTCCAGGCCGGGTGCGCGCCCCGCGCCGCGGCTCAGCCCGGGGCCCCGGCGCCTCCCGGGGTGGGGCAAAGTTGGGGGCCGAGGGCGGGGGAGCTCGGCACCGCGGACCCCCCCCACCGACTGCCGCCTTTGTCTCGGCGCCCGGACCCCGGCCGCCCTCCCGCCCTCGGCCCGCGCCCCGGCCGGCCCTGCCCGGCGGCGCCTCCAAACTCGCCGCGCGGGCCTCGCCCCGGGCGCCTCCACCCTCCCGGGGGTCGCCGGCGGCGGCGGCGCGGGGGCCGGGGAGGAGGGGGCGGCCCGGGCTCGGCGGCGGCGGCGGCGGGAGGAGGAGGAAGAAGAGAAAGAGAAAGTTTGGCGCAGGGGGAAGGCGAGCGGGACGCAGCGAGCGAGCAGGGCGCGGGCGCGGGGAGCGCGGGCGACGGCGGCCGGGCGCGGGAGCCGGGAGGGGGCAGGACGAGCCCCATGCAAAGCAGCCCGGGCGCCCCGAGGAGCCCCGCGTCCGGGCGGTGGCGGCGGGAGGAGGAGGAGCAGGCGGCGGCGGCGGCGGCGGGAAAAAAAAAAAAAAGAGGGAAAAGTTGCCACTTACGCGGTTGCTTCTCCGGCGGCGGCGGCTGCAGCGGCGCTGCTGGCGGCGGCGGCGGCGGCGGCGGGAGCTGGCGGCGCTTTTAATCCCGAAAAGAGGCGCTCGGGCCGCGGAGCCCATCAAGGCAGCAGCGGCGGCTGGCGGGGGTCGGCGGCGGCGGAGGACGCGCTGCTGGCGGCGGCGGCGGCGGCGGCGGAGCTGGAGCGCGCTCGGCGGAGCCCGGGGCGGGAGGCGGCCGCAGCCGGGGAGCCGGAGCCGCCGCCGCCGCTGCCGCCGAGCAGCATGGTTGGCGGGGAGTTTACAGCCCCCGGAGCGGGCAGGGGCCACGGAGGAGAAGCGGCGGCGGCGGCGGCAGCGGCTCTAGGCTGTAATTGGGATGCAAAGCAGGCGGTGGCGGCGGCGGCTGCGGCCGGGAGGAGGAGGAGGAGGAGGCGGCGGCGGCGGCGGCTGCAGCGGTCGGAGGGGACGCGCTGGAAGTGGGAGCTGATGAGTGAAAAGAAAAAAAAGTCTTTGGATCTTTATTCTGCTAATTAGTTTCCTGCAAAAAATGGCTGTGATTAATTCAGTGCGCATGTGCTTCATTACCCAGGCACGACGGGAAGGGCTAATTAGCCACCTTCTGGATCAATAAGATTCAGCAAAAAAGAAAAGGAGGAGGTGGAGGGAGGCAGAGGGGAGGAAGGGAGGGAAAAAAAAAAAAAAAAACCAGGGGAAAGTGATGAGCTGGGCGAGGAGAGCAGGAAGAGAGGATGGGAGAAGAGCCCAGGAAGAGGGAGAGAGGCACCAAAAGTTTATGCATGTATTAAAAACACATACACACGCGCGCGCGCACACACACACACATACACCACACGACACACACACACACACACACACACACACACACACACACACACACACACACACACACACACACACACACACACACACACACACACACACCGAGAAGTGAAATGCAGAGAAGCAACAATAGGAACCTGGCTAAGATTTTTTAAAAGATTTTTTTTCTTTCTCTTTTTTCTCTTTTCTTTCTTGTTTTTTCTTTCCCCCTTTCTTTTTTTCTTTCTTTTTTAGGCAGACGCAGCAATGTTTAAATTAAATAGGAAGAGAGCATCTTCAAAGAAGAGTGCGGGGGGGGCAATAATGGAGTGGGACAGCTTAAAGCAAAGATTTAAGTGAAAGAGCAGAGAAGCAGCAGAGACTTAGAATAGAGGCCACTTTAAATTGCAAATCGGAGATTTTTTTAAAAAAGGAGGAAAATTACCTCCCCCCCCCCAAATCAGAGGACAAATGGAGAAAACTTTAACCGTACCATAGACTAGACGAAAAAAGATATAATATGTTAATTTTGTCCTCTGAAATAAGATGCAATCAATCTTCTCTGGTTCTTTAGAAGGAGACGGGAAGGGGGGAGTGATGATTAGAAGTAAAAGGGGGAAAGTGAATCAGAACTGAAAGGGGATAACTCAAGGAAAGACAAGAAAAGGAAAAGTTGCACTTGGAAACAAGTCCAACTTTCTACCTTTCTGGACTTAAGAGAAAAGTAAAATCAATTTTCTCGTGTAAAACCTGGAAAGCAGATGTTTTCAAAACACAGGAAGCTATTTTGCCATCAAAAGCAGGGATGTAATGAAGGCAGTGAAAAATAATTTCAGACTAAATTCGTAAGAAAGAAAGCCAAAATATTTAAATAGCGAGGAAAGGTCTAGAGTGTGTGTTTGGGGGGGTGGGGAATTACATACCCCTTCCCTAAATGCCAAAAAAAAGAAAAAGAAAAAAAAAGTCTTATAGCTACCTCCAAGAGTTTGGAGCAGAGTCTCGAAGCCAAAGGGCTTGAAATGAGAGGATGGGTTTCAGATAAAGACTAGGAGCGCGGTACATCCCACCAGAGCCCAAAGGAGATCCCTAGAATCAAAGACAGCAACCAGGGACCCTGCTACTGTACCGATTCCCAGTACATCAAAGCCATCACTTAGGCGGGTGTATGATACCTCCAAAAAGCAAGCAAACAAATGCAGGAAGAACAGGACTCTCTCTCTCTCTCTCTCTCTCTCTCTCTCTCTTTCTCTCTCTCTTTCTCTCTCTCTCTCTCTTTTTCTCCCCCCCTTTCAAATCCTAGCCTTACCGTCACTGCTACTGCAATAGATTTTTTTTAAATGACAAGTATGTATTTATGTAAGTTCTAAATATGAACTAGTACCATTGAAATTACAATGTCTGGAATAAAATAAAATGCAATTTGCACTTTAAGTGATCTGCACACAAATGTAAAAACAACATTTATGTTTTTGAAGGCATTATTCGTGAACTCTGTAAACATCAGGTAGAGAATACGCACTAAAACTTATTTTTTAGAGAAAAAAAATTTTTTGTCCCAGCCTAGCTGGATTATTTATTTTAGAAGGAATTGGGGAATTAATCGGGAAATCTGTTTGACTGGAAGGGAATTCTTCATTTTGAGAGATTTTCCAGTGCTCTTAAGTGCATGCAGCTTCTTAGTCAAGACTAAGAGGAGAAAACCGGTTTAGGATTTTGCAGGGTTACCTCATCTAATCCTTCTGAATTCACTCTGGGAATAATGCTGTTTTATTTAGGAAAAAAATACATTTAGAAAAATCGGGGGTTTCCTCTCTATGAGCCAAATCTGGATTGCCATTCAAACTTCTCCTGGCTGCTTTCCACGCGGGACAGTAGATCAATAAAGCCAAGTCCAGCCTGGCTTGCTACAGGTTTCACCAATCAGTGCTTGCAAAACCTTTGTCATTTTCTAAAAATAAAAAAGCTAAAAGTTATTGTAGAAGAAGGGGCTTTTTTTTGTCCCCTGCACAATGTGTCTTTTGTGAGGCTAATACCATTCTGGGCTCTCGATAGCCCTGGACAATGGGAACTCTCCAGGAGTCTGCAAAGACTCTGGCTTTTTTCTTTCTTGATTTTTTTTTTTTTTTTTAAGGGAAGGATGAAACATTCCTACAGCCCAAACACAACTTCTACGTTGATTAAATAAATATTTATCTTTATTGTAGCCAACGTATATTTTTACCTTCAGTTTGTCCAGTTTCTGATTATTATTTTAAAATTTTCATTGGCAACAGTTAATCTTTTTTTTTTTTTTTTCCCTTTCAGTCCAAAGTGCAGGTCAGTGTAAAGTGTAGCTGACTGAAAGAAGACTGGTAAATTCTGAATTTTTCCATTATACGTCAGGTAAGGAAAATTGCTCAGACCCTCAGGAGTATATGTGCTTCCTCTTTATCTGTCTTCATGAATCTTCATAAATCTGTTAGTTTATTTTCTTAGGATGTACCAGAATTCAATTTCTCCTTGTAGATGTTGAAATCTCACTTAAATGCTATGTATTTATATTCTTTTAAAAATGTAACTAGTACTAGAAGCGAACTTGTAGCTTGTATCATATACAAAACGGCATGGAGGAAATCAGTCTCTCCAGTGGTATAGGCGATTTGAGGGAAATTCTGGATATAAATGTATTTCGTGTTGCCATATAGGAAAATGTCAGCTTAATCTGGTAAATACTTATGCTAATTTTACTGAGTGAATTCGTTATAAGGAGGACAGGTACCAAGCTCATATGATTGAATAATGCTTAGGCGATAATCCAGCATCTCTATGGATTATTTATGTACAAAATGAAAAAAGGCACCAAGAAATTCAGAATCTAAATCCTTCATTAAGCTGGCAAGAGGACAGAAAATTTGAGACCAATCTGTTTTTCAGACATTTACAGTAGGGAGGGAAAGTGGAATGTAGGCTAAATATTGCATTGATACGTATATTTCCCTGGCTCTCGCTCAAATGAATGGATATATACATAAACACAAAGATATATGCATAAATGAGTACATAAATATACATTTGAATGACTTTAGATGTCTTTGCATCTCTGTGTGCACATGAATATATGTGCACACAAATATACAAGGTGTACATAAAGGCAGGTACTGTACAGAGAGCTGTGCTCTCCGGCTGAGGGTTTCTGTTTCCAGATCTGTTTGAAGCTACTTTTTTGCAACTATAACATAGAAATGTTGGTTTAATGACGAAGATATGGATAGCAAATTTGATTAAGAATCTGCTCCCCTGCAATTTTCAGAGTCAGTTTTCAATGGGAGCAGCTATTATTTGCTCCAAGGGCTAAAACGTGCGATGGGCCAGTCTTTTTTTAAGGGAGAAGGGAGATGGACGGGATCTTAGGAGATCTCACTTCCAAAGAGCCTAGCTTCTGGACCCTGGGTTCTCTTCTGCTGGGGGACTGGGGACACAAAAACAAAAAAGGGAAGAGGAAGGAAAAAGAAAACCCCGTGTGGAGGCAGGGGAAGTTGAAAGGACGCCTCTCCGTACAACTCCAGAGCTAGATCTAAGAGAAGGGTTGCAGGGTGAAGAATGTGCGGTCCCTTTCTGAATGTATATTGTTATTCTAAGTCTATCGTATGTACGTGTTGCTGTCCTCTCATTTGCCACGACAACATATGGATTCCATAAATGCAGACATGCCGAAGTGCATCTGTCTGGGTAGTTAACACGATCCAAACATCCCTCTTCGTTCCGCTAACTCCGGCTTTTCCTCCGGCTCCCCGGCAGCGCTCTGGGCCGCCCGGCCCGTGCCCCAGGCTTGCAGCGCCCCGCGGTCTCGCCCTTTTGTGGTCTCCTGGTGGGATCCAAGGTGCCGCGCGGAGGAGGCGGGCTGCACCGCAGTGCCGAGGTCAGAGGCGCCGCTGCCGTCGGCCCCTGAGCGCGCGGGGACGAAAGGGTTAAGCTGCTCGAGCCCGGGGAAGGGGCTGCGCTCATCCCGGAGCGAGGTGCAGCCACCAGCAGCTGTGATTTAGGGGTCAAGTCCGAGATCACCTTTCTCCTGCCTCTGGAAATGGCAGAAGATGAGGTAGGGAGGGAGAAACAGGAGAGAGAGGCAGCCTGGACCGGCAATTGGCGCTCCATACATCCGTTCCCTCCCCGCGCCCCCCAGCCCACCTCCTGACCCCCAGACAAATCGAACAGTTCCCCCCTTTCTCCTAGGGGTGCAGGGCGAGGTGCTTCGGAGCGTCCAGAATTGCTCCACCCGCAACTCTGTCCTACGGTGAAACCACCGCGCCCTGAGCCTCAACCACCAAATCAGAAAGTTTGCTCTTCATGCACCAGACGGTGAGCAGCTAGGTCTGGGTAGAAAATGCTCCCTGTTTGTAGAAATCAGGGGCGCTCTTGGCAGAATGGGGGACTTTGGATGCTGGCACCAGTCCCTCAGACTCGGGTTGCACACCTCACAGTCGAGAGCGGATGTACACAGTGGTGTCCATTACTTGCAGCTTCTTGCTTTCTGCCCATATTCTTGGTCAAAAGCTTCCCCCCCCCACACACATCTAAGGCAGCCTGAAGAATACTTTAGTGAAAATATATTTCATGCCTGCAAGAAAACCAAATTCAGATTTGTTTCTGAGGCGTTTCACTGGAAAAGAGAAAAGCGACTGAAGTCCCCTTTTGTTTTGGCGCTGGGCCGGGTGAGCCAAGTTGTGGGTCTCAGTGCCCAGGTGATGTCCTAGGGACTGCAGGGGCATGTACACGGTGCCCAGAGAAGGAGCTTTAATTGAGAAAGGGCTTCCCGGATCCACCCCCACAAGGTTGGACTTCAGGACAACGACAGCTCTTTTGGAAAGTTACTCCAAGAAAAAGGAGTTTCTGGTGGGAAAAGAACTGGCTCGAAATGACAGAAAGGGAAACTAGATCCCTGGGGGACAGTAGGCAGGTGGGGGGTGCCGAGAGCAGAGAGGGAGAGGAGGGAGCTAGGAGGTCCACATACAAGAGGCTCAGCGTCGCGCTCCCCAGACGCTCTCTCCAGCTGCCAGGGCGAGGGTGAATCACCCCGATTTCAGCTTCTGCTTCCAGGGCCAAGAGCGGACCAGCTGGTCCAGGAGGCAGCTGAGGTCTGTCTTCCGAGCCCCGCCGCCCTTTACCCCACCAGAGCCTCCAAACCGCGGAAATCAAACCAAATTGGCCACTAGAATCTAGAGAGGTTTCATCGCTGGGGCAAGGGGGAGGGAACAGACTTTTTTTTTTTCCTTTTGAACTCCCGATTCAAAAGAGACCACAACCTACTCTTGAGTGCCATCCCCAGTACATGGATTGTGGGTATATTTCATTCTTTCATTCTTTTCTCCCTATTTCTCAGAAGTAAAACCTTTAAAGAATTAGCCCCAAACTTGGAGCGCCCAGGTCCTTGAAAGAGTTCCAAATGATAAAGCCTGCCCTTCATTTCGAATACATGGCGCATTGTGAAAATGCAGGGCAATTAGTCAGTTCCAGGGTTTGAGTCAGATTCCCAGTTTCCTCGGCTCCTTTGCAATAGAAATCTGAATTCCAGCCTTGGGGCAGGAGGCGCCTCGGAGCTGGTGGCTCTCCTAGGTTCCGCACCGCCCACACCACTGACGAGCGCTGGCTCCCCTTTTGGTGACCTGGTACCAGAAGTTTGCACTACATCTAGAGCCTGGGGCGGGTGAAGCAGAGAGAGAACTAACCTCATCTTAACGTAACAAAGTGAACAACTCGAGGACAGGAGACCCTCGGTCAGGCTACATGCGCTTTAGGGAATTCCAAGGGCTACTTGGCGGGGAATGATCGAGGCTTCCGACTTGCCAGGCGGAGGCAGAAAAAGGGATCCTTGAGAGGCACGGGCGGCGGCCTGGGGAGCAAGGCGGCGACCGCGTAACTGGGACCTGGCACCCATTTGCTCGGAGCCTTCTAGGGCCGGCGTGGGGAGTCGGTGCCCGTGGTAGCACGTGCATTGTTGACACGCAGACACGCAAGCTTGCGCTAATGGAGGGATGCGCGGCTGAGCATTCCCCCGATGCCTGCGTTTCTTGCAGGCTTGTTTAATAGCCAAGGAATTGAGTGCCTGATATCCCCCTCATTTTTTTTTTTTTTTTTTTTTTTTTGCTGAGAAATGTAAAAAGGGACCTATACCGTGTACATATTCTGAAGAAACATGTGCATTTTTTTTCTTGAGAAATACCTAGCGCCATAATATTTCTGATTTAAGGGGTGAGGGAAATCTTTGAAGTGAGGGAAATCAGTGGGGGACGAACCATCTTTTCCTGATTTTTTTGTGCTTCTCCTCAAAGACAGTAATGGGATTTAAAATGAGAGAGTCCCAGCCCTCATGCTCCCTCCCATTCCATTTCACTCTCTTTGCCCCAGAAAACATCTGCAGCAACCGACTGCACGTCTAAGGGGACGGTTTAAAGAGAAACAAGGTTTGGGACGCGCATCAACTTTCTTTTTTTTTTTTCAAACGAAGCTGGAAAAAAAAAAATCCAAGGACAATTTAAGCACCGAACGACATCGAACAGATATTTTTCCAAAGCAAAAATTTTCCAATTCGTTTGTTTCCTATTCTTAGAAATAGAGAAAAAGGCAAACCCAATCTTCCTGCACACGGATGGCACGAAATTTGGAGCCGGCGGTTGGTTAAGGCCGGCGGGCGGAGAATCCGGCGCGGCCCCACGGGCTTCGAAGAGTCCGGTGCACACCAGGCCCGGGGGGCTCTGGCTATAGCTGGACTCCCCGCGGATGTCCTGCGGGCCCAGCCTGTGCCGGGGCAACGGGCAAAACAGTGGTCCCCTGTGGGCGCAACCACCTCCCTGTTTAATTCCAAGGCCCAGTGGGGCAGCAGGGACATTCGACGCCACCTTCCTCTGGCCCGGGCATAGGGCGCACGCTTTTCACCGCTGCCCTCCTTCCCCCAGGGCTCGGTAGAGACCTTGCGCTGTTCCCTCCTTCCCATGAACCACAACCTCGAGGATCCCGACAGTTTCCCGAGACACTGACCGCACAGTTCACTGAGCCAGGGCTCGCGTCCCTAAAGTCTGGCACACCCAGTCCCATTTCGGGAAAGCTTTATTCTCCCGCCGGCTCCGAGCTCCCGACAGGAAGCCCGGGCGCTCAGGCCCCTGGAGAGGCCAGCTGGGGAACTTAAGCCGGCGCAGAACCGCTGCCCTGGGACCTGGGCAACCCTCACAGGTGTGCGCAAAGCACGGCGGCTGGCTCTGGGGGGAAAATGACCCCACGCGGAGCAACTGGAGCTACCCTGCGGGGCGCCCCCCCCCCCCCCGAAAACCACCACGCCCGGCGCCGGCAGCCACCTGGGAAGGAGAGGGCGTGGCGGCGGCGGGCGCACGTCTTGCACTTGGCCTGAGATGCCCAGGCCCAGCGCCTGTCCCCGTTGCATCCCACTCCCCACCCCGGGCCGCCCGACGGCATCCTTTCTCCACCGCCCACGCCAGACTTCCCAGCTTCTTTCAGGACACAGGTGCCCCAACCCCAACCTGCGGGCCACCAAGCTGGGGACAGTTGGGGGCCCTGAATCCAGCTGCAGAGAGCAAGGGGTGGTGTTCCCAGACAACACTCCCAGCGGAGGCTTGGGGGGGCCAGAGGGTGGTTGTGAACCCCACAGCCCCAGGAGAGCTGGGAGTGGGGGACCCCCTGGGAGACACTCAGGCCTGGAGAAACAAGACTGGCCAAGGGGATGGGACTGGATGTTTAGGGTTAGCGAGGGCCCGACTTGAGCAGTGCCTGTGTCTGCGTGTTTGGTTCTGCATGTCTCCCTCCCTCTCGTTTTGTCTGGGAAGAAAAAGGAAAGCGGGTGGATTTCTGCCGACCCCTCTTCCCGCAGTCTGGGAACGCTGCAGCAGGAAGAATTGCTCATAACGACACTTAAGCTCCGACACTTGAATGCTAAAGGTTAAACTCACAGTCTTCAGGGAAGGGCTTTCTGCCAACTGGAACAGTGGTGCTGCCGTAGGCTCTCCTCCACCCTGCCCAGCCCGCGCTCCAGGTACAGCCAAAGTCACTGGCTCTTGGCCTTTGTGCCCTTCAGGGAGAGGTGCCCCTGGGTGGTGGCTATTCCCATCCCACCCCCACCTCCAGGGAATCTTCTTGCCTCCTCTCCCCATCATTTATGCCTCAGTTTGCCCTCAGCATCCCTGACGTGTGCCGGTTCCACCTGGTTCACACAGGTGGATACTCTGGGAGAAACCACACTCATCCCTTTTCCCTTTGCTCTGGGTACTTGCTGGCCCCTGCAACCTGGCGCAGAGCTAATATATTGAACATAATGCCTAACATTGGAGGGGTCTGCAGGGAGACCTTGGTTATAAGGGGGGCCGGCGTGGGGGGAAGACAGATCCTTCAGGCTGGGAAGATTTCCCAAAAGGAACAGCCACAGGGGTCTCTATCCCAGGGACCCTGTGCTGGTGTGCTGAGAGGCTGAGTCCAAGAGCATTTCTTTGCTTCCCGCACCCACGCCCCCCAACAAAGGATGGCGAGACTCATTTCAGCAGCCTTAGAAAGGGCATCCCCGTGGGAGATGGATGGTGTAGTAAGGGAGATGGAAATTAGCTCTTAGGAACCTGGCAAAATGGCCCTTTCCTCTTCCTCCCTCCTCCCTCCCTGAAGGCCTGCCACTTATCGAGCACCTACTACGTGTGGGTCCCCTGGAAGGCACTTTATAGGTTATCGTATTCAATTCTCCCAGTGGCCTTGGGAAGTGGGTATTATTAGTCCCATTTTATGGATGAGAAAAATCAGACGCAGGGATTAAGCTCGCACAGCTATTCAGAGCTTAGCTTCAATGTGAACCCAGCTCCATCTGGCTTTAGAGCTATTTCTATTATACCATCTGCCTCTTGTTAAGATAGGGGAACCAGGGACTCAAGAGAAAATAAAAGAGAGATACGAGATGCCGTGGGCTGAGGGGAGGGAAAGAAAAATACTGTGGGATGGGTTCTTTGCTTTTGGTATGGATTCCGGACTGGATCCAAGGCGAGGAGACGGGCTACTGAAGGTCATGGAGGATGTTGTCTCAAGGCCAAAAGACAGAAATGACAATGAAACACAACAGCATGAACAAGCTCCCAGGAGGATGGCAACATACTGTCACCCCGAAACAGCTGCCCAGCGTACTCCTGGATTTGTAGGCCTACGTTGGCCACACCAGGAGAAGTTCATACCTGACCTTTTTTTGTTTTACTTTGTAAATTTTCTTACTGTGTCTGAAGCTCAGACACATTTCTAACTTCTGTGAGTCAGCAGGCTAACAGGAAGGGACGATCAGATGACCGATTACTCATGAACAAGTATGAGGAAATCCAGAAGACCGGGAAGAAGAGAGGGCAGCGACATCCAAATGGCAGGCCTTCGGAGGGTCTCCCAGTCCCTTGAGGGCTGGCCCCAGGAGCTCAGTTTTGCAGGCCTTGGTGGGATGGGTGGGAGGGTAGGTACGGGGGAGGGTCTGTGCTGCAATGCATATCGTGCATATCGAGGTTTGCCATGGGAGAGTCTTCCCCCAACTCTGGCCACCAGCCACTGAAACACTCCTTCTAGGGGCTCTACAGCACGGGGATACGGTGAGCAGGTCAGCAGCGAGGGCTGATGTCTCCTCACTATGTTTCACTGGGTTGACCTGGGCTGAAACTGCACAAGAGTGAGTGTGTGTAATTGGGCAGGACTGGCCAGGCCCCCACGGAGGGGTTGCTGAAAGCCTTGTTAAGGAAGTCCTCCTGACCAGGGAATCCAGTTACATAATGCTGCAAAAATAACTCTGGGCTGGGAGTCTTGTCAGAGTGACGTATTTTGTTAACGGAGAGGGGTATCAAATATCTATCTTTCAACCCAAGGGCTGAAAGTACACTTGTGGCACTGATGGACCCCTCCTCCCCCTCCAATGAATGGGGGAAGTGGAAGGCAGGGAGGAAGCAGAAGCAGCAAGGATGAACCTTTTCTCCTCCCTTCCTTTTTCCAGGGGTAACTAAAGCCAACTGTTCACCTCAGCCGTATTCTGCCGGCTCCCAAGTCCGAGTACGCAGTCACATACCCTCAAGTTCGTCTTGCAGTGGCAAGTTGAGGGGAAGGAATGATGGGGGAGAGAGGAAGAAATGAGTAGAAAAAGAGTGAAAGAGTTCTGTTTTGTTTGTTGGTGGAGCAGGGTGGGGACGAATTATTATTTCTCTGTCCACTAGACTAGGCCTCCCACTACCATGACCAACTGGTCCCACTTTGCCCAAGACTATCCTAGATTTAAAACTGCATCCCAGAAATGCCCTCAACCCTGGAAGACTGTGACAGTTGGCCACCCTCCCTCACACAGGCTTTGGCCAAATTTCCACAAGGACGTAGAAAATGATGACCAAAATAAGGTAGTTCCTTTCAATCCAAAATTATTCAAAGAATGACCTAAATAAGCTATTGCAACATGATGCAAAGGCCCTGTTTCCAGGAATTTGAAGAAAGAGCCATGTTCTCCCCACCCCTACCATTTTGGATTCGACAGCCTTCCAAGTGGAAGGATTACCTGTTCCATCCACTTTTCTTTTCAGATAACGTTTCCAGACATGCTTTTGCCATTCTAAAATGCTCTGCCCTGTTTGGGTTGGGAACCGTCATTTTGGAAAACAACAACAACAACAACAACAACTCTGTTCGGAAGTCACAGTAACTTGTCTTTTTTTCGCCTCATCTCTTTTGTGGGGTCTCCATTCCTCCTGTGGCACCATGGTCACTACTGAGCTGTATCCCACTCCTTTAATATATTCACCTTGAATCTGTTAGCATTTTCTTTTTCCTAATCTTGATAATCACAGCATCTGATCCTTTCATTCTAAATTGCAGCCTTCCTATCCACCCTTCATCGAGACCCATCTGACCCTCTTCCAAAGGAGACAAATGAGGATAAGCAATCCACTCCCCGAGACACAGCATCTGAGCTTAAATTTACATTCACCCCACCTCTGTTCTTTTTTAAAATCAAAATGTCTCGTAACTCCTTGAGCTAATTATAAAAGCAAATAGCTTTCCCTCCCTGAGTCATGTTCCTTGGCTCGTAAAAATGCAATTCCACTCCGAGACCACCTTGTCACAAACATGAAAAAAAACGGCTTGTTCAGGATGCCACAGCGAGGAAAGGGTGAAGTGGCAGGGCCTCCCACCCTCCCCCAGCAGGCTCGGCCTTTATGGAGTCTATTTCCAGTCTGTTTACCTGGCAAGGACCATGTGACCAATCCAGAAGGAAATGCTGACATCATTGTCTTTCTCTCACACATGTGCAGCCTCCCTCCCTCCCTCCCTCCCTCCCAGCTCGGCCGCATTCCGGCATCCATGCTGCCCGCCTCTCTCCGCCACCGGCCTCCTCCCCCCACCACTCACGCCTGCTCCCACTTATTTCTCTGTCTTTCTCGTGTCACACGTCCCTTTGTTTTCTTGTTCCTTGTAGGCTGTCTCCTAAGCTGTCTTGGACACACACACACACACACACACACACACACACAGAGACACTCTTCTGTAGGCCCTTTTCCTTTCCCTTCTTCCACAAGCCTTTCTTCCCCTTTCATTCTCTTTCAGATCTGTGGCTACTGAGTCTTCACTCTGTTTTAAAAATACACTTCCTCTTTCTCTATAGGTTGGAGAGTTCTTAAAAAAAAAAACCAGTCTGTAAGGCCTAGAAAACCTTCTAGACCAAGGATGGGGGAAGGGCAGAGCAAGGCTGCTCTGTCCAGCCACTCAATTTCCTGCTCCAGTGGGCTCAGAGATTTAGGTGTTGGGGGCCTTATTTATTTATTTCTTCTCTGCCTGTCCTCTCCCACATTTACACCACTGCTGCAGGCAGGGGCACCCTTCCCTCCCCACAGCCGGACCACAGGCCCCAGCGGCCCTGCAGAGCGGGCGCCTGTACCTGGTTCGTGCCCTCTTCTCGGCGCTCCTCATTTTGCCAGGGGCCCAGGAGGCTTCTCAGCATCCTTCCAGCCCAGGACCCAGGGAGCTCTGAAGACCCAGGAGTCAGGGAGGAAGGGCGGCGATCAGCGCAGGTGCCTCCTGCCTGCTCAAAGGGCTATTTATACGAGGAACCGTGCGGCCGGGCTCTGGGGTTCGGCTGCTCCCAGAAAGCTTTCTTGGTTCATGTGGGCACACAGCCAAAGCATGCCGTTTAGAGGAAATGTTTAATAAAGACACGAGAGCCTCAAACTGTTTATTTATCCTCACAGAAAGGTGGAGACGTGATGTCCCTGGAAACCGCCTCAAAGGTAGACCACGAGGTGGTGAGGCCGGAGGGTAACACAACCGGGGCGATCACAGGGAAGGGCTGGCCTGGCCAAGGGGCAGAACGCAGATCCTCACCTGCCCTTTTGCTCCCACCTTCCACCCCAGGCTGTTCTCTCCTGAGCTCATACACGTTAGAGTTCGGGATGGGGCAGTGAGGTAGAAGCGGGAATGGGACGGTCACACGAAAGCGAGGTTATTAAGCAATCATTACTTAAGGTGAGAACTCATAATCCCCAACACGCATGAAGGTGGGACTCTAAGGGAGGACATGCTTTCGCGGGCAAGTTTACCACCAGGTTATATAGAAAATCAGAAATACAACATCCTGTTGGAGGACCCTAGCAAAATCTAGAGAAGGGACTTTCAACGTTAAAAGAGTACTGGTCTTCAGCGTTCAGATGCATTCCTGTTTCCTGAGAAACACTTCCAATACTGTAACACTGGCCCTGGCAGCCAGCCAGGAGCGCATTCAGGTATCATGACGTTACCTTCCGGAGGCCCTGTCACAGATCAGTGTCCAGTACCGGCAGAAGGGTCTGGTTCAGTAGGTCCAGTTATAGATGTGTCTCTTCAGGCACGTCAGGATCTAAATCCTCTTCAGACATGCTGGAAATCCAGAACTTTCGATATGTTGTAGAAGTTCTAATTTTAACTTCCAAATGTTACAGGCCAAGGACCTGCTGTTTTGAGCTGTCAATTAGGCAGATAGCTCTGTGGGTCAAGTCAATGATTTTTGTGGTTTTAGAACCTGCATAAAGTGGTGCTGAGAGCCTCAATGCCATTCTTATCATCTCCATGAATATTTATGGAGCCCTCCCTGAATTAAAGTACAAACGAATAAGATGGAGCGCAGGTTCCCAGCCGTGGGCTGGAGAAGCCTGTGGCACGGACTTTACACTACCCAAGCGAAGCCCAAAGTGGTAGAGAGAGGTGACATAAGGCGATGGGAATTATGCAGAAAACATAAAAGTGTTCTCGATCTTTCAATATGGCAACTTTCAACTTGGAGGGATCTGCGAAAGGATGTGTGGGAAGTCCTTTCCCCATCCTTGAGTCTAGCTCAGGCTCACGTCCTCATGGGGACCCCGCCCCCTGGCCCAGTGCTGAAGTCCACGTCATCTAGTTTCTCGTACTCAGCTCTCTGGGTAGACTTCCTGGATTAGTTTACACAGGCGGCAAAAGAGCATCCAAGATCCATTTGTTTCACTACTCAATACCTGTGATGATGTGAAAATACACATGCATTTATGAACAGATTTGTATTCTCGTTACGGGTCAGCCCACCTGCTTCCCCCAAGGGTAGGCACCATATGGTGCTTACATGTACACATCTCCATAAATGCCCACAGCGCTAATTGGTGCTCAGTGATGTGCCCATGGCGAAGAGGAGAATAATGATAATGTTGATGATGACGACAATGACGATGACAGTGATGACACTGAATTGCTAATGATTCCAGGATGAAAACAGTTCTGGGCACAGAGATATGCTTAACAAAGACAGAATGAATGAATAACGTTGAAGACTTCCACTGAGTGTTTTTCTGAGATCTGGTTCTTTATTTTTATTTAAAAAAATATTTACTCTAGTATTACTTATTAAAAGAAACAATCTCAACTGCTGAGCCTGTGGGCTGGGCCAAAATGGCGTCACAATAACACAAAGTGGATTGACAGTCGCTTTTTATCATCAGCCTATTTTTAAAAACATGATTTAGTTACCTAATACTTCTCGCTCTTAAGGCAAATGACCACAGAACAGAAAGTACTTTGCTGGTACCTAAACCATAGAAAGACTCTCTCTCCTAATCTGCTCAGGGCAGGTCATCAGGGAGATGATGCTGGTAGCTCAGGACAGATGTGCCTTACGGTCAAGGCATGAAGAAAGATGGTGAGCTAGAGAGGGATGCACGTTGCAGTGATGTACACATAGAAATCAATAAACAGATTTAAAAGCATACAGAAAGGTAAACACATATGAGAAAGAACTCCTTAACTACCTGGAAGAATCAAGATCTTTTCTTAAAATGTAGAGAGTGGAAAGATCACATAAGACTTGGGTCCTAGTCCCAGCTCTGCCACTAAGGGTTGGATGGCCTCCAGTGAGTCACTTGATCCTCGTGTGTGTTTTCTCCTGGTAAAATGGAGATCACAGCACACACCCGACAGGGTTGTTGGAGGATTAAATGAGATGGTACATGTAACACGTCTAGCACAATGCCTGACACATGGTGTGTGTTCAGTACACGGTAGAAATGCTGAACGTTATCCCAGTACTATTGACCTGTCTGCACTGCTGGGTTGGAGTGTGAAGATCGAACGATGGTGAAAGTGCTGCATAAAACAAGAGGGCCCTCAACAAAGCTAAAATACTCTTCTTAGGCATTATTGGGCGCTGGGTTAAATCTGTTAGCATTGGGAAATGAGGCAGAGATTAAGATATATTATCAAGGACGAACTTTCTCCATATACAGGTATCTGATATACCCAATTCCGGCCATAAAGTTACTGAAATATGAGGAGCACAGGCACCCACCAGACTCCCTCAGGTGGGGCCTTGGGAAGATTAGTTAAAAATGACACAGGTTAGGAAGGTACTTGGGTTCCCTGCAGCAGAGGGCATATGTAAATCCGAGCAATCATCATCAGCATAATATCATCACCATTTCTAGCAACAGACTCTTTCCTAGGCTGGAATAGAACTTCCAGAAGTATCTTTCCCTTTCGGAATTACAGAGTCTGACAGATTTATTTCCACACATCTCACTTGCTTTCAGAGTTATTGTTTCCTCTTATTTTTTCCCCCTCCTCTTCGGTGACAGAGAAGCCTGAGAACCAGTTCTGTCAGGAAGTTCTTGGGGAATTTTCAGAAGGATGTACAAGCAGGGCATATGAATGACTGTGCAGCCAGCATCCATTTTACTTGATAAAAATATATATATTCATAACTGATCTTCTGAGCATATCTACACGATCAAAACCACGGATGACGAACACATCAGATGCATTTTTCAGGACTCAGAGGGTCCTTTTGGAGTAAGCTGCCATCATTTCTTCCTCTCAAAGCAGATCAGGTAACTCCTCCCCTGTCGCAGAGCCTCTCAAAAGGGACGTGCCGTTCAATCCAGACCGCAGGATAGGTGATCAGTTGCCCCCTGGACATCTAATGCAATCCCCAAATCTTCTGAATTTATCGACCAAGATGTTGGATGGAACAGGCTCGAGCATCTTGCTGAATAAAATATAGATTACATTTATCATTTCCCCTCAATCTACTAAAATCTTGTTACTCTTTCATGGAAGGAAATGAATCAGTTTGACAGGACTTATTCTGTCAAGTGACATAGGTTCCCAACACTGTATTCACTACAGATTATTCTAGAAACGGTTTGGTGATTCTTTTTCAGGTAAAGTTCCAAATTAGGACATTATGAACTTCCCTTTTGCTTTTTAAAAATAGAGGCATTAATCCTGCTTCTTTTCAGTCCTGCCAAGTTTTTAAAAACAAAGTTACACTCCCATGATTTTAGCCAATAATGAGATTCCCTCATAAAAAACGTCTGCCCTGCGAAGAATTTACTTAAAAATAAAAAAAAGAAGTGTTTCTACCAGTGTTTAAGGCCTATTTAAAAGTTGACCATGAAAAAACAACAAGGAAGCAAATGGTCAAGGCTTAAGACCTCTACTTTGACAGGCCTGTTTTCAGTTTTCCCCCACGGATTTAGGTATTATCTGAAAAGATTTCTGAATTGAATGGGTTCAAGGCCAAAGACAGCTGTGGTGAATTTCCAATTGTGTCAATCTTGCAAGTTTCAGGCAAGTCAAAGCCATTATTTTCCATAAATATATTGCAAATCCACTAGAAGGTAAATGAGAAAAATAGAAGACAACATATAAGAAGCCTCGTAGCTTACACCTCTTAACACAAATTACAGTGGCCACAGGGTCTGCACACTCCCTAAAATCTCAGGCCTTAGTAAAAGCCCCACATTTCTAGAACACACGCTGCGTGATACCATCTCAAAGTCAGAACAGCCCCAGTTCTGTAAAGACCAAGATGGGAGCACAGAGGTGACATTCTTGAAATGAAATTCAAATATCTTGAGTACTTCTGAGTAAGCATCTCTAGAGTGTAGAGTTTCTACGTTTCGTGGAGATAGATGCTTCAGAGGCTCTGAAGAAGAAAACCCCATTGCCCTTGACAGGTCAAAGCTTGGTATTTACCAATTTTTGTGAGCCTGAAATTTAAGTTGTTTTTTTTTTTTAATCATTTCTTGGGTCCACCATGCCACTTCCCAGCCCATGTTACCCCCAGCTGCTTGCTCTCTTCACTTAAGCCTTTGGATTGATCAACACTGTCAGGAATGCAAAGAACTTGAGTTGAATGTACCCTGTTAAAAGTTCTACAATGCAATAGCCAATCATGGATGGCTGCTGGCTCCTCAACGAATTCCACAAACCTGCTACTCCACACTTCTTCCACATTCCTCAAGCCCTCACCAACCCTACTCTTTCTTTTTTTTTTTTTTTGCTGTACGCGGGCCTCTCACCGCTGTGGCCCCTCCCGCTGCGGAGCACAGGCTCCGGATATGCAGGCCCAGCGTCCATGGCTCACGGGCCCAGCCGCTCCGCGGCATGCGGCATCCTCCCGGACCGGGGCACAAACCCGCGTCCCCCGCATCGGCAGGCGGACTCCCAACCACTGCGCCACCAGGGAAGCCCCCAACCCTACTCTTTCTTAACTCTGGACAACACATTTCAACCCCTTGTTTCTTGAAACCATAACTGGAATGAACTTCAACTTGCCCGTTGCGTTACTTTAAGGTACCTTGCACAGCACCCCCTTTTCCACTATAAAATGCCTTTGGATCCTCAACCATTACCTCCTTTCTTCTATTCTGCTTGCTTCCACTGCAAATCTTCCCTGGGCTCTAGAGCCCAACCCTTCTAGGTCCATCCAATGCCCTGCTTCTTCGTGTATTTACCTCTCTCTACTCCCGTCCCCGCCATGTGCCTGCCCCCATCCCACTCCTAGCTTTCTTTAGTCCACCCATTTTTATTTGGAAACCTAAACGTGCTCTATTCTATTCTCTCCTGCTAAAAATGAAACAAAACTTCCCTCAATCCTAACCACCTATTCAATGTCCCACTCTTCCTTTTACCACCAACTTCCTAAAAGAATCATTTCAACATGTTCTCCAGTCCATGCTTGAACCCCTCTAGCCCTGTGCACCTCTGCCTATTGGAGAAGGATGGTCACTCTTTTGAGCCTAACTCGATTCCCCTGTAGCTGCTGCACACTGATTCTAGTGTCATTCCGTGAGGCCTCACAGAGCAAATTTACGCAGAGCACCTTTCTCCGGTTCTGTCCTCTTCTCTCTGATCTTTCTAGGCACTGTCAGTTCCTTCAATTATTCTTTGCGTGACCTGGTTCTGAGTCCCTCCGCCTCCCTGTTTCTAGTCTGATTCTCTTCTTCAAGGGTCACGGCCCAAGATTCAATGTGAATTATTCACATCTGCTCTGCCTAGCCCAGTAGAGCAGGGTTCTCACCTCCTTTGTTCTCCTCATTACACTTTACTCAAAACCATTGTTGAATTCCCTTCCTATCAACTCAGACCTCTACGACAGTGGTTTGCAAAGTGTGACTTACAGAGCTTCTACCACAGAATGGCCTAGGATCCTTAATAAATGCAGATTCTTGGGCTCTACCTCAAACTTGTTGAATCTCACCATCTGAGGGTGACACCTGGGAATCCACACTTTAAACAAGCATGCCAGATGATTCTTTTTTTTTTTTTTAATGTACATGTATTTATTTTTGGCTGCATTGGGTCCTCATTGCTGCGAGCAGGCTTTCTCTAGCTGCGGCGAGCAGGGGCTACTCTTCATTGCGGTGCGCGGGCTTCTCACTGGGGTGGCTTCTCTTGCTGCGGAGCACAGTGCGCGGGCTTCAGTAGTTGTGGCTCACGGGCTTAGTTGCTCCACGGCATGTGGGTTCTTCCCGGACCAGCGCTCAAACCCGTGTCCCCTGCGTTAACCACTGCGCCACCAGGGAAGTCCCCCAGATGATTCTTAATGCACACAAAATCTGGGGGAAAAATGCTTTCTCAACATCTGTTGCCAAGCCTGGCCCCTGCCCCTCTCTTCGTGCAGATGGGTTTTAGGATTCAAGACAAGCCCTTCTATTTCCTTGTTTTACGTTTTATCTTGTTAGATCTGGTGCATTGCCCCAACTTATCAAAATCTGTTGAGTTCTTCATCCTCAACATATGACTTTATGACAACCACACACGGATCAGGATGAAAAACCTTAAAGTCATAGCACAGGGAATCTCTCTTCACATTGACACCAATGACGACAGTCAACCAATTACTAACAAACTCATACTTTGTCTTCTTTCCCATGAGATAAATGGACAACTTGTCATTTGCCAAGTGCCTCAGGAAAGCCCAGCTATTTTTTGTCTTCCATATTTCCTTGATCCACTGGTCTATATTAACCCTGTCCGGGAGGGAAATGAAACATTCTCACAGGCCATTTACACACGCATTTTAGAATCTGTGGCCAGGCAAAGGACTGCAGTGTGCAGAACCCACCTTCTTTTCCTATGACCTTGTTCTGAACACCTATGGCACTTAGGTTCTAGGACCCTTGACTTGTACTGTGAATGTTCTTGTCCACAGTTGACTCTACTACTAGACAAAGAGCTCTGGAACTCTGCAGCTGTGCCTTATGTGTCTCTAAATATCTCACAGTAACTAGCACAGCGTCCTACTTGGTAACTTTTCTTTGAGTGAATGAATGGATTTTACATTTTATTCCCACTGATTCACTTTTTGTGCAAGATGAAAGGAGACTCTGCAGTGAATATTGGGAGACTATGCTTCTTAGGCACAAAGGAAGTGCTGGGCCTGGACAGATCTCCACAGGCCCAGTTGTCGCTCTCAGTCACTGCTCACTCAAATGAGCTTGTTAGAATAAAGGCTGTCTTTGAAATGAAGTGTGATGTAAACACTGAGAAATGATGACACAGTTTCTGAAACATCACAACTTTACTAGAATCTGTGGCAATGGCCAAATGAGACACAGGAAAGGGCATTTCAAAAAACCCTTGGCTTTACTGGAACCACCAAAGTCAGCATAACAAGCAGATAAAGTTTCTTAGGGGCTTTCTAACAAGACCTCTTGTGATGACAGAGACAAGTGTTTCCATAGGACATGAGATGGCTGGACAAGGAAATCTAGCTTCTCCCTACATCACAACTGCTAACACGTCTGAGTAATTCCCTGATACATAAGATAGTGAGGGTAAAAAACTATAAATGAATGGTGGAAAATCTTGCAGTTTCCTTGGGTCAAGTGACTTCCCTCGTGGTCAGGTCTTGTCTTTCCTGTTTCTTGCAGGCCAGAGATGATTCCACAAATACTAGGGAACATTATTCCACTGGAAAAGCCACATAGCCCCACATAGCATGAGGTCTAGAGCAGTGATTCCCAACTCGGGGGTGAGTCTGTCTCCCTACCCCAGGGACATTTGGCAATGTCTGGAGACACTTCTGCTTGTCACAACTGAGGGACAGGTGCCACTGGCATCTAGTGGGTAGAGGCAGGGATGTGGCTAAGTATCCTACAGTGAACAGGACAGCCTCTCTCTACCAACAAAGAATTATCTGGTTCAAAATGCCAAGAGCAATTATCTCAATAAAAAATTTCAGGATTGATATGTATACATTACTATATGTAAAATAGATAACCAACAAGGACCTACTGTATAGCACAGGGAACTCTGTTCAATATTCTATAATAACCTAAATGGGAAAAGAATTTGAAAAAGAATAGGTACTTGTATAGGTATAACTGAATCACTTTGCTGTACACCTGAAACTAACACAATGTTGTTAATCAACTGTACTCCAATATAAAATAAAAATTTTTTAAAAAGCATCAAGAATACCACTACTGAGAATCCCTGATCTATAGCTATGCCTCTAGGCCCAAGTGTGGAAACACTGGTTCATTACAAAGGGTCATGTAATCACCTGTTGTGGGTCTGCGAAGTAACCCACAGGTGACAAACACTATAAGGTACTTTGCAGTTCCATGGTGAGGTGAGGGTACCAAGGCTGGAAGCCCTACCTAGTGCACTGGTTTGGATGGCAGCCTGAATGGAAGTAGAGAGGTTCTAGAATGCTCCTGATAGCTATAGGTTTGACCTCGGAGTAGCTTACTGGAAAGACCCTTGGTGAACCCCACTCAGAGGGCAACTTCCTTCTCTGCAGATGGAAGAATGAAGGCTCAGTAGAATCGTGCAAGAAGCATCAGTGAGCCACGTTCATGGTCATAAAAGGGCTATGAACAGCAGCTAATAAAGACGTAACTGGACAACGGAAGGCTCCAGGAATGTGAGGTGGACTTGAAGCAAATGTACCAACTGCAAAGTGTGCTGGGTTTTTTTTGCTGACTGCAGCAAAGTCTCAGTTCTATAGGAATGAAAGGGGAACTCATTTTATCTGAAGCCCTTAGATGACAGATACATTTACCCCAACTTCCTAGTATTTTTGATATGGCCAAGATTTTAAACCTCACCAGTTTTATAATCATAGGGAAGCTGGCAGATTTAATGAAGCCTCCAGCTGCCTCTTGAGAGATGATTACAGTTCTAATTAAAAATGGAGGATGACAGACAAGAAGCCCACGGGACTCTATAAGCAAATGGCATTCAGACACCTTCTTTCACGGACAAGATTACTTTGTTCATGTCAAAGTAATCTTTGGGCTCTTTCCAGTGGGAAGTGTCACCAAATTCTAATAACCTATGAGATTTAATGTGGTTCAAAGATCAGAAAATGTTTTAAGTTGTAAGGGACAAGGAAGTTTATTGGCCAAGCCAGACTTTCATTTCTTTTATTTCATATACCTGTACTTACCATCTCCATGATTACGTATAGCCTGGAACACAAGAGGAGTCACCTAGATGAAGTCTGTCTTAGTGTCAAGTCTAGGCATGGAGAAGCACGAGGGAGAAATGAGTGGGGCAAATGAGGATTAGGGCTCAGAGTAGGTTGTGGGACCACAAATCCCGGTAATCACACGAGATTTAAAACATTAACGAGGAGGTCTTGAAGTTCAAGGCCATCCAATGTATAGGCTCAGGAGGCCAGGGATATTGAGACAACTGTTTCAGAAGATAGAACTGCTAATAGGAGCTTGTCTTATCACAAGAAGGGTGGTCTTCTAACCCCTAGCATGCTGGCCACGTTGGCTAGTCACTGGAGAGTCTTGGCCGGGCATAGGTCCTGAAAGGGAGGTCATTCTACTTAATCTCTACGGGAGGGCTGTGGAGGAGGGGTGTGGGCAGAGAGAGCTGGAAGCGGAAGGGTGTGGCTCATGGGAAGCCTTAGGCTTGGGTGGGGCCTCTGCCTACGGATATAATACAGCCTGGATCTCAGGAGCCTGCACAGCCATACACCTACTTCCAAAGGCAAAGGCGCTGTTTCATCTTTACATACGCGCTTGCATCTCTTCAATCAATGCATATCTTTTACCAAGGAGAAATCAAAAAGGAGGGAGTTACGTCAACATGAAATCAACTATATCATTGAACAAAGGGTCTATCCAGAGAAAACCATAATCTGACAAGATACATACATCCCAATGTTCGTTGCAGCACTATTTACAATAGCCTGGACACGGAAGCTGCCTAAATGCCCATCAACAGAGGAATGGATAAAGAAGATGTGGTGCGTATACACAGTGGAATATTATTCCGCCACAAACAAGAATGAAATAATGCCACTTGCCACAACGTGGATGGACCTAGAGATTGTCATACTAAGTGAAGTAAGTCAGACAGAGAAAGACAAATATCATATGATATCACTCATATGTGGAATCTAATATAAGAAAAGATACAAATGAACTTATTTACAGACTTACAGATATTGAAAACAAACTTATGGTTACCAAAGGGGAGGGATAAATCAGGAGCTTGGGATGGACGTACACACACTACTATATATAACATAGGTAATCAACAAGGACCTACTATATAGCAGAGGGAACTCTACTCAGTATTCTGTGGTAACCTATATGAGAAAAAAATCTAAAAAAGAATGAATATATGTATAACTGGATCACTTTGCTGTACATCTGAAACTAACACAACACTGTAAATCAACTACACTCTAATAAAACTAAAATTAAAAAAAATCAAAGGGAGTAATGCAAGAAACATCAAGGACTCCACTGTGATTAAATCATGGGTGTGGTGCACACACTATCAATGGACCCTGCATTGACTGTACTGTTAGGAATCAGGGTACAGGTCTCAGAAGTCCTCTGACTCAAGATTCATTCCTGGATAGGATGAGTGAACCAGGCAGAGCTCCCAACCTTACAGACACAGAGCCTGAGGCAGGATGTCACCCTGAGAGACTGAACTGCAGGCTTTAATAATGATCATCAGGTGTTTTTTTTTACCAATGACTGGAAAGGTTTGGAGATTCTCCCCCACCAATGTCCAGGCCTCAATTGTCTGCAGGGTGTAAGGATGAAGAAATATTCCTGAACCCAGGCTGTGGTTGCTTTGAGGCTGCGGATCCCTGAACTCATCTCCAGCCTCGATTCTTGCCTAAATCCCGGATGTGACCCACAAAATATCTACCCGTGATTTCTAAATAGACTGTTTCCTTTGCTGGGAATGCCTTCTCCCTCTCTGTCGACACCTACCCAAAACATCTCCTCTGAGACACCCTCTAGGCTGAGCTACTTTCTTCCTGCTCTGTGCTCTCCAAGTTCAGTGTACGTAACTCTATTTAAAATATATCGGTGATTATTTGTCTGCTTGATTCTCTCACTCGTGAAGCAGAGAGTACTTTGAGCTCAGGGACCATTCGTTTAAGTACATGAGTACTGTGTGCCTTACCAGTGCCTACCACGTATAGTATATGTTCAATCAATGCTGGTGGAGGGAAGGAAGGAAGGAAAGAAGTAGGTTAAAGAAGCAGTAAAGACCTCTAAGCAGGCAGACGGTAGTGTCAGGCTCTTCCAAAAGGGATTTTGGCCAGCCAGCCTGGGACAGACCATCCCGGGAGATCTACAAAGGAGTGGGCCATGGTTGTTAGTGGCTACAGGGCTGTGATTCCCAGTGCAGCTACTGGCAGAACCCTGGGGAATCCCTCTTTCTTGGCCCAGCTAGTCACTTACCTTCCTGAAAGGCCAGTGCACGGTTCTGTGCTGGCGACACTTCTGCAGAGCCAGCCAGCACCAGCCCGCGGTTGGCTATGCCAGAGGGCTCCTAGCATCCCAGAGGCTGGGCCTTGCTAAGTTCCGTCACTGTCCTACCAGCTTCCTCTGAGGCCTCCGATATGTGATATTATCATTATTTGATCATTATTAATAATGAAAAATAGTTAACCTTAGTTTTGGTGAATTGCTTTTATCTGTTGGCTATTCCTAATCCAGCGAAAGAGTTTGCAGAGCTGGGTCCTCATTCAGAAATTCCTCACTATGTAGCTTTTGAAAGTGCTTCTTAATTCTCCAGATATTATCCATTGGCGACAAAGAGTATTGTAGCTGACAACGCTGAGTACAACTATAAGGATGTTTCAAGATCTCAGAACTTGACAACACAGATCTCTTCTACTTTCCACTCCTTGCCATTCATTTCCGCAAACCACTAACTTCAGTATTCAGGAGATTCAATAGAACATTCAGCACACATCCTTGACTGCTCTTAGAAAATCAGTTCTGCCGATGGATAAGCTATTCAGAGAAAGTGCTTTTAAGCTCGTCGTTGAACATGGTAATGTAATATCTTGCAATCACAGAGTCAAAGTATGTTTGAACGAGAAGGGATCTTGTAGGTAGACTTGTCTGAACTGAGGACGCTAATGCCCGGCTGGAGAGGGTAAGTAAGTTGCCCAAGGACACACAGCAAGTGAGTGGCCGAACCTGGCTTGAACGTAAACATGATGATCTTAAACCACCTTTCTGCCACTAAGTATTGATGGTATGTGTATATGTATGTTCCTATATATGGTAATATATATGGTAATACACACACACACACACAAAGTAGAAGGAGCAAGTCTTGCATCACATAGTCCAAATTGTCTATAGAAAGCGACAGCCCTGCTAAAACAATAACCCATTTAAATATAGGGCATCCTAGTCAGGAATAGGCCCAGAGCTTCACCAGCCCTGGGCCCTGATGGAAAACAGGGCATTGTTTCCATCCAAACCTTGCACTGAAAGGCAGTCTGTCAGCTGGCAACGACCTCGTGAGACAACTTTGGGGAGAGCAAAGGGCCGAGAAGAGAAAGGCCTCATTCTCGCTGCAAACAGGAAAAGGAAAGAGAAAAAGGAAGCTCTGTCTCCACACAAGGTTTGCTGGGCTGGCTATGAACTGTTCCAGTACGTTCCATCAAATAGACGCCTTCATAGAATCAAGCCAAGCGCGAACAGCGGGTCTGGGACTCGCATTCCCCGGACGCGGGCAGGCCGGCTCACACATGCTCCCGCTCTCTCGCACCCTGGGAGCGCACTTATATGGGCTTCATGAGGCTAAGTAATAAACACTTTGTCTTCACCCTGCTATTTATGGGTTGCTTGGGGCACCCTTACCCGGACAGTTGGCTCCCGCAGACCCCGCATTTAATAAGGGACGGCAGTAAATGCAAAAGGCTCTGTGTGACCCCAGCTCCTGTTTTCCTGACCACCCGTGCTGACTGCACAGAAAGGACACTCTGCATCCATCCACCTACCCTCCAGGCTCCCCTCCTTGAGGCTAAATCCGTTCCTATTTTTCCTGCCTTCGAGACATTTCACTAAGACGTCTCTCTCAGATATCTGTTTCTATTTTACCACTGCCAGGGATTCTCTCATTCTTCAGCGATGGAACAACCATCTTGGAAAACAAGAGCAGCTCCGAAACTTGTAAGCTACCACCATCGCCTCCCGCGGGGGGCCGGGGCCGGGGTCGGGGGTGGGTGGGGGGAGGTCTCCGGACGGCCTCGCACGCGCGGAGTGAAGAAGCCAATTCGTCCTACCTGTGGCTGACCTCCAGGTGCACTTAGAAGCCTTGTGCTTCCCCTGCGCACATGGTGTCGGGGTTGGTTGCAAAGGGGCGGGAGGCCCGCGTGAAAGCAAGAAGCGCGTCCGGGCCGACAGGCTGTGTGAAGGCTGCGGAGGAAGACGGCCGAAGTGTCCCCCGGATGCAGGACCAAGGCCCGTCACTTTGGGGGCCTCTTTCACTCTGCTCTTTTGGGGGTTTCAGGGCTCTCAAGGCTGATGGGTCCTGCATGAAGAGAGTCACGGCTGCATCCTGTCCGCCCGTGGGCCGTCACACAAGCCCCGAGCCCGGCCGCCTCTCGGCCTTGTCTTCATCTTGGGCTAACCCCTTTGTATCCTGAAAACACACAAGACAGAGAAGGATGCGTTAACTCGCCTTCTCCCCACAGAACACAGTTCACCATTGCAGCACTGATTAAATACAGGACATTATCTCACCATAATGCCCTCCTGGCGGCGTTCCCAGGAAAATTCTAACTAATCATAAAAATAGAAAGAAAAACGCAACCTAAATTCCATTCCTCCTCTTAAATGAGTGATGTGTTCATTTTTATTTATTTTTCTGGAAGCGAGGCGGGAAAAGAAAATGAATTTTAGGGCTTAGGAAAACAAGCTACTAATAGTACTAAGTAGAGCAGGGCAGTGGTGCAGACAGTGTGGGGATGTAGCCGGCAGGGCATGGGCGAGTCCCGGCCCTACCCCTGGCTGTAAACTGCGAGTTTTAAACTGGAGCACCTGGCAGGGCAAAGCCAGGATGGGGCGAGGAAGTCGGGTGGTTGTGAGGCCACGTGTAGACACACAGGCACACACAGACTCACACGCCCACACAAGCTAGGCACTCAAGAGCATTTTTAAGGTCCTGGCAGGCAAACGCGCTGCCGATACTCCTTTTACGCGGGGCCTGCATGCTTCTCTAGCATCATCCTTTCTGGACACTCTGGCACGGTTTAGCTATTCCCTGACTGGAAGGGTTTTTCCTGCAGGTTCTGCTAGCTAATTTCTACTCACCCTTTAGAGATCAGAGCAAATGGTATTTCCTTCAGGAAGCCTTCTCCAAAAACCTCTACCCTGCCTCCAGTCCAGGTGCTGGAGCTCTAAGCCTGCCCTTTCTGGCAGTCACGTGGCTGTAATTAAGGCACTAATTGCATAGCGGGTTGTTTAAGGGCTCTCCCCTCCCTTAGATCTAAGAACGTGTTGGTCTCATTAACCATTTTGCACATGCCTGCCTGGTAGGCAGTAGTTGTTCAATAAATGCCCATGTTGGATGAGGGCTGATGGGTTGGCCCAGCCTGTGAATGGTCCCCTGTGTCACTGGCAGGTCCCAAGTTAAGCAGCAACAGGCAGATGTGGAACCAGATCACGGTTTGCAACACTAAGTACCATGCCCCTCCCAAGTAATTTCTGCTCTTTCCTGCTGGGAAGACTTCATGGGAGAGTTCAAAATCCTGAAAACCAGCTTCGGAGATGCTTCTCATCTGCCCTGAGTGAAAAGAAAATAAAGGACCCCCACCCCCACCCCCCTGCCTCTACCTGCCCCCGCTCCTGGCATTAGAATCCCAAAGCTGCCATTCCCCATCATGGCTACTGCTGCAGTAATGGGCACTGCTACTTGATGGCAAAGTTCTAGCTGGGCTAATTAAGCATACTGAGCTAATAACCTTCCATTTTGGGACCGGTATTATTCATAATTTAATGTATTGCTGCTGAAACATTAACCTTTCGACAACTGGCATGCTGCCCACAGCAGCCCAAGTGCTGACCATCTTTCAGTAAAATGAGTATTATTGTTAAAACAGGTATAAATCATTCATGCCTGCCGCTTTTGTGTCAGACCCTACGTGAAAATAAGCAGTAAGCTGGGTAATTTATTTACCTTTTGGTGATTATTTTTTATGATTTTATGATCATATTCAATGATTCATAAACATTGGCCCAGTGCCATTTTGTAATCATTTCACATTTTAAATATTGTGTGGCTGTTCTGCTTTTCATCTTTAAAAATTTCAGGATTGATACCAGGCAACTTAATCCAGACACAAATGCAATTTCATTTGAAAGAAATAGGGTGGGGAGGGGGGAGAGGAAAGAGTCCCAGCCCCATTCATTTGAACAAAACCATTTTCAACAGAGCTGATTGGAGCTTGCCCTTGCTACAGCGTTGCACTTACTGTAGCAAACTTTCTTTGAAGTTTAACACACAGAGGGTGCCTTGAAATCTGGATAAAAGCACAGGAAAACAGTTAACAAGCTTCTGGTTGGAAAGATGATGGGAAGGACCTCAAGGGTGGAGGGAAGCCTGGAAACTCTGGCCTCCGGCCAAGAAGGTTGGAAGCCACAAGCCTGCCTGCCAGCACCTGGTTGGAGAATGCGATTACATCCCCCGGGATCTGGAAACTTTACTGCCCGCCCGCTCCCGCTGCCCGTGCTGTGTTTGGGCTCCCGGAACGGTTCCAGAAATTAGCCTTTTCTCCTTCTGGCAACAAGTAGGAACTGGAGGCTGAGAGGCAGGCAGGTCTTTCATGGCCCGAGAGCTCAGGAGACCTCCCCACCTTCCACAGGCCGTCTCCCAGGAGCCCTTCGTGGTTCTTCAACCAGTGAAAACACAGAATTCCCAGTATGTAGGCGCTGAAGCCGATGTTCTGAGGGTGGGAAGGAAGCGGGGCCAGGAGCAGGCAGAGAGTGTGGCATTGTGTTAGCACTGCTCCTCCAGGACGTCCAGGAGTAAGCTGGCTTCAGGAGCCCCATCTCACGCCAGGCGTGTTGGCACAGAGGAGCGTGCAGCCAGACGCCGTCGCCCCAAGCGTGGGAGATGAGGTCTGGAAAGGCGGCCACGGGTATGTGCTGTAAACAAATACCCACGTCCACCGGGAAGCCCAGGCAAGAGCAAGATAAGAGAAGTGCTTCTTTCTGGGACAGTTTGAACCGTGTAGCTCTGAGGTGGCTGCGTACTGTGTTTTCTTCCTTTAGTCTGCTTAATTTCCCGTGTACAGCTTTCATGGTTTTTTTTTTTTAAAAATTGACTGTCTGGTTTTACATTTTACCTGTAGATATATATACCTATATCTCCACAATAAAAAATTAAATAATTATGTATTAATTAAATACTTTTTAAAAATGCTGCTAGCTATCCTAATGTCAGGAGGTTGTAAGCATTAGAACCATAGCAACCCCGTGACCATCTGAAGCGGGGCTTATTGCTTCCCTCTGTCTGTACTTAGAAGTTGAGAACGCGACCCTCAACCTCCTGATGTCAGGAAAGCAGCTTTTTAATAATATCTATTAATTAAATAATTATATATATAATTATTTAGTTTCTCATTGTGGTAAAATATATATAGCATAAAATTTGCCACTGTATGTGTTTTTAGTGCACAATCCAGTGGTGGGAATCACTGGATTACATTCAAAATGGTGCACGTCTCTCACCAGTAACTATTTCCAAAATTTCTCATCTCCCCCAAAAGAGACTCTGTACCCATTAAGCATCACCTCCCCACTCCCTCCTGCCCTCAGCCCTTGGAAACCTCAAATCTACTTTCTGTCTCTGAGGAGTTGCTTATTCTGGATATTTCCTATAGATAGAATCACACAATATTTGTCCTTTTGTGTCTGGTTTATTTCACCGAGCATAACGCGTCCAAGGTTCATCTATGTTGTGGAATGTATGGGAACTTCATTCCTTTTTATGGCTGAATAATATTCCCCTGTATGGATATACCACATTTTGTTTATCCATTCATCTGTTCATGGCCATTTGGGTTGTTTCTAGCTTTTGTCTATGAGCATTGTTTCTGGCTTTTGGCTGTGAATTGGTCTATAACAAACTGAGTCCCTAGTATACAGGGACTGATATATTTTCTCATTAAAGGTCACTGCCCATTATACACACTGATCTACTTTCATCTTGAATGCTCTGCTTGTTAGCTTGGCAGAGCTGGCCTGGACACACATGGCAAAGCCATTCATGCCTGGTAATTACTCTCCAGCCATCCTGTCAGCACTGCCACCTAAGAGCACTTCTTGTAGTCACCTTCTGGCGTCACTGAGGCTGGTGCCAGTTGTGAATTCTGCACCAGTAGGTTCCAGTCTCTATATTGGACTTGATAAAACACACTGCTTCTCAAGTATGATGAAGAACAAATTAAGAAACAGAATAATCTGGCATGAGTGAAATTCCCTTTCAATCATGTCAGCCAGAGCAGATGTTGTCATGAAATTTGATGTTATGGATTTACTTCCTAATATAAAGTCTAAGAGGGAAAACAGCATAAGAGCTGCAATGTGAATTGGACATGTCTACAGAGTGTGAATTGGATTCAACACAAAATATTGTGAATGGTTAATAGGGTCAGTCTAAGTATACTTGCTGAAATAATCTCTTGGATATGCAAATATTCTGAGAACTACACTGTCAAATATCTATTGTATCCTCTTATCTATGTGTTCACAGAACTGCTACATGTTATAACAAATGAAAAATGTGAATTTAAAAAATAATGTCACCCTAAAATAATACTTTACTTTGAATAGTAATTTTTGTTGTCAGCGTTTTTTTTTTAACTTTTGTCACACACCAGCCAACCAGGTTCTTAAAACAGCCTTATTTGGAAATAATAAGAGGTGAACTTTGTGCATCCTGTTCCCAGCAGATACAGAAGTGGGGTTGGGGGTAGGCAGGGAGTGGGAACAGGTCACATGCTCAACTTGATCTGGGTCCCTCAGTCTGCTGTTAGCATCTGCCATGCCTTGGTATTATTGCGATGGACCTTTTCCTTCTACTATCCGGGGTCCCTTCAGTGGAATACCTTTTCCTGGGAACACTGTCTTGAGGACTTGAGATGTTAGCTACATGTTCACCATCTCACTATAATAATCAGCCCATTACACCTGAGGATGGGGGCAAGGAGAATTAGGACAAAGGACACTTGGAGAGAAGCCTTTGGTTTCACTGTTGGTAATTTCCAGGATTTCACCATCAAACTGCTCACTAAAACCCTTAGCGAGTAACCAAACTGTGAGCTTCATTTAGTTTCTTTCCCTCTCCTTTTCCTAATTTCTGCGAGTTGGGCTGGTGAGCAGGAAGAAAAAATTAAAAAATGGTCAGCAGATGGATGGCCCTCACCCCCACCCCCCACTCATGTCCTACAGAAGTTCCCTCCCCCCTCCCCTCTTCTCCCTCCCCCACCAGTTTGCAGACACTTACTCATCCATGTTTCCCCAGCGCTTTGAACTTCCCTCTGTGATAGCACTTCTCATGTTGCATGACAGTTCATTTGTTTTTGTATATGAACTCCTCAGGGTGGGGATTAGGTCTCATAACTCTTTCTGTCCCAGTCACAGGGCTTGGAAAATTCTAAGAGCTTGATGAACATTTTCTGGGTTTGATGAAATAACAACTTTTGTTTACAGAGTTGTTTTTTTTTTTTTTTTAACATAAGATCATCTTCCTGGATCTGAGGACCAAACTAGGGTTGTTCTGGTGGATACTGTGAGAAAGACATAGAAACCAAGACCAGGAGTTTTGTGATTTGGCTAAAGTCCCGAGGTAACTGGGGGGGGTCTCCTGATGCCTCTTGTCAAACCCCTTGTCTCATGGCTTCTCATGGAATATTTGGTGATGTGAACTCAAAGGAAGAAATGGCCAAGTCTCTTTGGGACAAAGTCAATTGATAGGGGAGATTATGAAAGACATCTGTCTCCACCTGGAGCATTAGGTGGGTCTCCAGAGGACAGCCACTGAAACTATTTCCAAAATAATGGGGCAAAATGATGTGTTTAGTTTCCACACCTTGGAATTAGGTACTACCTATGGATTTAAATGTGACCATTTGGGCAAATCTCTCAGTGAAGTGCTGAGGGCATTTTCTTTTTGAGGGACTCTGGAAAAATGCTCACCAATTAAGGCAGGCTGACTTACAGTTCATAGACTTAGCTATATAGACAATGTAATATTACTCAGCCATAAAAAGGAACAAAATTGGGTCATTTGTAGAGATGTGGATGGACCTAGAGTCTGTCATACAGAGTGAAGTAAACCAGAAAGAGAAAAACAAATATCATATATTAATGCATATATGTGGAATCTAGAAAAATGGTACAGATGAACCTATTTGCAGGGCAGGAATAGAGATGTAGATGGAGAAGACGGACATGTGGACACAGGAGGGGGGAAGGGGAGGGTGGGACAAACTGGAAGATTAGAATGGACGTATATACACTACCATGTGTAAAATAGACAGCTAGTGGGAACATGCTATAAAGCACAGGAAGCGCAGCCTGGTGCTCTGTGATGACCTAGATGGGTGGGATGGGGGCAGGGGGAGGGAGGTCCAAGAGGGAGGACATATAGTATACATATAGCTGATTCACTGCATGTACAGCAGAAACTAACACAACATTGTAAAGCAATTATACTCCAATTAAAAAAAAATTAATGGGAACAAACAGAGCATCCAGAGAACAACTGCTTCTGGGCTGCAGCTGACTTGAGGTGTTGACCTGCTCTGCACTCTCTCCACCTGGCTAAGTCCCAGTCAACTTTCAACACATAGCTCAAGTCTCACTGACTTCAGGAAGCCTCCCTTGGCCATCCCTTCAACCCTGCCCTCTGCCCCCCAGTGTGCTTCCACAGTGTTTCACGTTCATTTCCATCATTACACTGTGGAGTTTGTCCCTCACTTGACTGTGTGCTCCCTGAAGGCAGCAGCCTGTCCAATATGTCTGTCACTGGGCCATTCTGAGAGCACATGAGATGATGTAAGTGTCCTGCAGAGGGACCGTGACCACCAGATATCAGCTTACGATACCCAGCCATTCCTTGTGCTTGGTGACATAAATTCTTCCATAAATATATGGTCGGCTACTGCTTTTTTTTTTAACAATTTCTGTCTGCTAATTATACAAAACAAAACAAAAAACAAACAAAAACACTTCCTTGGTCTTCTAGGTCAAAATTTGTTCTCGTGGCCTTCAAGACCTTTAAGATTGAGATTTCTGGGACTTCCCTGGTGGCGCAGTGGTTGAGGGTCCGTCTGCCGATGCAGGGGACGCGGGTTCGTGCCCCGGTCTGGGAAGATCCCACATGCCGCGGAGCGGCTGGGCCCATGAGCCATAGCCGCTGAGCCTGTGCGTCTGGAACCTGTGCTCCGCAACGGGAGAGGCCACAGCAGTGAGAGGCCTGCGTACCGCAAAAAAAATAATAATAATTGAGATTTCTTTGGATTCAGTCTACCCGCTGACTCCTCATCTCTCTCACTTCACCATGCACATGCTGACCTACCATCTCCAACCTCTGTGCTTTTGCACACACAGTCCCCTCTGCCTAGAACACCAGCCCCAGAACCAGGAGAATCCCTTCCATCATCCAAAACCCAGATCACATGGCCCTCTGAAGTCTCCCCAGACCCCTTTCCCCAGGTCATGTTAGGCTCTTCTCCTCTTGGTTCCCTGGGCTTCTGCTACTGCCTGACCTTTCTCATAACGCTCTGATTATTTGTTTCCTTTAATTAGAGTGCAAGCTCTCTAAGGCCAAGGATCTTGTTTTTTTTCCCGCACCCAGTGCTAGGGGCTAGGTGGCTGGATGAATTTTTTTTTAATTAATTAATTTATTATTTTAAAAAATTTATTTATTTATTTATTATTTATTTTTGGCTGCGTTGGGTATTCGTTGCTGTGCACAGGCTTTCTCCAGTTGCGGTGAGCGGGGGTTACTCTTTGTTGCGGTGCGCGGGCTTCTCATTGCGGTGGCTTCTCTTGCTGCAGAGCACAGGCTCTAGGCGTGTAGGGTTCAATAGTTGTGGCATGTGGGCTTCAGTAGTTGTGGCTTGCAGGCTCTAGAGCGCAGGCTCAGTAGTTGTGGCGCACGTGCTTAGCTGCTCCGCGGCACGTGGGATCTTCCCAGACCAGGGCTCGAACCCGTGTCCCCTGCATTGGCAGGCGGGTTCTTAACCGCTGCGGAACCAGGGAAGCCCTGGATGAATGTTTGTGAAAGAAGAATCTGTATAATTTTCCGTTTAATGAAGTTGAAGTTCTTTACCAGCTCTGAGAAGATTTTAAATGTACACTGGTTTTTGTATGGTGTCAGCTTTTGGTTTCCAGGACTTTTGTTCTAACAAAAGGAGAATGAGAACCCAGGAATAAGCAAGTTGCAAATGTACAAACTTTCCTTCTCTAAGGGCCATAAAAGGCTGAGCACTGAGACAGCTGCCATACTGCTGTCCAATTTCACCCTGTTTATTGTAGTCTTGGGCCTAATCAAGATGGCCGATGTGACATTTGCAACTAGTTTTATGCAAGATGCAAAATCTTGTGCAACAATAACCAGAAAAACTGTTGCAATTCTATGCAAATTGGAAAAAACTGGGGGCTGATTTGGCCTTTGCAGATGTGACTTCATTTCTTTGTCTTCATCATTCATCACAGAGGCCCTGCTTTGGAAACTTTAAGTAATTAAAACATCTATCAACCTTCCATCGACAGCGATGGCGATGTGCCTGTGCGTAGTCAGTCGGTTCCGTTCCAAGGGTGTTCTCATGTGATAATTATGTAACAACACACTTTGTCACTATGTGGGTAATGAGAAATGGTCACGACACTGTTATCTTATCAGGCATTATTAAGTTTTGCTAATGGATGAGACTTTCTATCTCACTTTAGTTCTATCTAACTTTCTATCTCACTGATTGGCCAGTAGAGTCACTTGCAACACCAAAAAGCCAGTGTTTAAATATATATTTTTAAATTAATTACTACTTAGTTTTATTTATTTATATCCAGCCTTACAAAGAAAGAAAAAGGATTTAAGGAAGCTTCGAAGAGGTCCATGTTACAAGCGGGTGTCTAAATGGAAGCCCTTTAGGCAACCAACAGACGCTGTCACGACTACATACTATGAGATATCACTTTACTGACACATTTGTCTTTCCTGACTCACCCAGCAAGGGTGATAATTCCCGCCTCTGTACCAGCCCTGTGTCCTGAATAAACCTATCCTGTAGTGTAGCTCCTATCATATTGCAAGTCTTTATACCCATGTCTGTGAGCATCTTGGGGGCAGGACCCTGGCTTATTTACTTTTGTACCTCATGTACCTAGTACAGCTCTTCAATTAAGCAAGATGATGATGATGATGATGTGTATTATTGGGTAGACTCAGTTTTAGATGTGCCCTTTCCCCCCAGATTCCCTTTTCAGCCCATCCCTGAGCACACCCACCAGTACCTCTCTGGCTGTCCCTCCTACTTCCCCATCGATCTCTTCCCCATCAGGCCCTGTTCGCAAGGGGCACAGTCCTGCAGTGAGTCTAGTCATCTCTGCTGTGGTTATAACAGGGTTAAAGTTGAGGTTTCTAATCGCTCCCATGAGGTCTTATTACCTGTTGATTAGGTCCTTTTGGGATCAGCATCAAACTGACAACAATAATAAACACTCCCTTCTTGGAACTCAGTAATGACCCTGCCTGCCCCACAGGCCTGGTGGCTGTGGGGAGGGGCACTGTGTGGGCCTGGAAATGGCAGGCCATGCTAGGGGGCATTTCCTGGAGATTTGGTGGTGCAGGCGCAGAGGTGCAGCTAACAAGCTGACGGGCACCAGCTTGAGATTTTTGCCTGGCTGGAGGCGCCTCTGTTGTTATAGCACAAGGTGCTCAGAGGACCCTCCACAGCCAGCCCAAGGACTTGAGTGATGGAGCTGGGTGGTTTTTCCACAGGACTTGAGGAATTTCTGGAGAATGGCCCTGTAACTGTTTCATGTGTATTTCATGTGTCAACTTTTTTCTATGTGCATATAAATGTGAATGAGTGTGTGTGTGTGTGTGTGTGTGTGTGTGTGTGTGTGTAGTTTTAGTGTTCTTATTATAAAAATGCAATCATACTAAACATTTTGTTTGGCAAATTGCTTTTTCGTTCACCCAACCATCTCTCTTGGACACCTTTCCCTATCAGTGCTTAAAGTTTTGCCTCAGATAATGTGACCTACAAGGGCTTAATTTCCAAAACACACAAACAGTTTGTACAATGCAATAACAACAACAACAAAAAACTCAATCAAGAAGTGAGCAGAAGGGCTTCCCTGGTGGCGCAGTGGTTGAGAGTCCGCCTGCCGATGCAGGGGACGCGGGTTCGTGCCCCGGTCTGGGAGGATCCCACGTGCCGCAGAGTGGCTGGGCCTGTGAGCCATGGCCGCTGAGCCTGCGTGTCTGGAGCCTGTGCTCCACAGCGAGAGAGGCCACAACAGTGAGAGGCCCGCGTACCGCAAAAAAAAAAAAAAAAAAAAAAAGAGCAGAAGACCTAAATAGACACTTCTCCAAAGAAGACATACAGATGGCCAACAGGCACGTGAAAAAATACTGAACATCGCTAATTATTAGAGAAACGCAAATCAAAAGTACAATGAGGTACCCCCTCACACCGGTCAGAATGGCCATCATTAAAGGTCTACAAATACAAATGCTGGAGAGGGTGTGGAGAAAAGGAAACCCTCCTACACTGTTGGTGGGAATGTAAATTGGTGCCACCACTATGGAGGTTCCTCAAAAAACTAAAAATAGAGTTGTCATATGATCCTGCAATCCCACAACTGGGCATGTATCTGGAGAAAACTGTAATTCAAAAAGATACAGCACCCCAATGCTCATTGCAGCATTATTTACAATAGCCAAGACATGGAAGCGACCTAAATGTCCATCAGCAGAGGAATGGATAAAGAAGATGTGGTACATATACACAATGGAATATTACTCAGCCATAAAAAGGAATGAAATAATGCCATTTGCAGCAACATGGGTGGACCTAGAGATTATCATACTAAGTGAAGTAAGTCAGAAAGAGAAAGACAAATATCATATGATATCACTTTGTGTAGAATCTAAAATATGACACAAATGAACTTATCTACAAAACAGAAACAGACTCATAGACATAGAGAACAGACTTGTGGTTGTCGAGGGGGAGAGGGGGTGGGGGACGGATGGATTGGGAGTTTGGAATTAGTAGATGCAAACTATTATATATCAAATGGATAAACAACAAGGTTCTACTGTATAGCACAGGGAACTATATTCAGTATCCTATGATAAACCATAATGAAAAAGAATATGAAAAAGAACATATACATATGTATAACTGAATCACTTTGCTATACAGTAGAAATTAACACAACATTGTAAATTCAACTATACTTCAATAAAATAAATTTTTAAAAAGTTTTGCCTTAATGTGATAAAGAACACTACAATAATCCAGAATAAGAACAAAGCAAAATACATTTAACCATTCTCTTGCTGTTGAACATTTCAACCATCTCCAATTTCTCGGTATCACAAATAAAGCTACAATGACATCCTTGTACATTTTCTCACGTACTTGTGCAAGTGTATATTGTGAATGGTTGTGCCTATTTGCCCACCTAACAGTAATGTCTAAGTGTGTCCTTTCTGTGGCTCCTGGTTAGTATAATTTTACTTATTTGTGACAATTTAACTGTAATAAAATATATCTCAGTGATATTTTAATTTGATTTTCCCTGACATTGCATTTATTATGGAATTAAAAATATGTAATTCAAACCTAAAGAAAAATTATAAGAATAATCCAAAGAATTTCCATGTACCCTTTATACAAGTTCACCAGTTCTTTACATTTTGTCCCATTTGTTTTAGTATTTTTTTTCTCTTTCTATATCTGTGCTATCCAATATGGTAGCCACTAGCCACACATAGCTATTTATATTTAAATTGAATTAAATTAATAATTCAGCTCTTCAGTTGCATTAGCTATATTTCAAGTGCTTGGTGGTCATGTGAAGCTCTTGGCTTCCATATTGTCAGAGCAGGAATAGAACATTTCCATCAGCTTCACTGGAAAGCTCTGAGTTATATGAATGCATATTTTTGAGCCATTTAAGCGTCAGTTGGAGAAATCATGTATATTTACCCCTAAACACTTCAATGTGTACTTCCTAAGAACACAAACATTCTTTTACACAACCACAGTACAATGATCTAAATCAGAAAATTTAACATCAGTATGACATTAATCCACTGACCCCATTTGAATTTCATCAAATGTCCCAATTTTTTTCTTTATGGCCATTGTTTCTTCTGGTCCAGGATCAAATCCAGGATCAGACTTCGCATTTAGTTGTCATGTCTCTTTATGTCATTGCATTTTAAGAATTAAGTATTTAAGTATTCAGTCCACACTATGAAATCCTCTGGGGTATGTAGCAGGTCTCATTTATATTTCCGTGCCCAGCATTTAGAGCAGGGCCTAGAACGAAATCAATGATTGGAAAAATGAATGAATGAGTGAATTTCTGTGCCACCTCTTATTTCATTCTAATTCTAATCATTCTAATCATCATACCTCCTCATTCCCTGAAATCAAAACAGAGGAGGGCAACATATGATTATTTTGGAAACATATTTTCAAGAAGACACCTAAGAAAAGGTATTAATGTAGGGCTGTAGACTGGCACCACCATCTTTGGAAGACATTGTGGCAATCAATATTTAGAAGAAGACGTCTTCTTTGCCCTAGCAATTTCACTTCTTAGGACCTACACCAGAGAAATCCACGCATATGTGCACAACAAAACAAGCGTAAGGATGTTCACTGCAGTGTTGTTTGTAATAGGAAAAAAAGAAATCGCCTAAAGTCAATCAGTAGGGGAATGGTTAAAAAATGTATGTGGTTATATCCATGTCAATTCATTTAAATGTTTAAGAAATAGTTGTAACTGTTAACATAGTAGTAAAACACCTACTATGTGACAGGTAATGTTAGAGGTTTAAGGGACAAAGAAATGAAGACAACATCTCTTATTGAGCCTACATTTTAGTAGAAGGATTATGGAACGCACAGCAGCAGGTAGAAAAAATGAGATGGGGCTCTGCATAATGACAACAAAAGATCTCCAGAGCATTTTAAATAGTAAAGAAACAAACAGGCAAGTTGCAAAATAATAACAGTCAGGATATATTTTATGTTTAAAATCACAAAATAAATCTAGACATTTCTGTATGTACACATATGCATGTGAATGAAAGGTTTTCCTTTTGGTCTGAACGGACACATGCCAAGCTGTTATTACCTCTGGGACTGAGTTTTGTTTTATCCTATCTCCTTGATTTTGTTTTTTCTATGAGAATGCTTTCATGCATTGCTAGTGAAATTAAAAATAAATAAATAAGCACACTAATGGGAAGTCTAATCATCATGCCAGCGAAGGGAAAACAGCCACTATCTAAGCATTAAAGAATCGAATGCAGTTACTACAGCATAACCAGAATAAAAATTGACCTGTAGACTCTTGCCATTCATAGGAAACAGCACCAACCAGTACATGAAATGCTTTGCTCTCAGCACTTCAAGTACCAAGCTTTATTATTTATCCTAAGTCTTAGCAGTTTCAATATTCTCTAGGAGGAAAGGAGGAAATTAATATTCACTGTATACTTAACACCTTCCAAACACTCGTCCTATTTACTATTTCATTCTGTGCCGGGAACTTCAGAAAGTATTACTATCCCTCCATTTTAAAGATGGAAAAACCAAGGCTCAGAAGGTTTAACATGTTTGTGCAAAGTCTTGAATACACCAGCTAGCAGGTGATGGAGGCTAATTCAGATTCAGTCCTTCCCAACCCCCGAAGCTCACTGACTCTGCCTTTCAAGAATCCCTTAAGGATGGCTGGAGAGCGGGTTTGCAGCTTCAGGATCTCAGTGTCTGTCCTGGGTGTCTGTCTCCTTGTCCTTTTCCTCGATTTTTAGGGATGCTCTAGAACAAGCTTTGAGTAATGCCCTGGGCATGTTTGACACACTTCTCTCCAGAGTACCCCCATTTTTCTCTGTTCCCATTTGCCCATGGTATCCCATCTCAAGAGAGAGAAATAAGGAACAGTGTCAATGAAGAAGAGAGGATGAGATAGTCAGAGAAAGAGAGGCAGGAGACCACAGAGGAGTCGATAAATAGAAGACAGAGAAAATGAGCCGGGGGGGGGGAGGGGTTGGACCTGTGATACAACGAACTATGGGAATCTTGGTCTCATGAATTACAAGGATGACAACAAAGCCACGCGAAGGATTAAAAAATAATAAACACTTTTACTTGGGGCTTCCCTGGTGGCGCAGTGGTTGAGAGTCCGCCTGCCGATGCAGTGGACGCGGGTTTGTGCCCCGGTCCGGGAAGATCCCACAGGCCGCGGAGCGGCTGGGCCCGTGAGCCATGGCCGCTGAGCCTGCGCGTCCGGAGCCTGTGCTCCGCAACGGGAGAGGCCACAGCAGTGAGAGGCCCGCGTACCGCAAAAAATAATAATAATAAAAATAATAATAATAAACACTTTTCCTAATAGGATGGGAAAGGGGAGGTTAGTGAAGGGTGGAGAGGAGAGAAGCGCCCCAGACACCACCCACTTTCCTTCTGTGTCGAGGGGAGCTGGTGGAGGGTCCCCAGATGCTGCCCTGGGGCCTGGCTGACCAGGAGGGAAGTCTGCAGCCCCTCTGGATTCGGGCGTGGCAGGTCCCCTCCACACCCTGGGAACATGCTCCACACTTGAGGCCCAGACACCCACAGAAGACCTGCACCTTTTATGTTACTGTCTTAGGGATTTTCAAAGTTTGCCCTTGGCCTGAAAGTCTCTGGGCATCCATGCAAAATGATAAAACTAAACAGTGCAGCAGCAAACCACGGGAGAAAGGGTACGGGGAGAAGAGAGAGAGACAGAGACACACAGAGGGAGAAAGAAAAGCAGTTAGGACAAGAGACAAACTGGAAGGAAGACAATGGGAGAAAAGAGGAAAGATGACAGGAAAAAGAGATGATAAGAAACAAGGAGAGAGGGAGAGAAGCTGGCAGAAAGAAGGGAAGGGGAGGGAAGGGAGGAAGGAAGGTGTTTTATATTCCTAGGAAGGAATGTATAATAATATATAAGAATAATATACAAGAATATAAGAATAATATAAGACTGTTCCCCATATCCTGAAGGTCAGTAAATCTGGCTGGGAAATAAAGAACAAGTTCTAGTTGAGGGTTAGCAAAAGCCCTGAGGAAGTACGAGAACTTCTGCCAGCTTCCACAGAGCTGCCTCCCAGAAATTAAAAATCCAGGGCCAGTCATTGTGCACATGGCCCACGTCTATCCATGCTCATGTCCACATTAGAGCCTAGAGAATGAGGCTTCAGCCAAGGTGTTGCTTTAATGTGAGTAATTACAATTAAGCAAGAACTCCCGTGGGATATTACCACATACATCTACTACGTGAACTACGGGGGTGAGGTAAGGAGGCAAGTGCTACAAATACACAGGAAGGAATGTTCCAGAAGAGATAACAGGCAGTGGAATCAAACATGGATGGGAGGTCTTGATTCCTACAGATGGGCTCCATACACAGAAGCAGGGAGGCCAGAGGGCTCCCAGGAGATGAGACTGGCACGTGGCGAAAATGCTGACCCACCTCACCCTAGGCTCTCCTAGCACATCCTGTTAAACCGTCTCTAAGAAAGGGAGGCTCACATGCTTTGTGAAATTGTATGTGGTAGCAGTCTAAGGGCTAGAAGAAATGGTAAGACTCTCTCCATCCAAGGCTATTACTTTTATTTGCTTCAAAGCGGAGGCTAAAATGAAGGGGGAGGCCTTTAGACTAGGCCTCAACTAAGGTAGTGCTTTCAAACTCTGGGTGTGACCCATTCGCGGGCTGTACAATCAACTTGGTGTTTTGTGACCAGCTTTTCTTTTCTTCCTTTCTAATAGAACAGAAAATATCGGCAAGCACCTCGTGTAGTGAGGGTACATACTGTTGCATGAAACTTTTGACCTGGCTATATATGCATACATAGTAATACACATACATGCATAATTGCATACTGGGTTGTGAAGTACAGTTCATTTCCTATCATGAGTTGTGGCCTAAAAGTTTTTGTTTTGTTCTGGCCACGCCACACGGCTTGTACAATCTTAGTTCCCCTACCAGGGACTGAACCCGTGCCCTTGGCAGTGAAAGCGCGGAGTCCTAACCACGGGACTGCCAGGGAATTCCCTATGGCCTAAAAGTTTGAAAGCCAGTAGTCTAGATGTATCAATGAAGCATAGAGGTTTTCAGCTAGAAAATAGAAATTTCCAGGTTTGAAATGCATGATCAAACAGAACCTCTGGCTGTGGTTGCTGTCCGATGGAGTTGACCAGAAGCAAAGGATGGAAAGCCCATTAACTTTTCTTGAGGTGTGTCTGCCACAGAAACTCCATGAATGGAGGACAGTAGTTTGCAATTGCTCAAATCTTAGGAAAACTTTAGGATAATCCCTAGTGCCCAAACTTGCACCAAGCGGTTGTGAACTGCTAAAGCAGTATCATTCCCAGAGAGCACAGCCTTCCAGCTCCTTTCTCAGATATGCTCACAGAGGACAAACGGAAAGAGGCGATCCTCCTTGGTCTATGCTGGATACCAATAATTCTTTCCACTGCCAAGAGCCTTAGTTATTTCTGTTCTGTAGGATATGCTATGCTCTTTTCCCTGTTTTTCCAAACAGACTTTTTCTTGTACACATCCTGTTCTTTATCCACTGTATTGGGGGTACTGGAGGTAGATAACTTATCATTTAACCACAGGTCATTGAACCACAGGAGCTACCTCTAGATTTCAAGGAAAGAGATTTCACAGGATGTAGTTATATGAACCTTTGGGTTCTTTCCATTTGAGTTGCATGAACTTTGATGTGTTTTATGGGCATTTGGGAAAGTGTTTCTGCGGAAGATGGGCATGAATGGGTGTTGAGTGGGCACCCAAAGGGGTGGACTGTAGTTGACATTTGTCAGTTGCTACCGGGCATCCGTGTCCTCCTCTCCCACCTTAACAGCATCTAGATTTTCCTCTGGATAACTGCACCCCCATGCAGCCTATGGACTTTGTGGGCTGTTCCAGCCGTGAGCTCTAATGACTTGAGTCAGTCAGCACCTTTCATTTCCCTGATTACAGTTGTTCCTTCAGGGGTGGGCATAGTGTCCTGGGATGGTCCCATCAGGTGTATTTCAGGAATCCTACTTGGAATGATGGTATGAAACACTCTCTACCACTGACATAAATGAGGGAACATGGGGCTCCAAACTTGGCTGGCAGGCATCCTAAGACTCCAAGGGGAACAGGCTTTAGGACAAGGTCAACATTGTGGTTGACAGAGTGGAGGGGAAGAAGAGCTCTGGCCCTTCTTTATACTCTTGAGCACTTGAACCAACCAGCCACGTGGCCTGCCTTACCTCTGGACTGTTCCCTGTGAGCCAGTAAGGCCCCCTCACTGAAGCATGCTTGAGTTGACTTCTGTTGGGTGTAGGAAAGACACACTTCCTCCACTCCATACTTCGTTTTGCCAAGCTCCATCATCTCAGATGTGGACTTGCTGAGCCTCTGTCCTAAGCTTCCAGGAGGGTGGTTTCCTTCACAGTAGGGTTTAGTGGCCTCAGCCAGGGCCTACACCTGAGACTCCTCTCTGTGCCCAGCTTCCCTCATATATTAAGTACATTCTTATGAAACACATGATCCTTGATTCTTTTGGAGCACTCAAGGCTCATTTGACTGTCTCTTGCCTCTTCCTCCACATTTAGCTCATTTCCCACCACTAGCCTTGCCCATTATGCCACAGTAATACTAAACGGCTCCGTCCAAACCCCATACAATTGTATATGCCTTTGCTGACACTGTTTTTTTTTTTTCCTGCCAAGAATGCCCAATCCTCTCCACTTTCTTTGCTTCTCATCTATTTATCCTTTTAGACCTGTGTTCTCCAATATGGTAGCCGCAAGTCACACATAGCTACCGAGTTCTTGAAATGTGGCTAGTGGAAGTGAAAAACTGAATTTTTAATTTTATGCCATTTAAATTAATTTAAATTAAAAAAGAATATATGGAACAATATAAAATATGTTTCTATTAAACACACCTTTATTGCTTTGATAGGACTACATTTTACTTTAACTGTTGAGAAGTTGGTGTCCAAATTGAGATGTTCTGTAACTATAAAATACACACTGGATTTCAAAGACTTTGTACAATAAAAAGAATGTAGGGCTTCTCCGGTGGCACAGTGGTTGAGAGTCCTCCTGCCGATGCAGGGGACACGGGTTCGTGCCCCAGTCCGGGAAGATCCCACATGCCGCCGAGTGGCTGGGCCCGTGAGCCATGGCCGCTGAGCCTGCGCGTCCGGAGCCTGTGCTCCGCAACGGGAGAGGTCACAACAGTGAGAGGCCCGCGTACCGCAGGAAAAAAAAAAAGAAAAAAAAAGAAAAAGAATGTAAAATATCTCGTTAATAATTTTTATATTGATTAGGTAGTGAAATAGCAATATCTTGGATATATTGGTTTTAATAATATATGTTAAGATGATTTTCTCCTGTACATTTTCACTTTTTAAATGTGGTTACTGGAAAATTTTAAATTACATACATGGCTGGTAGTATACTTCTACTGGGACAGCACTGGACTAGACCCTACCAGGTTTCATCTCCTTGAGAAACCCTTCCCTAGTCACCCAGGCTAGGTGCAGTGGCTTCCTGGCTTCTCATGGCACCCTCTTACATAGTACTTATGTCATTAACCAATGCGATCTCTTCATGTGTCTGTCTCCCTCCCATCTATCCCCAGACTATAAGTTTCTCAAGGGCAGGGACCACGTATTATTTTCCAGGGCCTGCACAGTGCCTGGCACATAGCAGGTACTCAGTAAATACTTGTGAAATAAATTAATGAATGGCTAACCACATCAAGTTCATGACATCACAGGTATTTCAAAGTGAACTTTCACGTACAACTACTTTCTAGATTGATATGCTATCTTAGGGCTTCCTGTAGGTCCCGTCTTTTGACTGAGTCTCTTGGTTACTGTGTGCAGTGCCCAACCTGGGGGGCTGTACAGAGCAGCCCTATAGGCTAACCTTTCAGCCTTTCCTAGAACCCTGATCCTGAGAGGGTACCAGATGGGTGCAGAGCAGGAATGGGCAGATAAGGATGAGCTCCAAGAGGAATGGAGGGAAAAAAAGAGGAAGTGAGGAATGCAGGAAGCAAGCCTTGTCCCTCTGCCTTCTGTGGCAAAGTGAGCTGAGCATTGCTGCCAAGCAAACAGTGGTGTCGAAGGCCGGGGAGGAGAAGCAGGGCTGGCTGTGGTATGCCACTGGGTGGAGTTAAAATTTATAACAAGGGAGAGGCAACTGAAGAAAAGAAAGATTCTTTTAAAAATTCTGCTGAAGCCTAATTAGAAAAAAATTCCATTCCCTCATGCTAAGTTTTAAGAGACTTCCCTTTCAGAATTATTTTCAGTCTGGTGGTAACAGGCAGGAAGAGTGTCAGATGTTCACCAAGCTATAAAGCGGATACTCCCCACCCCCTAAACACAGAACCTGCCCATATTGCTTTTCTGACTTGGGTTATGAGGATACAGGATATGAAGTTGTCAAGGCATAGATCTTTCCAGATAGGAATGTCCCTTGTGGTAGATTGAAAACAGAATGGCTGAAGTATTTTGCAGCTGTTCCCACCAAAGAAGTGGAGTAGATTTTGCCAGGCCTTGAATCTGGGTTATACCCATAGGACATTAGACAGCCTGATGCAACCAGAGGCTTGAAAAGTGCTTGAACACTGAGGCTTGCCCTCTTTTGCTCTTTTTGGAACCCAGCCACCATGTGAAGAAGTCTAGGCTAACCTGCTAGATACTGGGGACATGTAGCTGGTTACCCTTGTGGATACCCCCTATATGCTAGACATGTATGTGACACCACCAGGGACCACCAGGCCTCAGAAAATCCTCCAGCTGACTGCACCATACAAGCAAAACTGGGCAAATCCAGCAGAAGAACTTCCCAGCTGAGCCCAGCCCAAATTGCCAACCCCCAGAATGGTGGGCTACTAGATGATTGTTGTTTGAGGCCTCTAAGTCTTGGGGTGTTCTTTCATGTGGCAAAAACAAACTAATATATTCTGACAAAGAGGTGTGGAAATCCATAGAGAAATAGCCACCTTACTTACACCTTATTATAACAGAGTGATTCAGAGTATGGGCTTTGGAGACAGGCAGATGTGGTTCCAACACTCGCATGATGTGCTCTCGGGCATCTTTGGTAAAAATGACAGTACCTACTTCATAGGGTTGTAATGAGAACTGTGTCACCCAGCGTGGCACATTGGAATTAAGATAATTTGGGGATAGTTTATAGAGGAACAATTGTATTTACAAAGGTGTGGTCAGGGTTCAGGGACCCACAAGGGAGAGTGCAGTGCCCTGGGGCCATGTTATCACCGCAGGTGTGAAGAGACAAGGAGGTGACCAAGAGCTGGAGACACAGCAGGCAGGATCCAGAGGGCCACCTGGCAGGAGCCATGACCTTGAGTTGAGAGACGAAGCTGCTCCGCACTGACACGTCTGAGAAGGAGCTGGAGGAATAAAAACTCTGACCCACACTTTTTCCTCCTTATTTCCTGCCAGTGTTCCTTGTTGGCCAAATCCAGCTGGGAGCCACTGGACACACAGATCAGCCTCCTGTGGCAAAAAGTAAGGTGACGAAGGAGGGAGAGTAGATCTGGGGCGAATAATGTGCATCAAAGGACTGAGCATGTACCTGACACCCAGTAATTATGATGAATTATCATTCATCTATAAACAAGGTCTGTAAGAGGCAGAAAAGGAAATGAGTATTTTTTGCTAGGGTGACCTAGAGAATATTCATGGACAAGATATGCTTTGGAGGGATTGGGAAAATAATAACAAAATGATAAGAGCAAATATTTATTTGGAATTTACTATGTGCAGGTACCATTCTTTACACCTTATGTATGTTAATTTATTTAATCTTCATAACTATCTTATGGGGTAAGTACTATTATTATCCCTATTACACAGGTGAGAAATTGAGGCAGAGAGAAGTTAGATAACCCAACTGAGGTCACACAGCTAATAAGTAAGGGAGCCAGGATTTGAACCCATTTCAAAGGCAGTGTGGGGCGTGACTTTTTTTTTTTTTAGGCACAGAGCTAGAAAACTCTTATAGAGGAAGTAGGATGTTATCCAGATGGAGTAGAGTGCGGGGTTTCTGCCAGAGGATAGCAAGAGACAGTCTGGAGAGAGCGAGGTAAGGACCAGACTACTGAAGCCCAGAATGATAGGCTGAGGAATTTGCCTTTATTCTGATGAGCGACGGGAAGCCACTGAGGATTTCTGAGAAGAGAAAGGCAATCACAGCAGAGTGCAAGGAAGATAAATCTTTGTGCGGCATGAAATTAACAAAGCAGGGAACAATGGGAAGCCAGGCAACCAGCTAGAAGATACTGCAGTAGTCCAAGCACCAGGAGATGAGGGCTTGAATAAGATGACAACATCGAGATGAAGGGCAGGATGTTGGAACTGCACGCAAGGGAAGGCTCAACAGAACGAGGGGACTGAGGAGCTGGGTGTGTCAAGTGGTGGGGGTGCTGGAGAAAGAGAAACAGGACAAGAGGTTTGGGACCCAGGTGAAAGGGTCACGACGGTATCAGATGGACCACTCAGCCACACTTAGTGTACAAGTTGAGAAAAAAGTGTACGTCATCCAGTCTTGCGTTTTTTCTAGTTATAACACAAATGCCATGAAGTTGTACCAACCCCTAATCAATTGCAAAATAACAACTGGTTTTGCAATATCAGCTCCTGGCAGATTCACTGGTGAGGCTGGAATAAGGATGGGGAGGAATTCAAGGACTGCCCCCTGTGGTGGTAAGAGACCAGGGTTGCAGGATATTGTGAGACTCGTTCTGGGGAAGCTGGAAGGATGCTTGGTTGCCCGGCGACAATGCTGTCCCCACGGCAGCCCTGGGTTTCCTGCAGTCCCAGATGCATCTTATTAAAAGGAAAGAGGGATGGCTGGCTGACACATTTCCCGAAGTGGCATTTTCAATGTCCCAAGTCTTGGTCACTTGTTTATAAGTGGCACTTACAACATACAAGGGAAGGGGGAAAGTGGGGAGAGGAAGAAAGTTCTCCTAGGGTCTCGAGCACATGAGGAGTTGATCTTGACTCTATGATTTCAGCTCGTCTAACAGACACGGTGTGCAGAGCCTCCTTGAAATCCACCTGAAATGAACTAGCCTAAAGTAAAAGTAGGTGTTTGTCTCAAGTCTTTGCCTCGAATAGCTGACTACCTGTTGGAAGAAGGTTCTGATCGATGCAGACCAGAGCAGCCGTGCGTGAGCTGTTACACAGCGGTTAGTATTGATCAGAGCTAAAGGCTGCCGATAGGAATGTGGAGTGAACTGACAGGCAGAGAAGAGGGAAGGAGGAGGCAGTCTTCGCTGGTGGCAGCCATACAGAGGAAAGCCGATAAAAAGTCAATTCCACTTAACTGAATGGCTGCTAACTAAATATTTTTGGGGCTACAGCCTTCCCAGGTAGCAGCTGGAGCATCTCTGTTCCAGAACTGAGATATCAAGCAAGAGCTGGGCATCGACAGGTGAGATCACAGGGCCCTGGTGATGGATGGGGGAAGAAGAGAGGCCCCCGAACAGAGGGATGGATGGCCCTGGTCTTGACTGAGCTGACTGGGTGCACTGGAGGACAGCCATGGACCACGGAATGCTGCTGATGGGAAGGAAAGGGACAAGAGCCAGTCTGGGATTTGTGACACAGTCTCTGATTAATTAGTTCATTTAAAACCTTGATTCTTTTCTCTGCACTTAAGGAGTATTGAAACTGACTGCTGCAGTAAGAGAAAGTTGACCAAAGGCTGGTCCATTCACACAGAGAGGCAGAATGGTGCAATGCTGAGCTGCTAAGCACCTGGCTTTGGGAGATTCGGTGCTCACTGATAACTTGTTTTCTGAACTTGCACGTGCTCAGGATTGCGTTTCTCTTTCTTGAATTAGGTATGACTATGTAACTTGTTTAGGCCAATGAAATGTGTGTCTCTTCTGGGTGGACATTTAATTGCTAGTGACTAACTTTCCTGCTCTTCGCTTGCCACTGTGATCATAGGTGATTGTGTTCATATGGATAAGAGCAAAACCCCCTGGAATGTTAAGCTAACACATGGATAGTTGTCCAAAACTGCACTGGATTTTGTGTGAGTGAGGAATGAACTTCGATTATGTCATGCTGCTGAACTTTTGGGCCTGTTTGTTACCCAGCATAACCAAACCCTTTCTGACTGGTACAGGGGGATTTTGGTTTTTAGAATCCTGTGTCTACCAGTTGCTAGTAGTTGTGTGATTTGGCCCATTGCTTAATCCACCCATATCTTGGACTATGTATATAAAGCATATAAAAATAGTAACAACAACAATAAAAATTATGATGTATTGAATGCTTACGAGGTATAAGCATGGCATAGGCTCTGCTTATATTAATTCGTGTAATTCTCAAAGCAGCCCTGCAGTAGGATCTATTATTATCCTCATTTTACAAATGTGGAACTCAAAGCTCAGAGAGGTTAAAAGGCTTTCCCATGGTCACACAGCTTGTAAATGACAGGCTAGAATTCAAGCCTAGGCAGATCACTCCAGAACACTTTTTCTTAACCATTTTCCTACCTACCATTTTCCTGGACCTCAGCTTAGTCGCTTAATAAATAACAGGTCTCCCAGTATAGGCTCGGGAATAAATTTACCAGTTGCTCACACTCAAGCATTCTATATGGGAGGAGAAGAGAAAAATGTGGCTAGTATTTCTTTTGCTCTCTCACTAGTCTGTCTACACCATGCCTTCCCACAAGTCTCTGTAAGGTCTGAGCCTGTCTGGAATAACCTCCATTTTTTCCCTCAATCTTGGGTTTCTCTAAGGCTCCAGATCAATTCCCTACTCATTCATGATACAAACAAAGAAACTCCTTATCAGTGGAAGAGACTGAATGGACTTCTGTCAAAGGATGCCATTCTGAGGAGTTTCTCATGTATAAAATGGGGGTAATAACCCCCATCTCACTGGGTTGTTATACCATTTTTTCATCTGTTTTTTAACATCATATTCTAGGTTCTAGACACTGTGTTATGTGATTTTATATGTGTGTGTTTGTACACACACATATAAAAGATCTATCTGTCTATCTATCTATCTACCTACCTATCTATCTATCTACTTACCTACCTACCTACTTAACGATCTATCTTTTAATCTTCACAGCAATCCTAGGAGATAGATAACATGCCCATTTTACAGATGAGAAAACTGAGGCTCAGAGAATTTAAATACTTTCCCAGAAGTCACTCAGCTAGAATGAAGGATGGGGAGCTAGTTCAAATTATAATCCCAAAGCCTGGTCTTTTTTCTGTTAAACTCTAGTACCTTTCTCCCTCTTGCGTAGTTAAAATAGAATAAGAAGTTAAGATTCTCTTAGAGTACAGGGCCTGGCACATAATAGCAGCTCAAGAATTGGTAGCACGAATTACGGTTCATTCATAAACATTTATTTATTTATTTGTTATTTTACTTTCCTTTATTTTTTTGCTGTGTGGCTTGTGCAATCTTAGTTCCCTGACCAGGGATTGAACCCAGGCCATGGAAGTGAAAGCAATGAGTCCTAACCACTGGACCACCAGGGAACTCCACATAAACATTTATTGAGCAGCTTCTATGCACTAGGTAGTGTGCTCCAAGAAATTCCTAAAGGAATTTTTCAAGGAATTTGAAAACAAACATATAAGGAAATCATTTCTTGTCCCTACTGCCTTTCAAGACACTCTTGGGCTGCCCACAGCGCCAACTCCTTAGAAAGCACCAAACAGAGGGGATCCCAGGCCAAACGAGTGATGGGATACAGGGAGTGGCAGCAGCCCTCATCATGCTGGTGTGCTTTCTCAGTGGGTCTGGGTCCATAACCTGCCTGCAGGCCGTCCGGGTAGCTGTGTAGGGGTGCGTGGAGTCCCTGGAGAGCAGAGCAGTGCAGAGCAGCTAAGACCCTGCTGCCTGCTGGGCACCTGCCATTCAGCATCGCAGTCATGCCTCACAACAACCTTTGGGATGGCGATGAGAGTTGCCTCATGTCCAAAACAGGACCGAGTTTACCCACGACACCACCCTGCCCTTGCTTTTTTTTTTTGCGGTACGCGGGCCTCTCACTGTTGTGGCCTCTCCCGTTGCGGAGCACAGGCTCCGGACGCGCAGGCTCAGTGGCCATGGCTCACGGGCCCAGCCGCTCCGCGGCATGTGGGATCTTCCCGGACCGGGGCATGAACCCGTGTCGCCTGCGTCGGCAGGCGGACTCTCAACCACTGCGCCACCAGGGAAGCCCTCACTCTGCCCTTTCTTTATGACCTTAGGTGAGGAGAAAAGGATGGTGATGGAATTCTCCTTGATCATAGTTAGAATTTACCTGGATTGAAATGTAGATTCCAGCCAGCCCCAGGGGGAGGAGAAAGAGTGCTCATATTTCATCAGCTGAACCACCATGAGATCCCCAGGAACAAGGGGCCTGACACTACATACCTCCTGCCTTTGTGCCGGGGATCATGCCAGGCTATCTCCTTATACCTTCCCCACATCCTCCCATCAATCACTGACCCCACATGATTGATGAGAAACTGTCTCAAAGAGGTTAAGCGGTGCCTAGGATTGGGCCTTATTTTCTCCGTGCCCTTATGACAACATTTAATAATTTTTCTGAGTAACTGGCCCTTCTAAGTACCTTAATTAGGGAGGTCATCTTTGCTCTCTGCTTGTCAAACGTTAGTTATTTGAGAAATGCCTTCCATTTATTGATATATCAATGTATTGATGTGTGTGTGTGTGTGTGTTCACGTGTGCACGCGTGCCACCTCTATGCTTGGGTTCCTCTCAACCAATATTTTGGGTATATGCCGAGGGGAGTGTGCTCAAGCTATTTTGAGTTTCTGTACTTAACTCCTAGTAACTTTAATAAACTTCATTCCTTTAGGTAGTAGACTTAATATTTTAAGTATGGTTTTAATTACCATCCTTCTCATGTTGAAGGAAAAACTGGGAAAAGGTGGGGGGAAAATCTAACCTATGCGCATTGCCAGTGATTTCACTCTTTGTGAGAACGAAGGCCAGAATTCCAGAACAGAGAGGCTAGAGTCTCTCTAAATTGTTTCTTCAGGCATGGGCACATCATGCTTAAATCATTTTGAATTTCGCTGGGTTCTATTCTTCCCGCACAGGCTGTAAACATTTATCTTTGGGCTTTCCCAGAAATGTGTCTTATGGAAGGGATTAGCTGTTCGCGCATTTAAAGTTCCGAAGGTGAACTCCTCTAACCTACCCCACATAATTAAAGTGGAAAATTTCTGGTGGAGAGAAAAAAAAAAAAAACATCAGGGAAAATACCATGTTTGGGAAGAGAGCTGGACTCCTACGGTCTCAAGAGATGGCTCTGCATTCTCGGGCACTTAATTATAACCCATCTCGCTGGGCGCTCTAGTTCTTCCCTCTGCTCTGTCTTATCTCTGCGTTGAGATGATCAGCAGCTTGAGGGCGTGGCATTGGAGTGAGGAGAGTGGTTGGTTTTATGGTATAATATTTAAAAATGACTCAATTTTTAATGTGGAGTATACAAGGAAGAAAAGATCAAGTAACAAAACAGAGCAATAGTTTAATTTTTTCCGATAAATCCTGTTGGTATAAAACAAAACCAATGTGTGGAGCTGGGTTTGAAAACTCAAATAATACAGAAAAAACCCAAATGAACATGAAAACCCCCGCTCTCCTCACCCATGTTTGGTTCTGCTCTACAATAACTATCACTGTTAACATTTTCTTGTGATTCCTTCCTTCAATTTAAAAAATATATTCATCGGGGCTTCCCTGGTGGCGCAGTGGTTGAGAGTCTGCCTGCCAATGCAGGGGACACGGGTTCATGCCCCAGTCCAGGAGGATCCCACATGCCGCGGAGTGGCTGGGCCCCGTGAGCCATGGCCGCTGAGCCTGCGCGTCTGGAGCCTGTGCTCCGCAGTGGGAGAGGCCATAGCTGTGAGAGGCCCGTGTACCGCAAAAAAAAAAAAATATATATATATATATATATATATTCATCGTATAATTTTAGCAGCACCCAGAAAGCCCTCGTTTCTACCTATTGTCTGTCCTCTTTGCTATAATGGCTGATAGTTCACCGTTACAGATTCACTGCTTTCCATGTGTATGCTTAAGGTACTTCTTTTTTTTTAAATTTTATTTTTATATTTTATTTTATTTTTTTTTGCGGTATGTGGGTCTCTCACTGTTGTGGCCTCTCCCGTTGCGGAGCACAGGCTCCGGACGCGCAGGCTCGGTGGCCATGACTCACGGGCCCAGCCGCTCTATGGCATGTGGGATCTTCCTGGACCGGGGCACAAACCCGTGTCCCCTGCATCGGCAGGCGGACTCTCAACCACTGCGCCACCAGGGAAGCCCTGGAGCAAAATTTGAACCAAGGAAGAGGCAGTCAGGTGCTCTCAGTGGAAGGCAGACTGCTCCTGGGCTAATCAACCTTGGTTTTACATGAAAAGAACCTGGGGTGCTTTAAGATGTTCAGAGTACTGAATCCCACCCACAGAGATTCTGGATGTCCTGGTGTAGGGTATGGTCTGAGCACCCCCTTGATTCTAATATGTAGCCAAGGATGAGAATTACTGGTCTGCTCAGAGTAGCTCTCGGTAAAAGCATCAGGTGTGGCAAATTTACTCTGGGGGTCCTTGTACCCCAACTTCTGTTTTCTCTGTCTCACTGTCTCCAGGACCCTTTCCTATATCTCATCCTGCTGGAACCTGCTTTCAAAGTGTTCCCCAACAAGGTATTAGTCGATAAAAACTTCAGGGTTTAGACCTTCCAGAAGTACATGCATTTTCATATGGGATACTTAAAGTCAAAATGACCTGGAGTAATCTAGCTATAGAGGGGTGAGAAGGTGGCTGAGATGCATTTGAGCCAACAGCTTTCTAGTCATCATCACTGTAGTAATAGTCAATACGTATTATGAGCAAAACACTGTTCTAAGTATTCTCTCTCCATATATAAATACATATCTTCACTCACTGAATCCTCCCAATAGCCTTATGAGACAGGTGGCTTACATTGGATAAACAAGACACAAGAGGGTTGAGTAATATATACAAGGTCCTACAGCCAATAAATGGTAGAGCCAAGATTTGAACTCAGGAAGTCGGACTCCAGGTACCATCTTTTAACCACTCACTGCTCAAATGACCTCAATGGTCCCTACCAAGGGCAGAATGGAGTCTGAGGTCTAGTTTTGTTTCTCCAACAGGAGATGCTGGGGAGCTTCCCCTTATTTTTCCCTTTCAAAGTCCCTGAGGCAGTACCCTCTATGGGAGATTTTCATTGTTCCTAAATGTCGCCTTCCCTGTGAGAGGGTAATACTTCTCCTGCTTCGTCAACATCAGGCTTGGCCATGTGACTTGTTTTGGCCACCAATAAAATGTGAGAGGAAGTGATGTATGCTACTTCTGAGCAGAAGCCTTAAAAGTCATCATGTTGTTTCTTTTCTCCCTTCTAGCAGGATATTGTTTTGAAGCAAGGGAGGAGCTGCTCCTTCAGGCCAGGACTCAGCATAAAGACAAAGTGGAGCAAAGATACAACCATGTAATTTAGATGAAATGGAGCAAGGTGAAACAGAGGGATTACTTTCATGTAATTTTGTACATGAAAAATATATCTCCATTTTAAGTCACTAAGGCTTGGGGATTGTTTGTTAATGCAGCATTACCTAGTAAAAACTGACTGATATACCTGCTGAATATCAATATTTTTAAGCTCAAGTGCCAGAAATGCTATAAGGATAATATCCTTAAATAAGCAATAAAATACATTATAATTTTTCCAAGAAATATTGCAAATAGGCTCAAAACAGCTTTCCACCTTCCACGAATACTTTTTATGCATTGACCCATCCCCATCTCAGAATGCTAAGAGATCTGAAGCATTCGCCTAGCTCAGTACATCCAGAATTCATTCACCAGCCCAATACTTACAAAGAGAATCAGAAAGAAAGGATGAAGTAGATTGAGTTATTTTAGGTTTGAGGGCATTGGATAGCATGGGAGAGAAAAAGTGTCTATTTTCCTTTATAGATGGGAATTAGCGGCAAGACTTGATGAAACTCTCCCTTATCTGAGACAGAGAATGAAAGAATCCTTAGTATAAATTCTGTGTTCCATGCTTCAGAATCTGTTGCTCCTTTTAACTCCCAACTTCTTGCTTCGGTCTCATACAGTTTACAAACTTATGGCCCATGAGCTGAATGTGGCATGTTGAATCTTTTATTTGGTTTGTATGTTGTGTGGGTATTTATATCAGATTGATCGCCAACACTCAAAATTTGAGATATTTCAAGTAAAAAAATTGATATTTCCAGCTTCTCTTGAAAAATCAAAAATTCTGGTTACATTGGGCCTGGGAACCATTGGCTAGAGTTAAGCAGCAGCTGCCCTTAAGGCTGAGCGTGTTCTCCATAGTCCCCACCTCTCTTTATTGCCTTATACTATTCCCACTTCACTTATTTGTATTCTTTGCTTAATCCATGCAGCCACAGGAGTTTGCTTCTCTGGGGGTCAACTTCCTTCTTTTTCTTCTCTTCCCTTCTCTCCCCTTCCCTCCCCTCCTCTCCTTTTCTTTTTCTTTTCCTTTCGTTCTTACTTCTTCCACAGTAAGGAAGGAGATCTCTGGGAGCCCGTTTTTTGCCACCCTGAGGACACTACTCTCTGCCTTGTTCTTAGAACCTGAAGTGACCCAAATTTGACAGTCCAGCTGTTTGGGTCCCAAAGAGAGTCACCTAAACTATCTAAGACCATTCTGGGGGTGGAGGGAATAGATGCTTCCCTCTGGAAATCCTGACTATGCTTATTCAATGGATTCTATAATATTTACGGATTTGCATACTTGTGTAGCTTGAAGGTCTTGAAGAAGCATAAACCTCCTGCCCACTAGATAATTCTGTCGCTTAACAAACCATAACAGCTCTGATTACATGCAGAATACTAGCAGTAAATGGTTTGAAAATGATTTTACTATTTTCTGTTATGGAAAACTCACATGTAGGAACATTACGGAACTGTTTTGAAATATCTTTAGCCTTCCAAATGTAAAATCACTAGACTTTGATATTTTAGCAATTCCACGTTTAAAATATCAGAGTTAATGAGACCTGCATCTGCTTTATTGACACCTACACTGGAGAAAGTCATCCAACACTGTATGGATGAAGTAGTCAGTGGGTGGGCATTTCCAATCCTCTGGCACGCCCTTTTCTTTTTCTGCACCAAATTTGTTGCTAGACCAACTTCTCACTGACTAAAACTTCACACCAAGGCTCAAGGATTATACACCTAGGACTAGGGCTGTGCAGATTGTGGTATGGACTGTGGGCATCAAGATGTACACTGGGTTCCCAGTAATAAAGTCATTCTGAGAGCTCTCACACCAGCACTCAGCTAGTTGTAACCGTCTCCTGCATGCCTTCTAAGGACATTAAGACTGGACATTTTATTTTGTTTCCGTTTTAGTTTATTTGAAGGTTTTATGATGTCTTAGTTGATTGACTTCCAAATAAACACGCTGCTTTTAAAAATGGCAAGTTGTTTTTATTTATTTCTTTTAGGTGCCCAGTGGCTTCAGGGTATATTAGGCAGCTTTGAATTATAATTAAAATAATAACTGTGGGCCTAAAACAATAATAGACATTGAATTATGTGAACACCAAATTAGGATGTTCAGAAAATCTGTCTGAAGGAAACCAGGGTAAGCATGGAATTTTAAAAAGTTATCTCTGTGGCAATGTGCCCAGAGGAAATTTCTAACAACAGCCTTGCTATTATTTTTTTGCTTTGTTTTGCCTTCCTACAAGGCGACTCAAATTTTTATTTTTTGTGTTTGCTGGACTTGGGGTGCGTGTAGGGGGTATCCAGTTCTTTCGGTGACCTTGTCATGATTTTACAGACAAGAGAAAATAATAAAACCTGCTTGTCATCTGAGAAAATCATTGTATTCTAATGATTTCTTGAAAATTTCTCAAGTCCACGGGCACAAGTAGTAGAAGCTGGCATTGTGCTTCACTGAATGCCAAATCCTCAGAGCGCTTCTGAGTTCCTCTAAGACACACACATCTGCCTTCCTCCATCTGTCATCTTAGCTCATCTTCCTCTCCCAACTGTTCTTAAATTAAATGACTACGTCTAAAGGGAGATTTTCTCGGGAAAGCTTATGAGAATTTGTCCAAAGGCAAATTAAAACATTGCAAGGTAATCACCCAGCTCAACTCACTGCTTGGTGGGTCTCAGTGCCTTTTCTTACCCAAAGGAGTTCATCAACCTTTGGGCCCCATATGGAGGAAAGCAGGAAGAAAGGGAAGTCAAGGGAAAATGGAATCCACTGGCTGATGGTCAGAGTGTCAGGAAATGAAGAGTGTGGCAGACAGGGCTGTATCATGTGCAATGGATCCAAAGGCCAGGGCAAGAGGCATAGGAGCTAAGAAGTAAAAGAAAGCAAGCATCTAGTTCTAGACCCTCCTGGCATGATGCTTAATCTCAGGGATATGAAAATTCACCTTCTCTCACCCCCATGTCCCCAGGGATGAATGGATAAGAGTTCCTGCAATCATCACGGGCCACTAGGATTGACAGGACTCTTCAGCTTGGCTGGTCATTGCCCTTTTATTCCCTCGATGCTCCACGTGAATTCTTTCTTAACATTGGGTTGAAGGGGACAGCTTTCCCAGAAATTACAACTGTGGGAATTTATCCTAAGGAGACAACTGGAAAGATTCATCAAGCACAAGGATGTTCATTAGAGTATTGTTTAAGATAACATTACTATCCATCCGTAGGGGATTAGTTAAATGACTGACAGTACATCCAACACTGGAATGCAACACAGTCATTCAAAAGGAACATGCAAATCTGTAATGCACTGGTGTGTTACGTATTTGGACAACATGTATAATATGATACCACTGACATAAAATAAGACAAATATATGTATATGTCTGAAGACCAGGCATCTGATAGGATACCTTTCAGGTTAAGTGTTTGCTTCTGGGTGGTAGAATTTTGGGTGATCTTAATTTTCTTTCTGCTTTGATCAACTGCTTGCACTTTAAAAAGAGATTATATATATGTTTTTTATAATCAGAAGAAAGCTTAATGTTAGGTGTATATTTGAGAGAAAAGAAGAGAGCAGCCTTGGTTAATGGCATGTGAGTATCTGTGCTGCTCCGCTAGTGTCTCCCAACGCCCCCAAAAGTCCCAAGGAACTGAATCCGGAGAAAGAGGTTTGGCTGGGTCATGATGGGAACAGAGAGTTGGCTGCCACAGTGATGCGCTAACTCTTTATTCCCAGGCTACTACAGTCTAATCTGATCATCACTTCCACTGGAACTTTATGCTCCCCACTAAACACTCAAAGTGCTTCTTCAGATCAATGCTTTCAGTTCATCCTCAGGTGACCTCTGTAAGGCAGAAGTGGGCAAGGAACATGAAGTTTCCTAATCTGGGGACCTGAGCCACTAGTGCCTACGGGACTCGAGGGAAACCATGGCACTGTTGAGATCAGCGTTCTGGTCCTTGATCTCTCCATTGAGTGCTTCTTTGCCTAACCCATAGTGCCTCACCTTTAGCAATGAAAGGTAAAATGTTTGAAAGAATCTTTTTAGTAACTCAGGAGATGGAACGGAAACTTTCTGCCCTTTTGTGCATTGAGATGTTCAAGAACTGGATTATATCTGATGAGAGTGCCAGTTAGGAGAAATGTTTTTGGACCTTGGAAGGCTATCGGTGGTCCTGATTCATTCTGATGTTGCAGAGGAGGCTTCCTCCTGGACGTTTGGAGCCTGGGATAACAGTCTTATCCTACTATGAACCACTGCAAACAAGGCAAGGGTTAACTTGCCTGGGTCTCAACCTTTTTGTACATAAAACAAAGGGGGAGAGTGGCATCAGTCTTACCTGCCCCTAGGCATTCTGTGAAGGATCAAGTGATGTAACAGATATGAACGTCCTCATCTCTTTGACTTCTCTCTGACCTTCTCTAGAAGAGTTGGTTGCCCCCACCCCTTGCCATGTTCTTGTAATAGACTACCAGTTATTCTATAGGTCTTGATATCTCTGCCTCCCCAGCAAGGCTCTGAAGAACAAAGTCAAGAATGATTCTGATTCAATACAACCCCATCCCAAGACCTAGCACAGCGCTTAGCACGCGGTAGTTTTCAATTAACGTTTGTTGACCAGGTGAGTGGTACAAAAGTTTGAAACGCTCCTCCAGTGGGAAGCATTAGGAATTGCCACTGTGAAACAGGTGGAACTGTCCTCTTACTGAACAACACACAATTTACTATCCATTTTTTTAAAAGCCCCACACCTTCTCTCCAAGACTGTTAGAGCACGTGGAATAACAGTAACAACTCCTGACACGTGAGTGATGATTTGTGTCGGGCACCGCACGAAGCCCACTAGGTGAACTTCATCATCTCCTTCTACCGCCCGCACTTTAAGGTAGGTTCTGTTCTCAGTTTTCCAGATAGTGATGCTGAAGCTCAGAGCATAGTTTGCTTGGAACCCAGAGAGAATCAGTCTGGAATCCATTTTCAAGCCCGAGCTCTTGACCACTTTTCCTTACTGTGTCTGAAACCAATTTGAACCAAAGATCAGGCTGGTTTAGTACCTGCTCATTTTCATTTTAACTTGGGATTTCTGTAGAGTTAGCCTCTTTCAAATGCTCTTGCAACCAGTCTGTATTCAGCAGGTAAAACTGAACAAGGCCACAGGGAAGGCTTAGATGGGCTGTGTTTCGTCCCCTTGCCTTCTGACAACAACAGTCCACCTTCAGAGCCTCAGCTCAAATGTGGTCCTTTCCTTTGTTCCTTAAATGTCCCCATTTTCTTTTACTTCCCTCTCAGTTTCCTCTTAACCAGCTGAGTGACAGAAACTCAATGCTGACCACTTCATTAGTCGACGACCTTGTCCCTCTGGCCTCCTGCCCCGCTGGCTCTCCTGGGCAGGTTGCCTTACGTCATAAGTCCTTGCTAAGGGTCAGGACCTTGGAGCCATCAGCACTGGGCATGTTGTTTTAATATATATCTAGAGAAATCAGGCCTGTCGGATCACATTAGGCCCTATTTGTGGATCGTACGCCAATCCCCACAGTGGAGATGAACTGTTACCTTTGAAATACAATCATGGCTGGTTAGCAGTGAGTACAGAGCATGGATTATATTCCATCAGGGAGGCCCTTCTAATCTGTCTCTCCCCTCATTGGCAGGGCTGCCCTTCTTCCTGTACAGAGAATATCCTCATAAACAGCAGTGTTGGAAAGGAGCAAGGCTAAGAGATACAGCATGTTTCTAAAACCAGATGTGTTAATGAGCACACGAGGGTCAGTGTGGTATGTGATAACTCAGTGTCGCGGGAGCCCAAGGTAAATGGGTGAGTTGTTGGTATGGCGCTAAAATTGCAAAGTTAGCAGCCACCATCGGTTGAAGGATTACCTTGTGGCAGACATTGGATTAAGCATTTTATATGCATTAGCCCTTTTGGTCCTCATAGAAACCTGGAGGTCAATACTACCATTAAACCCATTTTATGGATGAAGAAATTGAGGTTCAGAAAAGTCCACTGCTTTGCCCAAATTCACAAAGCAATTAAGTGATGGGGGGTAGGGGGCAGATTCCAAAGCTGCTTCCAACCACAAGGCCACCATGATTTTGCCATGATAGTATGTGGTCTCTTTGGAGTGGGATTTTAGGTGGTGTTTCAAGAGAACCATAATGAAATTCCCCTTTCTATTTAGGGAGGGGCCCCAAATATCTCACTTGACCCAACAGAAGATTTGTTTTAAAACGGAGTCTGGGACTAAGCCAACCTCCCTTTTTTTTTCTTTCTTCTCTGGGATTGGTTTTAAACTCATTCCTACACCCCGTGGGAGTCTGGCTGGACAGATCCCTTGACAGGGGCTAGAAATAGCTCTCAAAGCCTATTTTTAAGGAAAATGTGATGTCAAAAAATGAGGCAGGAATGGACACCAAGAAGAGAAAAGAATACACCAGAATGGAGTTAAGGAGTGCTTAACCAGGAAATGCTCAGAGACAGGAAGAGTAGCAAGGCTGACAAAAAGATGAAAATTGGCAAAGATGCACTGGGGGGATGGAAGTGCTTTCCTACTTGGGCAGTGTATTTCTGTCATATTCCTGTGTTCTGCCCTTAGGAAGCTCAGCCAGGGAAGGTAAGTGCCATGGTTCTGCTACAAACCCACTTTTCTATCTAGAAAAACAGGGCCTGACAAAACACATGCAGAATCGCCTGCTTGCCTCTTTCCTGGAACCTCAAGGCACAATGCAGAGGTGTCTAGTAACACTGCAATTTCCTTTGAACTGTTTGGTTTTGTTTGGTACCGTTGTCTGGAAGGTTAGTCTTTTTGACTGCGTTAACTCACCTGGTATAACATTTTCTTTCACTGAGAATCAAGAAGGCTGGAACTCACCTCTCTGACTCGGGCAAAGCTGGACATCATCCAATCATGCGCAGCTAGACTTCTGGAGGCTGTAAACGATATCTTCCGAGCTAAGGAAGAGAAGAAAGAACAAAAACACTGTTGGGGAGACAACTGGTGAACGTTTGTAGGCCAACTGGTGAATGAGAGACAGGATGAACCCATCCTTCTTCACTTACTTTTCTTGGGTAAAATTTGCATTTAAGGGGGGCGTTTATTAAAGTCGTCCCCACCTAGGCCACTATCACCAGCAAATGTTCCAGCTACCTGTGTTCATTCCATGTTGACAGAGCTGGAGAAAAGCACATTCTTTAACTGGAAAAGGAGTCTTTACAAATGCAACTCAGGGCGGCCGACCTCAAGACAGCATCTGATATTAATTAGAAATTATACAATGCTCTAAGTTGAACTAAAGAAATTTTGGTAGAAGGATCAGACAAGAATGAGGAAAATCGAAAGTGAAATCCTGTGCTGATTGAAAGAGACTGCAGCTCCCGCATCTCTCGCCAGCCACCACGTTACTACCTGTCTATCCCAGGGAAAGTGTTCCAATGGTGTTAACTACTGAACACTTGCCTCTCTTTCCATTCCCCTTTCCCTGTGTAGCTGCGGTGAGTTGGCTGCCGAGATGTAGCCCTGAACCTATCCATCAAGTCTAGGGAAGAGAGAGTTAGAAAGGCAAACATTATCTGGGATCAATATCTTTACAAATCCGAAGGAAACCCCAGCTCCCGAAGGGTTAAGCCAGGGAAGGAAAAGCCATCAGGCTGTTTAGTGAGTTAATGTCTTTATTGATGGGGGAGGCCTTTAAGTCCCTAACAGGAAAAGTGGGGAAAGCGGCAGATTGTTTGGCCGGGGAGAAAGGAGGAGGGAAGAACATTATCTCTATATATGCACCATGCTCTCATTCCCCCTGCATTTAAACCCCTGAAATCCATGTAATGCACAAGACTTTCTGTAACCTTGAATACTATTCAGTACAAGGTGTTTTTCTTGCTCTTATCCCCCTCCCAAAGTGGAATCCACATCTTCCCCTAACAATTTTGCTATAATGCACATCTCAGACTAATGCTTGCATTGAAGAGCACGTCTTAATTTAACAACTGTGTTATAAAGCACATCTCAAGCTAACTTTCCTAGGATGATCCATATTTCAACCTAACTACCCTGGCATAACACTTCAATCTAATTCCCCTACTACAAAGTACATTGCAATCTAACACCCTCATATAAGGTACATCTCAGTCCATTATTTTGTATTTTGTAAGCCATATTTTGGTATGTCTTTTCCATTAAGGAGCAGAACTGTCTGGAGACAACAGCTATCCCTATGCTGAAAGCTTCCGTGGTTCTTACATCGTCCTTTGGTGACAGGCTGCTGATGGATATGCTTCTGAACTTTCACCTTTGCCATCTTGGGTTCAACTCTGGCTTGTTTCTGTACTTGAAGGCTTAAGCCTCCTGTTGGGAACAGGGGTGACCAGGGAGCCCTTCCTGGCCCTGATGGACCTTCTCTCATGCTAACCAGCAGGGCGGGCCACCTCAAATGATCAGAGTCTACCTCAGGAGAGGGACGTCTGAGGCCAATGTCAGGGTCAGGGGTCAGGGTGTAGCTGTTGGCTAATAGAGTGTGAGCTAACACTGTTGTCAAATTGCTGGGCTGAACGACAATGCCTGCCTCCTGCTGATGACCTTACCCCAGGGGAGGGGGCTATTGGCTTTATTGGAAATCTGCCAGTCTCAGAGGTGATGGAAGTGGCCGATCACGGCTAAAGACTGTTTGATTGTAGATGGAGAGCCAGTTCTGTGGTTGGTCCCCAACTGAAAGGTTTGCAGAGCTGCTTATTGATGGCTGAGTTTTCCACATATGATGGATTTCTCTTCTGTTTCACAAGCAGCTGTGTTACCGTTCAGTTGTGGAGGTGGGCTACAGTGGCTCGCGGACATGGGATTTTCCGGAATCGAGAGCCATGACAGGCGATGCTGTCACTGACTTCTGGGACGGCACCAACCTCCTATTGCTGGTTGAATGGGTCTGATTGGTTCTTGAGAGGAAACCAATCCAGAATGAATTGACAATAGATGTAAGAGGTCCTTCTGTCCCACGGCATTTTGGTGAACATGAAAGAAGACGACGAACATGTGTTCTAGAAGACATTTAGTATTCCAACCATCAACATCTCAGCCTCAAATTTTCAATCTATCCCATGCAAGAGGAAGACATTAGATTTACCTACTGGTGGCATATAACCAAGCTAGTAGTGCCATTAAATATTTGAGGAAAAGGAGTTACTGAGGACTCCTGAAGTGTAGTATGAGTTCAAGAGAGACAAGTACAGGAGGCAGAGAACAAAGTTTAGAGATAAAAAATGATCTTTATAAAACACATATGGATCATGGAGGATCACCAGCTAATACAAACCCCCATTGCAGCCTGCTAAGATAGACAGCAAAAGACTAGAAAGCATAAATGGGAGGACAGCTTATTGAAATTGCAAGGTTATTCTCCTCTTGCGTGATACCTTGGGAAAACTCATACAGATATGGCAGCACTAGTCTTTAAGTCTCTAACAGAGATGGTAAAGCATGTGGGGGGAGCAAAGTGAGGTTATGAAGTGAACTTGAAGGGTTTTTCCTAGAGAAGAATCAACTGAGGGTGACTTATCAATAACCTTCCAGTCTATTACATGACAGGACAAGCAATGTGACTTTAATCCAGGTCAACATGGTATAATCGCATAGAGTGAGACTCTGGCTTGACTCTCGTTACTATTTTCACATCTTCGAGTCTCAGTTTTCTCCTTTGTTGAGGGGAATCCTGCTCTTCACCCTCCACAGTTACAAGGAGGATTAATTCAGGTGTAGAACCATTAGCAGAGTACCTGACACAAAGTTCACATTCAATACATGTTAGTTTTCTTTCCCTTAAACTGTGGCATGGGCTTTCTGATAATGGGCATTAATAAATATGGGGAACTTGGACAATAAACCTTCCCCTTATGAGTTAGCAAGACAACCGGTATTTAGAAAGTTTAGGTTCACTTGACCACAGGAGGATGACCTAGATCAGAGGTTAGCAAATTATGGCCTACTGCCTACTTTTATAAATAAAGTTTTATTGGAACACAGCCATGCTCATTCATTTACACATTGTCCATGGCTGTTTTTGTACTACAGTAGTAGAGCTGCGTTGTTGTAACAGAAATGGTGTAGCCTGCAAAGCCTAAAATATTTACCATCTGGCTCTTTACAGAAAATGTTTGCTGGCCCCAAACCTCTGACACTGGAACACTCTTTCTCCCTTTTGTACGAAAACAAAATGCCATGTTGAAATCCAATATGCCAAGCAGGTTCAAGCAGCAGATATTTCCCGAGGGAGCTAAACTCATCCCTGCTTGACACAAATACTTTATTGTTGGTGGAGCTTCTGAAGGTCCCAAGGTTCCATGGACCAGTTTGAAAACTACAGACTGGAAAAATCCCAGGATATTTTTTAAGGTCCTGGAAACTCAGTGATCTCTTCAGAGATTAGAGAATGGCATAGTAAAAATAATAATAATAATTTTTTAAACTAAATATGTGATGTTGGGCAGGTTACTTAACTTCTCTATGCCTCAACTTCCTCATTTAAAAAATGAGAAGGGCGTCCCTGGTGGCACAGTGCTTAAGAATCCACCTGCCAATGCAGGGGACACGGGTTCAAGCCCTGGTCCAGGCAGATCCCACATGCCACGGAGCAGCTAAGTCCGTGCACCACAACTACTGAGCCTGCGCTCTAGAGCCCGCGAGCCACAACTACTGAAGTCTGCGTGCCTAGAGCCCGTGCTCTGCAAAAAGAGAAGCCACCGCAATGAGAAGCCTACGTACCCAACGATGAGTAGCCCCGGCTCGACGCAACTAAAGAAAGCCCGCACGCAGCAACAAAGACCCAACGCAACCAAATAAATTAACTAATTAATTAAAAAAAAGGATATTTGCCTCACAATTTGTTGTCAGGATTAAATGAGATAATATATTTAAAGGACTTGAAATAGGGCCTGGCTCATAGCTAGTGGTCAGCAAATGTTAATTACTGTTGCAATTGTTCTTAATATTGGGGGCCTTCATTTGCACCGTGGAGTCTATCTGCATATTGCTCTAAATAACCCTAGCGACATATTCTGCCTATTAGTTAATTCAGTTGTTCGCTCGCTCAACACATATTTTGTGTGCTGAAGTCATCATCGGTAAATGAACTCCAGTCCGTCCAATGCCAGCTGCACTCCCAGTCTCCTCTTGCTCGGTCTCTTTTGGCAGCTCACATTGGTATTTATTGCTCCACATCTTCAACGGAGTTCCACAGTGACACCACCACTCAAAACAACTTCCTACTCCTCCACCTCCGATGGCTCCACAATTAATTCTTCAACTAGCAGTTTGGTTTCAATGCCTACGAAGTAATTAGACCTTAAAGGCCCTTTACTGGGATTTCATCTTGTCAGCGAATGTGAAAGAAACAATAATTATTATTTAATATTTATCGAGTGTCTTCAGTGTGATATGTAGATTCACGGAGGTAACCTGCCTCATTGTTGAAGACGACAGCACAGTACAGTCAAGTGTGTCTTAGCAAGGAGTCGGACAGTTCTAGAGACCCGAAACAGGAGGCCTGAGTTCTCAAATCCTGCCGTTTGTCACGCTACTCTATCAAGTGGCACATCCTGGGGGCTGAGAGCTTCCTAATTTGTTATCCCTGGGTGCATCCTCTAAAGTCTGATTCCAAAATGGTGAATTCCAGAGATGACATCCAGTGATTTCTGTACCAAGCAGAGGGAGCTCTTTGAGGGGGGAGGTAGGTTTTCCATCACTATCAAGAGAATAATGGAATGGACACAACTACGGATGCCACAGGATGAAGATTTGAGACTTTAACTTTATCCTTTATCCCCAGAGATTATGTCAGGGTGCCCAGACCGAAGTGTAGAGCTGCCTGCTGGGGTGGCAGGTGGACAATATCATCTACTGGCTGCTAAGAATGCCCTCCATGCAGCTGGGGGCTAGTGTGGTCCAGAGACCACCCTTACCAGAAGAGTGACCGTCAGCAAGTTGCTTGATCACCCTGAGCCTCAGTTTCTCCATCAGCAGATGGAAATAACAGTAGCTACCTCACAGGATTGTTTTGCAGATCAAATAAAATAAATATACAGTAAATGGTAGTTGCTGTAGTTATCATTAATATTATTATAATAGAAAAGAAATAGAACCCATAGATACTGTTTTGGGGCAGCTTACAGAATAGCATGGGTATAAACATAAAAACACAACTTGGAAAATATTAATATATTTATCTAATTAATGTAAATTAAAATATTACTTGAAAGCTAAAGGTATCAGGGTGACTCATGGACATGGTTTGCTCTCATGATTTGATGCACATCGATTGTAAACTCCTGAATGACAAGGGTTGCATCCAGTTATCTCTCTATCCCCAGCAATTTGTATCTGTTGAACTGAACTGGATTTCTTTGTAAGTTCAGTAGAATCCTACCAAAAATAATCACTGGAATGATTAAAGGGTGCACAGATGGGAGATGTGAGGGCCACTCAATTCAGTAAAGTACTAAAATCAACATCACTAAAACAAAAACAGAACCCAAACTCTTATAAAGAATGGGCAAAGAGAATGGAATATTATTTGGCAATAAAAAGGAATGAGGGGAGGACTTCCCGGTCACGCAGTGGTTAAGAATCCGTCTGCCAATGGAGGGGACAGGGATTCAAGCCCTGGTCTGGGAAGGTCCCACATGCCACGGAGCAACTAAGCTCATGTGCCACAACTACTGAGCCTGCGCTCTAGAGCCCGTGAGCCACAACTACCGAGCCCATGTGCCAGAACTACTGAAGACCGCACGCCTAGAGCCTGTGCTCCACAGCAAGAGAAGCCACCGCAATGAGAAGCCCGCGCACCGCAACGAAGAGTAGCCCCTGCTCTTCTCAACTAGAGAAAGCCCGCGTGCAGCAAGTGACCCAACACAGCCAAAAATAAATAAATACATAAATTATTTTTTTTTAAAAAAGGAATGAGGGAATGCTACAATGCATGGATAAATCTTGAAAACATGCTAAATGAAAGAAGCCACTCACAAAAGACCACATATTGAATGATTCCATTTATATGAAACGTCCACAACATGAAAATTCAGAGAGACAGGAAGTAGATTAGTGGTTGACAAGGGCTGAGGGGGTTTGGAGAAAAAAGGGAGTATGAGTGACTGCCAGAGGGTGTGGGGGGGGCTCTCCTTGGTGTGGGGGTGATGAGAACGTTTTAAAATTGAATGTGACGATGGTTGCACAACTTGTGAGTATACCCCTAACCATTAAATTGTACACTTTGAGTGAATTGCTTGGTATGTAAATTGTATCTCAGTAAAGCTGTTAAGAAATTTTAAAAGGAATGGGCAAACATATTGAGATATCTTTGGAATACTGGAAATGTAGGTATATCCCCTAAGGTTATTCAATTATACATTTTAGGATCTAAAAGTTTACAGACAACGAAGTTTACAGACTTTTCAAGAGAGAACATAAAACACAAAACTCTTATTTTTGTTTAAGATGCATATAAAGTTCAGACACACACTATGTATACTCTTTTCTGTGTATAATATATAGATATATGATCAGCTTATTAAGGTATAATTGATATATAAGAAATCATGAAATTCACCCACTTTATGATTTTTTTTACAATAAAAAGAAGTATTTCATAAAAAGAGAAGCATATACAGTAATATGTACATCCTAATGGGATTATTAAATCAATTTAATTTTCTAATTTTTGGTATATCTATATTTTCTAAAATTTCTATAATGAATTTATATTACTTTGGAAAGAGGTAAATGTTATTCAAATGAAGTATACAGCAAAAAGTGGTGAAGGGCATAGAGTCAGTTAACTGGGGCAGCCATCTTGGGGGGAGTGGAGGGTGTATGGACTGGCAAGTTTTCTGGATGGGAAAGAAATGTCACATGTGGAATACGGCAAGTGGCTGATGTAACAGGGGGTCTTAAGAGGGATGAACCTGGTGAAATGGTCAGAGGCTCGTTGGAGGAAGGCCTTGAAGAACTATGTGAAGGCTGTGAGTCTGGTATAATTGGTTCTGAGTGGTCAATTGAGTCCTAGAAGATTATCCCAGCCGCCCTACCTCCTGGCCCAAGTGACTGAGGGATGCTGAGGAAATCCACAAGAGACAGACTTTCTGGGGCTCAGGAACAGGAATGGGGGAGCTCCTTCTGAGCAAAGGTTTCCAATGTGTCTCGTTAGTACTGGTGATTTTGGAAGCTACAGTGATCAAAGGGACCATGCCCTCTTTCTGGAATTGTTCCCCACACCGTGTCCCCATATAATCAAGAACAGGAATAGGAGCCGCAGCAATGTACAAGGTAGGCTAAAGGGGAAAGCTAAAAGCCAGGAGATCAGCCAAGAGTCTCAGGGCCCAGCAGGAATGGCAAATGGCTTTCAACATGTGTCCCAAATTGGATCCATAGCAGGTAGCTTTGTGATGAGAAGGATATAGCGCCTGCCTCCTGGCTCAGTGGAAAAGGATGTTGTGATTGATTAGTGATGTCTGCCTTGGGTATAGGAGTGGAAAGTGACAGTATCCATGCCATGTTTTTTTCCATCCCTGGAAGAGGGGTGCTTCTTGGATTCAGCCTAGCCTCATTTTATAAGTCCCCAAGAAATCAAAACAAGTCTTAAGTGTCGAGGTCTGACAAAATAGACTTGGAGGTCTAAACTGAATTCCTTTGAATTCCTATGAAAGTATTCTAATCCCCATGTGCTCCTTGAATCAAATCCAGGAAGAATTTCCTTGCTAACACTGGTCTTGCCTGGGGCCTACCCAAAGCAATGTAAACTTTCTATATCCAGCGCTATACCAGTTAATAGGCTGAAGAATGCAAAAATGGAAAGGACGGGTAGGAAGGGGCTGGAATCTGTTAGTGAGTACCCTTTCTGTGAGTGATGGATGCAGGTTGCTACCTCGGAGAGACAGCCTTCTCTCACTCCAATGGGAGATATTTTTAGTACATCCTGGGCACGAAATAACTGTTCATATGTTCCGAGTGATGATGAATTCATTCAAACAACAAGTCAAGACCCTGGATATCACTCAACTCCAGTCAGTCATAACAGCTGACAAATATAAAATATAACACACACCCTGTTGGTCTTGCTTCTCCTTTTCTTCAATATGCATATTCAAGAATCTCATTTCATTCCTGGCTGTCAGAGACGGTGACAGTTGTAGGGGTTTTCTAGCTTTATCAAGGGAGATTATTTTTTAACCTAAATTATTTTCCATTGTAAATGTTTAAATCCATATTAAGTCCAGATTAATGCAGGAAGCAGCTTCAAAGGATGTTGACTGGGGGAAAAATAATAATAAATGAAACTGCGAAGGAGGGGACCCATCACAAGGAATATTTCCAGTCTAGAAAAGAAAGTTGTTTGGATTTAAAAGATAGCTAAAGAAAATATGTTTCCCAAGGATTGCTGGTCTTTTTTATAAACACTGAAACTTTGTATACAAACTAGGGCCTAGAGTACTTTTTTTTTCATGACTGGAATTAATAATGCAGATAAACCCTAAATAAATCAGGATTAGTGTTAACCACATCTTGAGGTTTAGGATGTTACAGGAAAATGAAAAGAGAGGAAAAAACATTGGTTGCATTAAAAAAAAACTGGGCTACTGGGTGAGGTGAAGGGGGCTGAGGGAGGGGACCTGGGAAATACAGAGAAGGGAGGACCAGCTGAGCTGAGCAACCAAAGACCCTCTAATCACCACAGCTCTGGAGATGTGTTCAAAGGCTCTTTCCTGACCACAGGCTGTGCAAGATCACAACCGAAATGCAGTTGCCTGGAAGGGGGAGGGGTGTCTGGGAGTTTTGGATGGCGCTGCTATCAGGCTTTGTTAAGAGGAGGTCAGCTGGACCATCAGATTTCAGCATCTCCTCAGGAAGCAGGTTCCACTTTCTGGTTGTTAGGGAGTGATCGTTCCCCCTTCTCCCACACCCCGCTTGCCAAACCAGCACGGAAATGAACAGATCAAGTGTGGCTGTTTGTTCCAACCTGGGAAAACAATCAGCGCCACCATTTCTCCCAGAGCTCTGAACTTGGGCATAGGGATCATTTTTAGACAAATAACTGCACCTTGGGATGAATTTTAATGAAACCATTTAGATTTTTTGACGTTTCTGCCTTGGGGGGGGGGGTCACTGAAAATGACCCCGACCCATTGATTCCAGACTCTGCTCCCTCCTTTCCCTTACATGAGCCCTAAAGGCTGTAGATGTAGAAGACTGAGTCCTTTTCCTCTGGCCATCATTACAGGCTTCATTCCTAGTAAATACCTCTGAATTCTGAGTCAAGAAAGAAGTATTCTTGAGCTTCCCTGGTGGCGCAGTGGTTGAGAGTCCGCCTGCCGATGCAGGGGACACGGGTTCGTGCCCCGGTCCGGGAGGATCCCACATGCCGTGGAGCGGCTGGGCCTGTGAGCCATGGCCGCTGAGCCTGCGCGTCCGGAGCCTGTGCTCCGCAACGGGAGAGGGCACAACAGTGAGAGGCCCGCGTACCGCAAAAAAAAAAAAAAAAGAAAGAAAGTATTCTTAACCCCAAATCACATGGCTGCAGAGATTTCAGCCTTCAATGAAGAGTTAGAATTGAGGCAGTCATTGCAAGACTGGGAACCTGCTCCACACCTTTTGGCCCAAATTAACTCAGAATGGTCCAGCTTTCTCACTTCCCTTTGGCGCTGCTGCTGCGCTGCGGCCAGTTGGATTTCGTATCCACGTGACACGACTCCCTGCTGCGCCTGCTTCAGCCTGCCTCTCTTCGGTAAATGCACAGCCCTCACTTTGGTCCTAATCTTCAAGCAACCAGGCTGTTCTGAGGTTTTTCAGAATTTGGGGAGTTTTGAGAGATCACGTCTCCCATCTGTTTCCTGTTCCGTTTTTCACCACTTCCTCTTCTCTCTCCTGCACCACTGACCGGGCACACACAGCCCCTGGACAGTCTCTCCCTGTCTGTGAAATAACAAGAAGAGTCTGTACAGACGATTTTATTCTCCTCCAAGGTTTGCCATTCAATCTCCCCCAAGACACACTAAAATGGAAAGAAATGAATGACATGGGGGTGGGCGGCTCCCTTCTCAGCCCTGGATGTAGTTGTTACGTAATCTCTATGGTCGTTTGCGGTGACTTCGCTGCAGGTTGAGTACAGAAAAAGCAAATACATTTTTCGAACCTCTTGATAGTTACCACGGTAATTTGAGATTTTGGTAAATAGGAATATGTTCTGGGGAAAAGCTGTAGGTCAGATACAAAACGTTCAACCTTCAGAAAACCTTGTAATACTAAAGACAGGTGAAGAATGGAAGAGATATGGTTAGTGAAAGTCTTTAAAAAAAAAAAACTAAAAGGAAAGCTTGTGGAAATGAAGAAGGATGAATAGAATTCCAGCATAAAAGTAAAGAAGGACTTCTTTTTTCAGTTGGCACATATACCCTCAAAACAGTTCCACTTGCTCCAAAGCAAAAACAGCACACATTTAAGGGTAAATAATCCTTGGGGCTTCAGGTTTTAGTGGTCAATACAAAGGATGTTATTCCTACATGAAATTGGGAGCATCTCCTAGACACAAGGACTCTGGTTTCCAAAGAGGAAGCTGGGTGAAAATAAAGTTTTTACCCCAATCTCTCAACCTTCCACGTAAACAGAACTGCCAGTGGTGACAAGATGCAGCCCATTTCAAATGGATGCCAGTGATATAATGAAACACACACATATTTCAGATACATGTTGTTATGCCATCATACAGAGTATACATATGTACACAAACATTTATTTATTTATTGTAACTTTCTTTCCTGGAATGCAAAAGTCAGGTTCATTTTATGAACTACTTGATACGTAGGTGAGTAGATCCCACTTAAAGAAGTGATTTGGCTATACCTGTTTACATTACGTAAATTGGTACAGTCACCATGGAGAACAGTATGGGGGTTCCTTAAAAAACTAAAAATAGAATTACCATATGACCCAGCAATCCCACTCCTGGGCATACATCAGGAAAAGATGAAAACTCTAATTCAAAAAGATACATGCGCCCCAATGTTCATAGCAGCATTATTTACAATCGCCAAGACATGGAAGCAACGTAAATGTCTACTGACAGATGAAGGGATAAAGAAGATGCGGTACGGGCTTCCCAGGTGGCGCACTGGTTAAGAATCCATCTGCCAATGCAGGGGACACGGGTTCGAGCCCTGGTCTGGGAAGATCCCACATGCCGCGGAGCAACTAAGCCTGTGCGCCACAGCTACTGAGCCTGTGCTCTAGAGCCCATGACCCGAGCCACAACTACTGAAGCCCATGCGCCTAGAGCCTGTGCTCTGCAACAAGAGAAGCCACTTCAATGAGAAGCCCATGCACCACAACAAAGGGTAGCCCCTGCTTGCCACAACTAGAGAAAGCCTGCACGCAGCAAAAAAGACCCAACAGAGCCAAAATTTAATTCATTAATTATAAAAGATGTGGTACATATTAATATATAAGACGGAATATTACTCAGCCATAAAAAGAATGAAATAATGCCATTTACAGCAACATGAATGGAACTAGAGATTATCATACTAAGTGAAGTAAGTCAGACAAAGACAAATATCATGATATCACTTATATGTGGAATCTAAAAAAATGATACAAATGAACTTATTTACAAAACAGAAATAGACTCACAGACATAGAAAACAAACATGGTTACCAAAGGGGAAAGAGTGGGGAGGGATAAATTAGGAGTTTGGGATTAGCGGATACAAACTACTGTATATAAAATAGATAAACAACAAGGACCTACTGTTAGCACAGGGAACTGTATTCAGTATCTCGTAATAACCTACAATGGAAAGGAATAGATTTGTATATATTACACACCTATATCTGAATATATATACATACATACCTATATCTGAATATATGTACATATATGAATATATACATATGTATCAGAATGACTTTTCTGTACACCTGAAACTAACACAATATTGTAAATCAACTATACTTCAGTAAAAAAATATGAAAAAAAAGTGATTTGGGACACTAAAAGAAAACCATTTTTTCTTTTTCAAAGATGATTATTAGAGACAATGAACTAGATTGCAAAGCATACTGGAACAGATTTTCAGAGAACTGCTACCATGAGTCCATCATTATTTCAAGCTGCTATCTCCCCAGTTGGCAGGGCTCTCTTGAAGGAAGCCTTTGCTCCGGGCCCAGCCTTCCCAGCAGCTCTGTTTCTAAAGCATGGCCAGGAGTGCCTGACTCTACAGTCTAGCCTTTCACAGGCAGGAGGACAAGTCATGCATAGGCCGCTTTAGAAGCCCCTAAGGTGCTGCAACACCCATTCCCTTTCCTCTCCCAACAGATGGTGCAGAAATAGCTCTAAGTTTGGGTTAACGGCAACTGCTAAGTCCTGGATTTCCCGTGCCAATTCTTACTTAAAATGCCCTCTGCCATTGTCAAAGCTTGCGTCAGCCGAGCTCTCAGACGTGGACTTTTGTTCTGGAAAGGACAGTCTCTATGGCCAAATCAGACATCAGGGCTCATCACAGGTTAACTTCATTCTTGCTTGATGATAAATATGGAGCAATTGACCTGGGTGATTTAGGGAAGTTTAGTAAAGAAATGGCCAGTTAGCAATAGAAATTTTATCAGGAAGAGGTAACAGTTATACCACTTTCCTGCTCTCTCTTAAAAAAGGAGTCAATTCACCATTCTTCAGCAGTAGTAGTTCATTATTTCCAATTTCACATAATTGAAAATTAGAAAGTTCTTAAAGTTTGAACAGTGGTAATTAAATTTGAATTGGATGTGATACTTGTAATTTTAAATGCTTGAATTCTGAGAGGAAAAACTGTGTAATGTTGTTGGCCAAATGGCCCTAGTCATTAAGATTCCTACGGCATTATTTAGTTAGTTGGCTTTTCATAACACCATGAGGTTTGCTGTGGGATGAAGAAGAAGCCACTGGCCTCACAAGGAGGAGAAGCATTTCAGAGAAGAACCCCGAGTGAGAGAAGCAGCCCCGAAGTTTCTACTAATAGTTCGCTTTAGCATTTCTGGACTCATTGAGATCAAGGAACTGAGAGATGAGTCGAGGAAAATGAACAGAAATAACTGTTTTTGTGAGGCCAATGGAAACCACGTTCAGATCCAGGAAAAGAAAAATGAGACAGGAAAGGGAGGGTCACATTTTTTAAGGAAATCATGCAGTATTTTAGTAATCTTTTGTTGATGAAAAAAATAGCGCATTAATTATGTCCTAAGAATGGGGCGTGGCTGGTCTTCGGTGTTTCCAAGGCTGAGCCTGCAGTCCAAGCATTTACCACTGGAATGGAAACTTGGGCTTCTTCTCTCTGACAGGGTCCTGGTCGTACACCGCCGAGCACCTCCGCAGAGGCAGAAATCTGTCCCACGCAGGAGTTCAGGAGAGAGGGGGCTATCTTACAAGACAAGGGATGACAGCCAAACAGCTCAGGGTCTTTATAAGACTGGTAGTGTTCGGCCAATGCAAAGTAATGAAATTGGATATGCCAACAAAGATATCTTTCTCTCTCCTTCCTCCTGTCTTTCTCACTTCCTCCCTCTCTTTCTTCCTTCCTTCTTTTCTTCCTTCCTTCATTCTTTTCTCCTCTCTCTCTCCTCCTTTTGAAGACTTTTTTCATCAGTAATATATATTTATTAATTTCTTTCACAGTAGTTCAAACGTTCACGTTCAGACAAGTATAGCGTAAGCCCAACACCAACCCTTAGCCTTCCAGATCCTTTCGGCAGAATTAAGTAGAAAATTGCCACTTCCTTTAGAGGTGCAGGATATATTAGCCATACATCGCTGTGGTAGTAAAAATGGTCACACACACACCCCGCCCCACCTCCTTTTCCCTGTGCTCTTGAGCAGTGCCTCACAGGTGTGGTTTGGCTGTGTGGCTTTCTTTGACCAAAGGAACAATAGCAAATGTGACACAGCAGAGGCTTGAAAAATGCTTGTGCATTAGGGCTGGTTCTCTTGCTGCCCTTTGAAACCCTGAGGCCACCATGAGAAGAAGCCGGGCTAGCCTGTTGAAGGGTGAGAACACCACTTCAGTTGACAGTGAGCCTACTGCCAGCCATGAGAGTGAGGCCATTCTCGTTTGTCCATTTCAGTGAAACCAGCTCCAACCAGCTGCATTGTCTGGCCAACCCACAGAATTGTGGGAAATGGTTGACTGTTTGAAGCTACTAAATTTTGGGGTGGTTTGTTATATGGCAAAAGCCGTGTAACAAACGAAAACCAAGCTCGTTATGTTTCTCCTTAAAGCTCTATTATTAGACATCTGTCCTTAAATGTAAGGCATTCTTTGGATACATGATTGTTAACTGCTCCCCAATGCCAACCCTCCCTTTCAGGTTACGTATCTTATTAAGTTTTCCTGAGTTGTCATTGTGGTCATTTGTAAAGGTTGCTTCTAATGTGCTTGTGGACTCGTTTCACGGGAAGCACTGTTCCTTATCCTAGTGATGAGGGGCAAGGTCCTAAGGGTGAGAACTCCAACAGGGCTCAGCGCACGTGGTTTGCCACCCCTCCTCTTCCTTAGCCCACAGGCATTTTTCCTACTCTCTGAGGCTGGTTAAATCCTTACAGGCTCCGGACGTGCAGGCTCAGCGGCCATGGCTCACGGGCCCAGCCGCTCCACAGCACGCGGGATCCTCCCGGACCGGGGCATGAACCCGTGTCCCCTGCATTGGCAGGCGGACTCTCAACCACTGCGCCACCAGGGAAGCCCCCTTACTTCTATCTTCATGTCCCTTATTATTGTTATGGTCACCTCACTCCCTAATGGGCTCCTTCAAGTTGGCACCTCTCTTACCACGAGTGTACAAAAGAAAGGATATTAGTATTGCTTTTCCCTTCTAAGTAAAGTAGGTATTAAGTAAAATGGGAATTCTGTCATGCCATGCTTATTCTTTCGGGGGGACCGTGCTTGTTCTGGTGTGGGGGGCCAGTCCTAGCCCCTCCAAATGGTTCTCTCATCCCTAGGCTCCCTCCTGTTCCAATCCATTCTGGATTCTACCTCCATTGTGCTACTGCTCCATTATTTATGTGTCATTTCATTCCAAAAATGCTCCCAGTGACTTATTATCGGATTAACCCTTTCACAGCACTGACCTCAGAATGCCACTCTCTGTTCGAAAGTTCTAAGTGGGTACCCAGTCCCAGTCCCTTGGCCAAACCTTTAGGGCCTTCCAGAATTTGCCCTCACTCTACTTTGCCAACTGGGCCTCTTGTTATTCCACGTATAAACACACTATAGCCAACTGCTCTGAGACAAGTCTCCCTCATTGTCTGTTCCAGATTCTTATGTCTTCCTCTTTACAGTCACTGTTACCTTTTAAGGTTAGGCCTGAGGGACCCCTCTCCTCTGTGACGTTCTCCACCACCGGGGCCTATCGAGCGGTTCAGCTCTTCTGAGCTCTTCCAGCCCTTTGAGTGTCCGTCACTCACCGGTTATTGATGACACCCAGTGTGTACAGTCAGTTATCATGCTTGTGTCTTCTAAGCCTTCCAGACTTGATTATGTGTTCCTTGCAGGAGACACTACATGTCTACGTATCCCCTGAAGTGCCTAGACAGTGCTATGCTTAAGGCTGCTGCTTAATATACAGCCAGAAATGCATTGGTTTCCAAACTTTGCGATCAGTATTTCACAAAGTGTTGCTCCTGCATTCTTGCACAGAGTAACTTTGGGTGCTTGTTAAATACTCCGTCTCCTGGGCTCCTCAGACCTATTGAATTTGCCTTTCTGGGCTAAGGCCCAGGAATCTGCATAGTCAACAAACTTCCCCAGGGGATTTTTATGTTCATAAAAATTTGAGGCTCCTCTTTTTTCTTTATTTTATTTAACATTTTTTTTTTTTTTTTTGGCCATGCTCTGCAGCATGCAGGATCTTAGTTCCCCGACCAGGGATCTGACCCTGAAGTGGAAGTGCAGAGTCTCAACCACTGGACCACCAGGGAAGTCCCTGAGACTCCTTCTTTTACTGCAGGTCCTCAAGGGAGAAAATGCAATCCATATATGTACGGCCTGGTGGACCTCTAAACTTCTTTATGGAAAACTTAGGGATCCTGAGCTTATTTAAACTTCTAGATTCCAGAACTGAGATTTTCTGGGGGTGGTGTGCCCTTGGAGAGAAGGGTTTGAAAAGGCATGATGATAAGATGATAATATGATTTATATTGGGCAAAATCGCATTGTTCTTATGACATAAACTACAGAAAACTGGAGCATGACCAAATCATCTTGGTTGGTGTGCTGTGCAAAAAACTGCTGAGCTGTAAGTTTTGTGACTCTAGGACCTTATTTCTCCTATGTCCCTATGTCCAAGGTAATGTGCGGCACACAGCAGACCCTCAACACATAGTTCTTGACGTTGAGTAATTCTTATAACTAACTGGCATTTATAAATGAAGGTTATGTATATATGTCCTTGATAAGTTCACTTAAACACTGTGGATGACGGGAGTTCCCTGGTGGCTTAGTGTTTATGATTCTGTGCTTTCACTGCTGTGGCCCGGGTTCAATCCCTGGTCAGAGAACTGAGTTCCCAAAAGCCGCGTGTGGTGTGGCCAAAGAAAAAGAAAAGAAAAAAAACCACACTATGGATGTACGAACTTCACTGATAACTAAGCCATTTTTAAAGTGTATCCCTACAACTTGCCTGGCGGTCCAGTGGTTAAGACTCCACGCTTCCAATGCAGTGGCTGTGGGTTCAATCCCTGGTCGGGGAACTAAGATCCCACATGCCGTGTGGTGTGGCTGAAATATATATATTTTGGTGTCAAATGCTTAAACTATAAACTTCTAGTTCATATCAAGGGAAAAGATGGTATATACTACGGATTATTTTTTGATAAGGATAAGTTAATTTACTTTTTTTAAGGAAATGCCTTTAAAAAATTAACAGCTTTATTGAGATATAATTTATATACCATAAAACTTACCCGTTTAAAGTGTCCTTAGTATTTCACAGAGTTGTACAACAGTAACCACTGTCTATTTTTAGAACATTTTCATCATCCCCCAAAGAAGCTCCATTCCTATTAAAAGTCACTCCTCACCCTTCTCTACTCTGCACACCGCCCTCCCACCAGCTCCTGGCAACCACCAATCTACTTTCTGTCTCTATGTATTTGACTGTTCTAGACACCTCATATAAATGGAATCATAAAATATGCGGTCTTTGTGACTCGCTTCTTTCATTTAGCATAATGTTGTCAAGGTTCATCCACGTTGGAGCATGTGTCAGTACTTCACTGCTTTTTGTGGCTGAATAATATTCCATTGAGTGGAGTGGATGGACCACATTGTGTGTATCCATTCAACAGTGGATGGACGTTGGGGTCATTTCCACTCTTTGGCTATTATAAATAATGCTGCTCTGAACATCTGTGTGCAAGTTTCCATGTGGACATAGGTTTTCATTTCTCTTGCGTATGTGCTTCATAGTGGAATTCCTTGGTCATATGTTTAAAGAATTATCTTTTATTTCTTTGACTTGACTGCTGCTACTACTGCTATTACTGGATGTTAATAATTACTGGACCTTTATTGTGTCCTGAGCCCTATACTCAGTTCTTCATATACCTGTACTCATTTAATCCTCACAAAATTCCTGTTTCACAGAAGGAAACATTGAGGCTCAAAGAGGTTAAGCAACATACTCAAAGGCTCATAGATTTGAATTAGGTATCACTCTAAGCTCTGCTGCCCTAAACCACTATTGTACTTGCCCCTGGAGTGTCATATTTCCACAAATAAAAATATTTATTTTCAGATGAATCTAAGTGGGAAACAACAGTGAAGTTATTCTAAACTCAAGAATAATAATAAGAATTGCCTCTAAAGAATGTCTTTGAGTTCACTTATAACTGTGTCCTTAGGAAAGACTCAGGCTACCCATGTTCCTGGCCTTCTACGGCATTACTTATGCACAGAGCTCAGATTCCAGGAACATGTGGTCTTCAGGTATTTTCCATAGGTTTTCCCTCAGGATTTGACAGTGATCAGTGGGCAACGTTTCTCCTACATTCATGTATTTGACGTGCAGATGGCCACCTCTCATTCTGTGAGGACTACGTGTCTTTTCTCCTGATTTAACTCTTCAGGGCATTTGGCCTGGCTTGGTTACCTAAGTTCATCTATTCACAAGAAATATATAATTTTCCCATGTGATAGTTTAATCTAACATGTATGTACTAAACCAGGCGCTGGGCTCAGAGAAGTGGGCAATAGGGCATTACAAACACCTAACAAAGACTCTTGTCCTTGAGTGATTCAAGTATACATATACAGTATTTATTCCTTTTCAAATTCTTGTTCCATTTAGGTTGTTATATAATGTTGAACAGGGTTTCCTGTGCTATACAGTAGGTCCTTGTTGGTTATCCTTTGATTAATTTTTACACCAACCTTTCCATTTTCTGAGTCTCCATGTCCTTAACTAACACTTGGCTGTGAGAGGTTGAGTCATGGGTTGACTATCAGTTTTGATGTAAGGTTGTACTTAAATGCTGCCAAGTGAAGTACAACCTGAAGACATAAATGTGCTCATCCCTCATCCCCTTGAGAGCTTGAACATCTTAGGTCTTTGAAGGCCCAGTTCATCTCAAACCAAAAACAGCTAGGGAGTAGTTGATACGCCTTAGAAAATCTGGAGTAGAGCCAACACTTACTGAGGGCTTGCCATGCGCCAAGCGCTCTCATTAACCTTTATGTGTTTAATCCTCACAGTGACCCCAAGAAGGAGGTACTATTATTCCCTATTATACAGATGAGGCAAATGAGTCATGAGGGTTAAGTTAACGTGCTTGAGGTCAGATAGCTAATAAATGTCAGAGCTGGGATTTGAACCCAGGCGGTCAGGCTTCAGGGCTTACCACGTTCTTATTCACTGTACCATTACATACCACCACTCACCAACAAGCGTGGGCGTGTGTAATTTTGAATCATGCTCCAGAAGATAAACCAAAAACTGCTCTGCATAAACTTCAGGGAAAATGACCATTCTCTTCAACAGGGCTACGGTCAGATTTAGAAAGCTGTGAGCACAGGCCTCAAAAGTTCCTAATAGGTTCTCATGCCTACAGGTATGTCCGAGGGAAGCTAGGAAGCACAGGAGAAATGTATGGTCCGTGATGGAATTGCCTCAGCCTGGAGGCAAAGTGTGACAGCATCTCAGAGGAAAAATGGGGATAAGTTCTTATTTGGGAACCGAGGTGAGAAAAGGCGCAAGTGCAGAAAGGTTTCAATAGGCCTCCAAGAACGACTGCACAACTACGCCACAGCCCCTGCATTCTTCACTTACCACACTCAGCCCCGCTGAAATCAGCTACGTGCAACTCAGCCTGGCGCCCAGTCTAAACTCACATGCGTCCTGGCCTGGCTTTTGCTTCTTTCTGGAGTTGTTAGGGAAGAATCAGATACTGACAAATAAAATGGCAGACTTGGGTCCATGGAAAATGCAATCAGACATGGCTAGAAAGCAGAACGCGCCCACCTCTCTCAGAGCGGTCTGGGTCAGTCCCGTTAATTTCAAGTCACTGGACTGGACTCAGTGAGTGGCAACCCACTAGAGTCTTTTCTCTCCACTCCTCATGACCAAAGTAAGAGCTCAGCTCTGGGGCAGGGCTTTGCATTTCATTACCTCTCTTGGGCAAATCTTATGAACTGAGCCCCCTAGACAGTAAGGTTTGAGAATAGAAAGAACTGCCTAAGATATCAAGGAAAAAGTGAAAGCCATTTAAGAGAACAGGACATTTCCCAATAATGACATGGACAGTAGAGTCGAAGGTAATTATATTTTGCACCAGATTGGGGATAATAAAGAAGAGTATAGTACAATTCAGAATGCCTGGAAGACATTAAGGCTGTGGGCCTAGTAACAGGCTTATGTAATTTAATGAGCAGAAATATAAGTTATAAAACAAGGAAGATAAACTAAGAAACAGGAATATTCCTGAAGGGCTTGGGATGGGCTTTTGAACGATGAAGTAGATATTGCCCCAAATAGAGAGCTGTATGGAGCCTAGTAAATTATTCTCACTCTTGTGCAGCAAATATCAAGGCTTTATCTCAACACTGCACTCAGTTTGAGCTACTTATTGTACAATAAAAATGGACACACTAAAATGGTCAGAAGCCCACTCTAGAAGTCAGCACAACATGCAGATTTACAGGGATTCCAAAGTTATGAACAGCCTTGACTGTAGCCCTCCAAAAGGAAAAGATTCAGAGTCGGAGACAAACCAGAAGGTAGCTGGGAATGATTGTAATGACATTTTCCCCAGTGACAGTATAAAGTATAAAGAACTTGACCCTGGCAATGATTTGGAGAACATTTTTTGATACTTTAAAGAAGTTATATAAGGACAGAGCCACCAAGAAGGCAATCAACTCAGTGAAACCAATGAATAGAAAGATCTGGAACTGGGCAAGAGCTTTGGAGCAAATTCACCAGGAGGGAAGCTGGAAGGTGGCCTGTTGCCCGACTTTTAGGGTTAATCTCCTGCATGCTCACTCCAATTTGGGGGAAACTCAAGGAGGATGTTTTCTCTTTCAAACATTTGAAAAAGCTATTTTCAGCTGTTTTTAGGAAGGGAGGAACAAGAGAATTCCTCTCTGAAACCACAAGAAACCTTCATGAATATGGCCAGAAATTGAAAGTAAATTTGTTATTATGCCGCTTACGTGATTCAGGCCTTTTCAGAGTCACCTGACGACCCTTCAGACAGGGAAAATCTGGACACAATAAAAGTCCCCTTAGAATGAAGTACCTCCGAATGTTGCCTACCTTAATGTAACTGATGAAGCAATGCAATGCACAGCACTCCCATCATGGTTTTAGCATTTAAAATATAACACTGAATTAGATCAGTTTGAGAAATTAGCTCCAAACTATAGCCACAGTCGCTTGCCCATTGGAAGAATTTCTAGTAGCTGTTCTGTTCTCTGCCTTATAAAGACTCAGCTATGAGGGTCCAGGACTGCTGTAAGGGGAATGTTTTCTTGTTGTTCTTATTGCTAAATTGGGGAAAAGAAAAACTGGTTTTGTAACCGTACTGGCCTTATGAATTACCTGATAAACAACTCTGAGTAGTAAGATTGGAAATTCTCTTAAAAATTTTTGCACATTATTTGGTTACAGTCTCCATATGGCAAAAAAGGCGAGGAGAGAAAACCTTCCATTCCACGTCTCCACCCGCCCCCCCAACCACATATTTAATCCATGCGCTTATGTCAAACTTAATTACAGGACTTTTGGCATAAAATAACACTCCACATCCTCAGAGAGAAGAACTTAAGCAGTTAATATGTGCGATTGAGCGAAATTGCTTTGCTGAATGTTTATGAGTAAAACCCAAGACCAGTGAAATGTGCTGATATTTTAACCCTTTCAATGCTGAACTTGTGCCAAGAGGCTGTGGAATCGGAAAAAAATACTAATTTCTCCTGAGCTGCTGTATATCATATTTCCTGAAACTGAGAGCGTTAGGTAAGACAATTTTATGGCGCTTTCACAAATAGGTTTGTGGAAGAAAAACAATAAAGCTAGAACAATAATGGAACTTGGCCTCATCTCAGGTAACTGCAGGAATTCAACAGAGGAGCACCAAGTTTAAACCCATGTCCATTTCTGCAGAAAATCTTCTAGAACATCACAGCTCCCTACAAAAGGCAATTATTTTTGCCTTCAGGTTTTTTCCGACCCCCTTGAAGCTTTTCAGACATTTCCCTTTTGCATTCATCCCCTGTTTAATGTGAATGGTTTTAAAATGTAGAGATTTTCCGACCCTAAAACCACTTTCTGTTTCCCACTGCCATCGCTGATGAAATACACTACCTCTGTTTAAACTTTCTTTTGTCTAAATCGTTCACGGTAAGACTTGCCTCTTTTAGACCAGAGAAACCTCTTAAAATAAAATCATCTGCTTAGTTTTCTTCTTTATCCAATGTCCTTTCTTAAGCCAGTGAGATTTGGAGCTACTTCTGACTTCATACTTCTTCTCATTACCTTTGTTTCAGAACACGGCCCTATTACCTACCACCTGCACAGTAAATGCCAGCCTTTTAACATTCTCTTTTCTGAAGCTTCTCTGCACTTAAATGTTCCGCAGAGCCTGAATTCTCTCCAAACCCAATTCCCCCACCCCTAAACTTTTTTTAAAAAATTAATTAATTAATTTGTTTGTTTTTGTCTGTGTTGGGTCTTCGTTGCTGTGCGCAGGTTTTCTCTAGTTGCGGTGAACGTGGGCTACTCTTCATTGCGGTGCGCGGGCTTCTCATTGTCGTGGCTTCTTTTGTTGCGGAGCACGGGCTCTGGGCACGTGGGCTTCAGTAGTTGTGGCTCGCGGGCTCTAGAGCGCAGGCTCAGTAGTTGTGGCGCATGGGCTTTGTTGCTCCGCAGCATGTGGGATCTTCCCGGGCTCGAACCCGTGTCCCCTGCATTGGCAGGTGCCTTCTTAACCACTGAGCCACCAGGGAAGCCTCACACCCCTAGCCTTTTAGGGGCGTATCCAACACATGTCCCAAGGATGACAGGATGCAACTGCATCATCTTTGTCTACAAAACATTCTGTGGGCTGCTGAAGGAGCTCCAGGTTTTAGCAATGCTGCCCATCATTTTGCCTCACACCTCCTCTCCCTCTAAAACCTCTTTCTCATCCCACTTTTATGACTCTTTGGCGCATTTGTAGCTTTTCATTTCATCGGCTTGCATCTGTGCTTGCTATTTCAAAATGCCCCCGGAAGTGCATCTGCTGCTTTATCTGCTTCTCCAAACTTCATTTGGGTTATATTTTATACTTATTTTCAGAGCTCTTGTTTGGTTTGGCACATTAGAATCCCAGCCTTGAGATGGGTACAACAATGTTATGGTGTTGAAATTAGAGGATATTTGTGAAAGTACCTGGCACAGTGCCTGATCCATAGAAGACATCCTATAAAAGTTAATTCATGGGTTCATTGATTCCTTTATTCGTTCATTGGATACTGAGCACTTAATGCATAAAACACTACATGGTAATAATACTTTGAATCATGCTAGTTGCTGGGGATTCAGATATGAGAGACCCTACATTTGCTAAAATAGTTCCAGAGAGGTGAATGCCATGCTCTGATTACTTTCTACATTTCAAGCCCTGCACTAGGAACTTCACACACAACTAACAACCTAGAAGTGAGAGATTATTACCTCTTGCATTATTTTTGATGCAGATCATCAATATGTAGGTTTGAAGGTCATACCTCCAGAACTCTTCTAGTCTCGAAGTGAAATATTTGAGTAATGCATAAAAGTGATGCCCAATATGGTGGAGACTCGTGGACTCTATATAAATGGACTTCTTTGCCTACCTCCTATTCATCATTCAGGTCCTAGATTAACGTTGCTTTATTAGGGGGGCTTTCCCTGACTCACCCAAATAGAAATTAGTCCTCCTTGTACTTTCTCCTACACTGTGCACTTTCCCTTTGTAGTACTCACTACAATCTGTAGTTATGGATTTATTGCGGGATTATCCCTTTCGTGTCTGTCTCCCTCGGGACGCTGTAGGTAAGCTCCAGGAAGGCAGGGACCTTATCCCTTTTGTTCAATACTCTATACACAATCTCTAGCACAGTGCCTGGCATGTAGTAAGTGTTCAATAACATTTGGTGAGTGATTATTAATGTCATAATAACACTGATTACAAAAGTGCAGACAGTCCACGCATTGTTTATTTTTCACTTTGGAATCAGCCGCCTAACTTTTTGAGGCATCTTTCCCTTACTCGTGACTTCTATATGGCATATTATTGAACCATTTGGCGGCTCCAATGGCTGGCTGTGGAGAAGGGGACAGAAGCAGTTGGTTGCTTTTACCCCCAGGACAAAAACTGATGGCAATGGGAGAAGAAAGGCTGAGCTAGGAAAGGTCAAATATCAGACAAGTCCGGGAGGTGGGGAAAGCTGGACTTGGGAAGAGAGTGACCTTGGTGTCTTCCTGTCCTTACTTCCCGTCTCCCCAGGAAGTGTCAGTCAGAGATTTTCAGGAAAGGGTGTTGTCATGGTAACCTGAATTGGCTCTTCCCCTCCTGGCTGTATGGGGACAAGTGCCCTCGTGTGCCCCGGCTGTCCCCATGCTGGGGGGAAGGCAGTCACTTTGAGGTTTCAGATGCATCATGGAAAATCCAGAGCAGACAAGGTCTGCCACGACAGACCCAACTGCAGCACGTGGCAAGGATTCAAGCCCAGGATGCAGTAGAGTCGGTTCTTGAACTAATTAAAATTTAATCCACTAAAGCTATTTTCTCGACAATTTGGGAACCCTCTCTTGACTTTTGCAAGTTCCAAAGAGCCTCTGAAATAGAGGACGCTATATTTTTTGCACCTTTCTCTCTGTGTATTAGATTTCAGACCCAAAAGAGCACTTCGGAAAGAGGGACTCTAGATAAAGTAATCGTAGAATTTATTATCCAAACTGGGACAGCTTGGAGAGTGGAAAGCACTATTAATAATCGCACTGGGACAACAGCTATCAGCTGGGCTGTCCTGGGCAAAATGGGATGTGCGGTCAAGAAAACTCTAGTGTCAAGAACAGATTAAATGCATTCCCGGGGTTGAAAATCCTGGCAGTCAGGGCTATGTCTGTGTGACCCCCCGCCTCAGAGAGTGTCTGGTATACAGTAGGTGCTCAAACTTATTAACCGAATGAGTAGATCCAAAGTTGTCCTCGGTGTGCTTTCTGAACAGAAATTGATATGGGGTCCACGAACCTCGGTCAAACAGACCCAGGAGTGACACTACAAGGCGTGGTCTGTGTTCTCCCCAAAGTAGGCAGGTACCAATGCATAAGTAGATGTGTATTCTGTGTTTACCCATCCCTAACTGTTAGCAGTTAATTGCCTTCTGTTGACACACCCTGGGGGGAAATGGGAAGCAGTTCTCGACATCTGCACGTGTGCACTGTCTGCCTACTTACTTTGCTAACACGCATGCATGGGTCCCCATTTCCTAAAATCCATGCGACTGTGCCCTGATTTTATAATATATACGTAACGGGAGCCATACTTTGCGGTCTGCTCCGCAAAAATGGGCTTCTCAGGATTCCCTTCTGCGTCAGCCAGAGATGCCGGTCGCAGCCTGGGGCCTGCCCAGACTTGCTTGGCCACTCTTGTTCCCACCCCTCCTCCACCAGCCTGCCTGGTTCTTCAGGGAGAGTGCAATGGTCCACTGACCTCTGGGGAGCAAAAGGGCATGTTCAGCTTTCTTAAAGGTTATGGACACTCTGAATGACAGCAGAGCCCATGCTTCCAATGGCAAGGCCAGCAGCCCTGGAGAACAGGGGCGAGGCCTGGACGTGCCTCCTGGGCCGCTTTTAGCCTTGCCCTGGAACTGACCAGAATCGATGCCCTCCTTCCTCAAGGCCTGCCGAGCGCTTCGTCTTCTTCCCATGTCTTGGGAGAGATCCGTCTCCTCTGACAAACTCAAGATTCCAGGCCGAACTTTCCCATGCCACCGTCCCTCAAAATAGCCCAAGCTGAGCTGTATTTATAGCCGTGTGAGACTCTAATGGGCCAATTTGTTTGAATTTCCACTGCTTTTGTGTTGAACATACCCCTCACCCGTGGACGGTCTCTTTAGGCTTTTATTGATGGGGTGTGTTAGGGTAGAGGGGGCCATGTTCAAGATGGTAGCTGTATAGAGCACGGGGGCTGTTTTGCATATTTACTGCTCTTTCAAGCCGGTTTTTGGAGAGAGAGAAAGAGACAGAGAAAGAGGTTTCTGTAAGTAGCCCGGACAATGAGAACAAGCCCGGCTGTATGCCAAGCACGGGATCCCGGCCAAAACACATATCATTAGCTTGGACCAGCTATAAGCAAGGAAATGAGAAACATATGTTGGAGAGCAAGGTTAGGAGTGAGAGACTATGGGTCAGTGACAGTCACCCTAAAACTTTTCCCTTGTTCTTCAGCTGTGGCCTGGCGGTGTCAAATGTCATTTCGACTGCCTTGATTTCTCATGGTGGGGCTGCCTGAATTTTGTTTGGTTTGTTTTTTTTTTTCTTCCTCCCCCTGCCGTTTCCTGATGGGAGTTCTTTTGGGGAGGGAAAAAGGCAGCAGGCGGGGAAGGGCTGGTGTGATAGTTTTTCTCAGTTCTGGGAAAATCACAACCTTGTTTCCCGTGATGCTCTCGGAAATTCCTCACTTTCTCTGAAATTACGGTGTCTCTCGGTTTGGGATTTGGACTCGGTTCGTGAGGGAAGAAAGAGGGGAGGGCTTTGAAAGCATTTCTTGCTGTTTCTTTCTTAAATATAATTAGACGCGCCTCATTACCTCACACTGAAGGACTTTTGTACTTTTTCCGAGCTGCGTTTCCTGACATCTTCGATGGGCTGCGGCTTGTCGTATCCTCTGTCATTTTATCATCTTAGCAGCTATTTTTTCCCCCCCTCGACACGTCTGTCCTCTCCTCTGGCTCTCCCTGAGCTATCTGGACTTGATTTGCTGGTCTGGAGGCCACGCCCGGGGAGTCTGATGGGGCCCCGTGCTGGGTGACAGGCCTGTATTCCTTCAGCCCTTCCTGGCTTCCCTGGCCTCCACCGCATTCGTTTTCCTTAAAGTTTTCCCTGGACAGTTTGCTAACAAGGCTGTGCTCTCTTCCATTCCAGGGTCAAGACCCCTGTTCTCTATAAAACCCAGATGAAGAACTGTATCACATGAAACTCAGAGGCGGTCTCTGGAGAACCAACTGTGGCTACTGTTCTGAAGCCAAGGACGGTTCCAGGCGGCCGCCTGGAAAACTCACCAGGCTCTGACGCCCAGTTTTGGCTACAGTCACAAGACAGCCATGGGTACGCCCCACCCATCCTGCTAAGGAACTGTCATGCAAGTGGGTGCGTGGGGCTGGTGCAGTGAGCTGGGGGGAAAGGGTCCCCCGTAAACCCTCCCGGCCATTCTTTCTAACACTTGGGGAATGGTGTTGCGGTGGAAACCATTTCAAGTAATTAAAACATTTGGTCCCTGTTTATCCTTTGCTTCCTTCTTCAGGCCTTGTTCTGAAAATAAACTTTGCTCTGAGTTTCCGGGCTCCTAAAATTCCCAAGTGTGTGAGTGGCCTTGGGCAGAGCTAATGATTGGCTTGAGGTTAGCTGGTCCTGCTTTCCCCAGGTGAGCTGTCTTCACATTTTAGTTTTCTCCTTCTTCTTTTTTTTTTTTTTCCTCTCTCTCTCTTTTTCTGGGTAGCAGGTCTCTCTCCTCTGCATGGAGACAAGCCTTACTTGCTGACTGTTCCTGAGTGCTCAGCGGATCAGTGGTGTGTGTGTATGTGTGTGTCCATTTGACAAAAAAACAAGAGAGGAATTAGGGCGGCCAAACCACAACATGCAGGCAAGGGTATTTAAGTCAGATTGACAGTGAGTCGGGATCCTGGTTAGGTGCCTGAAAATCTCCCAATTTCCAAGTGTCTCTTTCTCAGCTCTCTCTCCCTCTCTCAAATGTCAACACAGCAAGAACATGCCTCGAAGCTACGACTTCCCACCATCTCCTCTACCACCTGCCTGGCCCAACCACATCCATGCTTGCCTGGAACCCGAAGCCCTTCTAAATGGTCCCTCTGTTTCCTCTTTTGCCCTGTTTCAGTCCACTCATCAATGAACAGCCAGAGGGATCATTGGAAAACCCAAATCAGATGAATCCCATTGCCCTGCTGAGAACCCTACTGGGTGGGCCCTGCCCACTTCTCCAACTTGATACTGAGCCATCTCTCTTTGGTCCTTCATGCTCCAGACACGCTAGCCTCATTTTCCTCACCAATAAAGTAGGAACAACAACAATGTCTACTCAAAGGGCTGGGAGGAGTAAATGCTTTAACACACAAAGCACCTAAACCAGGGTCTGACTGTGACAGGGGCTCAGTAAATGGAAGTGCCGCTCCATTTACCTCTTTGAATTTGCCAAGAACGTCCCTGCTTTGAGGGCTTCACAAACACCCGCCATTCATGTTTTTATATCTGTAAGGCTGTTTCTTTCTTAGCCTTCAGGTTTAAGTTTAAATGTCAACTCCCCTAGAGATCTTCTCTAACCAGTCTATTCAAATAGGTTCCCATCCTTTTAACCCCTCACCCTATTATTTTCTCCTGTAATAGCCTATTTGTTTCCCTCACACCACTTTTTCCCACTTGTCATTACATATTATTTGTTTACCTGTGGGCAGGGTTAGGTCTGTACATCCTGATCTAGCACAAGAAACATTTGCTGAATCAATGAGTAAAGGAATGAATCAAACTCCTAACATTTCCTCTTCTGATACCAGAGCCACCCTCAAGCCACCTTGTCTCCTGGGGCACACTCCTCTCCAATTCCTATATTTATTTATTTATTCTCTCATCCTTTTGCCAGTATTGACCCTGGGCTCTTGGCGACAGAAACTCTCTGAATCCTGCAGGGGCTGCCACATCCCTCCACCACCACTCAACTCTCTTCTCTTGCCTGTGGGCCAGTTTCTCCAATGAAAGGCTCACACTTTCATTTATATGTAAATAATAACTAATAGAATATGCAATGCCCAGAGTGAGTTCTATGACTAATAACTCCTCATCGGCCAAATTAGAAGGGTTTGGGGATGAATTAACTCATCGTCTACCATTAAGAGATCAATGTCTATGCAATTACTCCATGAATACCCAAGATCAGGTATCTTACCGCCCCACCTGAAAGCCTAAAGTGATAGTAGGAAACGATAGTCCCCATTTTTGATCCTTCTCACCACTCATTATGGGTGTCCACTGTATTATATAGAAACTGTGTAACGTGAGCTAAGACGCAGTAACCTGGCCTGTCCTCGTGAATCTCACTTTCTCTCTCATAGCCAAGAACACTAAGAGGAAAATGTCCTCGCCCAAAGTTTTTATTGTTTATTGACTGATAGCCTGTCTTTTTTGGTTGTTGTTCTTAAGCCTCCGTGCACTTTACTGATTACTTCTCTGGAAATCTTTTTACTTTACCATTCACCAGATAGCTGCCACCTCTGGGAAAGAAGGTGGCAGTGTGACGGAATGTAGGCTTGATACAAACTGAGCTTCCAGAAGAGTCTTCATATTGAAGCGCTGCTGCAGCCCCACCCTGCAACCTAATGCGCTACGAAGGCAATGATGTAATCATGAGAAATAGCACAAGGCTGCCATCAGAGGCATTCTTTTCATCCAACAGAATAAGCCTGAGGACAACTGTCTTCATCATTTCATTCCTGGCCCCACCTGCATTTGCACCGTTGGTGTGACTCAGTCGTGGAAACACGTCTACCACCACATTTGAGAGACTCTGTTCCCTTAATGTGACCTGAAGGTGAAATCTGTGTATCCCCCAGACTAAACTATTCAGTGATTTGAGTTGTTGAGAAAAGTCCAAATAGTTATTAATTCCCTTAAGAAGAAGAAAATAAAGATCTCTTCCATTATACGCAAAAGAGATTCCACTGGTTTATATTGTGTTGGCCGAAAAGTTCATTCGGTTTTTCCGTAACACCTTACAGAAAAGCCCGAATGAACTTTTTGGGCAACCCAACATATATGTTTGCATGGGTAGCAGATAAAATGATTTTACTGAAATGAATTTTCTAGAATTTCATAGTGGGAACTTTGGGAACAAAAAAGAATGCTGATGGTAAAGAGAAAGAAGAAAATGTTTCTTTAGTGTGATATATATCATTATAACGGCACCTTAAATTCAGAGATTACCTCTATTTGAAAGAATATGAAACATTATGTACACAGTATTGTAAACCTCAAGAATACAAGTATCCTTACTTTAAAGATGGGAAGAATGGATTCACAGATGAGTCTTCCCCCAGATACAGAACTTTGGAGGAAAGCCAACACGCCTATATTGCCGTTCCAGCGCCCTCTGTGTTTCCACAGATCTCAGGCTAGACCAAACAATTTTTTTTTTTGGTATTAGACTTGAATCAAAGAGGCAGCCAGGTTGTAGTTAACTCAACAAATAAATGTTGATTAAGTGTCTACTATGTATAAAGAATACGAAAGGCACAGGCCTTGTTCTCAAGGAATTTGTAACTTAGTGAAGGAGACAGACGTATAAACTAAATGTAATATAAAGCACTATTAAATTAAAGCCCTGAGAAAGGAGTATTGGCAGCTAGCTGTGGAGACATCATAGGGATGGAGCTGCTCCGGTTGGGGGCTGCTTATAACAATCAGAAAGAGAAAGAGCCATTGGTAGAATCAGGCCACTTCCCTAGTAGGCACCAGGGAACCCTTCTGACTGGTGGAGATTTCCTCTTTGTTCTGAGCTGAAACCTACCTGTCTGTAGGTAGATATCTGTAGGTATCCACCATGTGCTTCTAGCTGTATCCTCTAAAGCAATGTAAATTATTGTAATCCCTCTCGTATGTACCTGCCCTCACAATTCTAAATCTGGATGACATTTCTCTCCCCTTTCCCAGCGTGCCTTGCTTCCCAAAGACTCCTTTGCCTTCTATTTCTGATTAAACGTACCAATTTCTTCAACTCTTTCACCTAGGGCATGATTCCCAAATCTTTCACTATCTGGGCATTCTTCTCTTTACACTTTCTACTTTATTCATGTCCATCCTTAAAATTGGCATTGAAAACTGAACACAGTACTTTAGATATGTGTTGACCAGTGGGTCGCTTTCTTCCCTTGTTATCCATCCATCCATCCATCCATCCATCCATCCATCCATCTATCCAAATGACACTTAAATAAGCTTCTGTGATAGGAGACACTGTTCTAGTTACTACAGGGGATAAAAAGATGAAAAACTTCAATGAAAGTCAAGTCTAGTGAGATGATGACTGGAGGAAACCATATTCCTACCAACACAGCCTAAGCTTTCATTAGTACTTTGGCAGCCGTGGATCACACAGTTAGCATCTACTGAGTTTGTGGACCCCTAAATTTCTAACAAAGTCTCGCAAAACTTACTCTTAAACAGATTGCCCTTGTTCAGTGCATTGGCATTTGATTTGGGGAACTAAAGTTCAGAACGTTCCATTGATTCTGGCCTTTGAACTTTCAGCCTGTTATTTCAGTTTATTGAGATCTTTTGGGAATCTAGACCCTGTCCTCCAAACATCAAGCCTTTCCTTTTAGTTCTAGTCCACCTACGAACACCAGTAGCTTAGTCCGGAACCCTGGAGCATATCAAGCCAGCTTTGAATCCATCCAGCTCTATGACTAGCAAGGCCTCATTTCTTTATCTTGGCTATCAAGGAGATCATTTTTGGTCAAATGTGATATTGAAATCAAAATACAGTGGGCCCAAGGAATTTTTTTTTTTTTACCAATTTACTAGTATAAATACTAAATAAATAAATGCATTAATAAAAAGTAGAACTGAATACCAGGCCTTTTCCAACCCCGTGTTTACAGAGCGATCAATCCACTAATGTGGAAATTGGCAGCTCCAGAAGGTTTGGGATAGAGGATCTCCCTGTTCAACTCAGAGATACTAAATCAGCGGATTAAGTCTCCAAACTGTCTCTGGGCCTAGAGAGGATAACAGTGTTCTTTATAAGCATCTTGAATTTCTACTTTAAAAATGAAATCCACTGGGTCCTATTAGTCTGTGGTTTGTCTGCTCTGGTTTTTGCAAACTTGAGATGGGCTTGCATCGTGATTGGTTACAATATTCTGCTCTTTGGAAGGGGGAACCCACTGACCCCTGACTGCAGCCGGTCATACAGAGAGTGTCAGAGGCGGACCAATTACCTAAGAGGATGGAGAAAAATCAAACAGAGGCCGGGCACAATGAGGGGAAAAAACACACAGCAGGCCCAGCTTTAGTTCCACTGCTTGAATTACCACTGTGTCAATAGAAGGTGATAAATCAAGGGAGATATTTACTGATTAAAATTACATACTCCTACGGGAAACTGTATAAACAGATTGAAGAACAAAGCCTTCAGGGACTGAGCTAGCTGAATCCATCCAGGCTTTGGCCAGTCGTTTCTGGCTCCAGCCAACTCTTGGACCCAGGGGTCATCGAGAGAGCAAGTTGCTCCATGAAATCAGACTTGCTATGCACAGATCCAAATATTTGTAGGGAAGATTTAAAGCCACGTTGGGAAGAGATTCAGGACCCAGATCCATTCACAAGGGATCCTCTTATTTCATTCTTCTCTTTTTTTTTTTTTGCTTTTACTCTCAAGTCTGGTCTAGACTCACTAGAAGGATCCAGATCACCTGGTCTCTGTGCCCTGCCTGCCAGCGGAGGTCATGAGGCCACAGATGCTGAAGGGACGGCATAGGAGACATGAGTGGGCATGAAGCCCACTCCCACAGGGAGACTGGGGGTGGCAACTGTTGCTAATAAGCTTTTTTTTTTTTTAACATTTATTTATTTATTTGGCTGCACCAGGTCTTAGTTGCAGCATGCGGGTTCTAGTTCCTTGACCAGGGATGGAACCTGGGCCCCCTGCATTAGGAGCATGGAGTCTTAACCACTGGACCACCAGGGAAGTCCCAGCCAATAAAATTTTTCTGCCAACCCACCCCGTCAACCCTTTTGGGCATATTCATATTGGTGTTGCCAGGGCAACAAGAGCTCTGGTCTGCCATCCTGGTCTCCCCAGGCGCGTTGCATGGTCAGTGTCATCCTGCTTCTTTATATGGGGATCTTCTTTAGTGAGAGAAGTGCTTATGGGAATGTCTGGAGCAATTTGTGTAAGGAGGGCCTAAAGCGAGGTTGCAGTTTCGTTTTCAGAGCCATCTCTTTATGCCAGCTCTTCCTGTGGGAGTGAGACCGTCACCCCAAACCCCTCTGTTCTGATGGGGGCAGCACAGGTTTCCACCTGATGGATGGGGAAGCCCTCAGGGGGCTGCTGAAATCACCACTGGCTGCGTTATCTATGAGCAGTGTCGGGGTGAAATTCTGCCCTTCTAACCCAAGTTCCATTTCTTTCCTTTTGTGCCCTTGGCTGTGAATATGCAATTATCACTCAAAGGGAATTGGGCAAAACTGCTCTGGGATAAGTAGGCTTTGATGATTGGGGAGGAGGGAGGTGATCATCTATACGAGGTCAATATGTCACAGAAGTGTGTTGGAGGCATAATTCCTATTAGGGCCACCATGCATGGCTGGGTGTTTTGTGGGTTTTGTAAACGTGCCTGGCTGAGGGGACAACTGGGGGCTGAAACCAGCTGATGTTCTATCTGCCAAGCTGTCTCGCAGAGTGCCCGGACACAGGGCGGTGTCCAGATGGAAGGGCAGGTAAATTTATCTTCATACACGGGAAAAGTTGGTCCTTCAGGCATGCAGTCCATGGGCTTTTGTCTACCCAGTGTGGCCACCTTTTCCTAACTACAGCATTTAGGAGTTCATACTTTGCCTTTTAAAAGGCAGCGGTGGCTAATAAAACGCCTGTATAATTACCCTGGCTCACTCTCTTGTTCTTTCCCAACTGGGTTACTGTAAAGTGAGGTGAGCGCCCCTTCGTTTTTTTCCTCCCTGAAGGGATTTGTCAAGCATTCCCTGTCCGCGTGAACTCTATTCCTGGGGTGTCACTGAGCCCTTCTCTTTCTACCGGCCTCCAGAGATGGTTGGTGTTACAGCTCAGACATCACACACCGTCTTAACTTCTGGAAAACTCTGAGACGTCCTTTTATTTTCTTTGAAAAGGAAGTTATGTTTATAGCCGCTGCGCTTGACTGCTCTGCCCCTTGGAGCCTCCTCTGAATGGTTTCCAGTGTGTTCGCTTATCTCCAAATGGAAGTACGTTTTGGAGATGGGGAGAAATTAATAACGATTTCCCAGGCTGAGGAGGTGAAGTCGGCTGTCGCAAGCCATGGGGGCGCTCTGATCTCGTTCTTCTGCTCGGCTTGAAGAAAAATCTCTCTTTGCCCTGGAATACCATGGCCTGGAGGCCTTTAAATTAAAAACAGTTGTGAAACTGGCAGCAATTTAGAACTTATGCCAGTGCATGAATCCGTAAAGAGCAGGGCCTCAGGGATGCAGGTCATGTGTCTATAAAGAGGCCTGCTTTGTATCCTTGGTTGTTACTAAGGCAAGCCTTTGGCCTACCACTTCTTTTCTCTCCCAGGGGGAATGCTGGCTCCTTGGGGTTGTTTCCCAACCTTCCTTCTGACTTAACCTCCCGCCTGGTCCCCGTCCTGGGGTTCTAGGGTTTGCCCCGTGCATGGGGGTGCCGTCAGGGCCTGGTGTTTCTCAATGTCTCCCAGGTCAGGGACAGAAGCGTCCAGACAGTGGTTGATGCCTCCCAAGAACACAGGGTGACCAGGAGACAGCATGGCAAGGGCTAGAGAAGACAATGTAGCTACAGAGGAAGCCCCCGCGGACAACGTGAATCCAAGCCTGCAAAACCAAACACCGTTTTATGGAAGATGTTTTTGTTAACTCCCAGAGAAGGTAGCGGAAATGCCAGACAATAAAATAGCAAGTTGAGGATGGGCCAGTAAAATCCCTCCTTAGTGTTTACGGCCTGACTGCTTTGAAGCCAGGAGGTGAGCTTGGTCAGAGGAAGGGGTGTGAGCCTCGAGGGTGGTGGACAGACAGAACCTTAACTCTTTTCCCCACAAAAATCTTCCCACTGACACTTTCTCTAGCATTTTGCCTCCTCCAGTGCGGTGTTCTTGTGCAGAGGGTCCCAGAACATCCTAAGTTATATGGCATCATTAATTAAAAAGTGAAATCCACCTATAAGGACAAAGAAGCCCAAGGACGCGATACCAGTTAATCCTATTTGGCAGAAAAAGAATTCACACTTAAATCTGAAAACATAATTATTTCCTTAAGTCACATTCAGAGTTGTATTCAGCAGGTTATGCTGACAGTCATTGACTGACTGTCTCATATGTGTGGTAGCAGGGAACAGTTTGGTGGGGTCAGACATTACATACAAAGATAAGGGATCTGCATTGTTTCTTGTAGAGAATTGATTTTCTTTTTTTTTTTTAACATCTTTTGCTTTACAATGGTGTGTTAGTTTCTGCTGTATAACAAAGTGACTCAGCTATACGTATACATATATCCCCATATATCCTCCCTCTTGTGTCTCCCTCCCACCCTCCCTATCCCACCCCTCTAGGTGGTCACAAAGCACTGAGCTGATCTCCCTGTGCTACGCGGCTGCAAAAATATGGAACGCTTCACGAATTTGCGTGTCATCCTTGCTTCAAGTAGCAGGGGCCATGCTAAGCTTCTCTGTATCGTTGCAATTTTAGTATACGTGCTGCCGAAGCGAGCACGAGAATTGATGTTTTAAGGCAAAGGGATGCCTGAGCAGAGCTGTGCTTTAGAAGAGCCATAGTAGAATAATTTTGAAGATACAGGTAATAGCTAATGTCTCTTGAACACTTACTGTGTGCCAGAAACCGGGTTATTTTATTACATGCATTCTCTTCTTGAATCTCCATACAACCTATGAAGTAGGTACTACTCTTGTCCTCATTTTACAGCTAGGCAGCCTGAAGCTCAGGGAGGTCCAAGGTCACACAGCTTGCAAGTGGTGGAGCAAGGATGAGACCCAAGTCTCAACAACTGCAGAGCGCACACTCCTAACTACTATAGATCAGGCCTAGTGCGTACATTGCTCATTGCATCAAGTGTCCAGGAAAACTTGTTTCCTTCGTGTAGAAGAAGGGGCAAACCTCTAGATTTGGGATTTTGAGATACAGATATCAGGGGTGCCAGATTTAGCAAATAAAAATACAGAACGCTTAGTTAAATTTGAAAAGTAGCTGTAACAAGCTTTTGTAACTTATTAAAGGTAGCTGAATACAGGACATTTAAGGCACCCTGCATAAAGATGCAGGACAAAAGTCACTACATGCTGGACACGGCCTGTGCAAAGAGGACGCTTAGCAGCCCCACCAGGTGTGCACCCTGGGTCTGTCACGCCACTTCTCTGCCATCTTGGGCAAACCCACCTCTCTTCACCTCATTCTTCTCAGCTGAAAAATGTGGATAATAATATCTAAGTGAGATGATATAAAATGTCTGGTAGAGTGCCAGGCATAGAGTAGGTGCTCAGTAAATGCTTTGTTGGTGAACTGGGCAACTGCCTAGTTTCCAGAGAAAGTTTTTTTTTTTTTTTTTTTTTTTTTTTCCCATTCAGAAGAACACTTAACTCTTACTGAGTATTTTATTCATCAAAGACTTGGCCTTTTCTTCATGAAAAATATATCTTTTAATGGGGGTCATTTCTTGATGTTTCGTGTAGCCTGTATTTAAAAACATTAGCCATTTCCTCTAATAGGAAAGTTGCTACACAAGTGAAAAAAAAAAATAAGGCAACAGAAACAATGCCCATTATATTATCTTCAAGCCTTTATTATGTAGGTATTAAATTTGAACTCAGAGGTCGTCACACTCTGAAAGTGTTTCCATCTGGAGCGCTCCATTCTCCATTCTGTCGGTTCAATTAAGCCTGAGAATTTAAATTATCTCCCTAACTCTAAAAATATGTATAGATACTTCTGAAAGTGGAAACGATTCCAGGGCTTAGAAGAAATGCTGTGGAGTGATTGTGCTCACAGCTCTCAGGCCAGGAGGGTTGACCCTTCCAGATCTTTGAAAGGTTGTGGAAAGACCGTAAAAATCAAATCAAACCAAGTCAAAATAGACAGCCTTTCTCTCAAGAAGAGCGTTTGGAAAAGAGGTGGAGGGATGGAAGACTCGTGTGTGAAAAAAACATACACACTCAGTGGGAAACATGTTTGTCTAAAAACATTAAATTAAAAACTCTGAGTGACAGCATTTCTTCCTTTCTTTCTCTCATTTCCAGTTCATTCTTATCAGAATTCTGTCAGCTCTCAAACTGACATTTTCCTGTTCTGATCTTTTCTCAGATAGTAAAGAGGGATTTTTATTTTTTTTATTTTTTTATGGGGCTGATGCAAACAGCAGATCCATCTACAGAGAAACGTCAAGGACGGTTTGGAGTCCTAAACCCTGACCCTCCTGCCCTCTCCTAACTAGCTATTGACATTGAACTTAAAAAAAGCGGCCATGCTGAGATGAGATAATGCTTTAAAGTGGAAGAGAACAGGGCTACAGGGAGGAAGTGGGGGGGGGGGAGGTTGGCAAGTGAATTTGCTGCTGGACCAAGCGTCAAACTTCAGGCTTTGAAAAGTTCAGTTTTGCTTCAAGTATCCGGGAAAGAAAATGGGCCGCATCCTTGAGAACAGGTATGGGGTTAGAGAGTCTCTTTGGAGGAAACTCTTATTCCAGGAAGTGTAATGTGGTCCCGTTTTCAAGATCTTTGGGGTCGATGAGCTGTCACATTGTTTTGTTTTGTTTTTTTTTTAAATTTTATTTATTTCATTTATTTATTTTTGGCTGTGTTGGGTCTTTGTTGCTGCACGCGGGCTTTCTCTAGTTGCGGCGAGCGGGGGCTCTTCATTGTGGTACATGGGCTTCTCATGCGGTGGCTTCCCTTGTTGTGGAGCACGGGCTCTAGGTGTGCAGGCTTCAGTAGTTGTGGCGCACAGCCTCAATAGTTGTGGCACGAGGGCTCAGTAGTTGTGGCGCACGGGCTTAGTTGCTCCGTGGCACGTGGGATCTTCCTGGACCAGGGCTCGAGCCTGTGTCCCCTGCATTGGCAGGCGGATTCTTAACCATTGCGTCACCAGGGAAGTCCTTGTCACACCGTTTTTGCACTGGACCCGTGAATGACTCCCTTTGCTCGTGTCCTGTAACAGAGTTGGGCTTTACAATACACGCGTTTGGAATTTTTGATGTGAATATCTAAAGGGACTTTCTCCATCGTCTCAAAACGGAGAAGTAGAAAGAACACGGCTTGCATTCGATTCTGATCCCTTTGTTCTCTGGATTCTATTAGCTTTGGCTTCTGTTTACCCTCATTTAAAGAGTCTTCTTCCACCTGAAATTGTGAATGTGACCTGCTTCCTCCCTAGCTGGGAACAGAGATAAAAAGAGAAATGATTTCTCAGAAAAAACTTGACTCTGCTATTGTGAGCCATCTGTTCTTATTTTCCTATCACTGGGTCCTGAATGTTCTAGAATAAAGCCCTGGCATCTCTGAAAATGTTTCCTCCATTTCACCACTGGTTAGAAATGCGGTTCAGTGAACCCATGACCGACGCAGAATAAAATCTGTGAGAGAGAAGCTTGGATTCCTTGGGGGTAGGGTTTATTTCATTTTAAAATGAGTCCTGGTACACCTGGATTCTCTCTTCTCACCTTACGGCAATTTATTTACAGAGAGCCTGGTGCCTTGATACTTCCGAAAGGCAGGGTGTTACTCTGCTCACACAGAAAGAAGTGAGGAGTTCTCTAAATGTCTCCACTTTCTAGAAGCTGCTGGTGTCTTCTGGGCCGAGCCCTGGGGAATCCAAACCCTTTCCAGGCATGCCAAAGGCCAGCGAGCAGCACGGAGGACTCTAATCACATGATCATTGTTCACGGCCATGGGCAGACACCACTATCTCTGTCTCCTTTATGTTCATTGCTTGAGACACTTGAAATTAGGCCTGACACAGCGCTAACAAATGTACTACAGGGAATGAGCCTGCACTGGGCCCTAGGGAATGATCTAGAAGGCTTAATAGGTCTTTTCCATCTTTAATTTCCACAGTTCTAAATATGCTGGCTGCTTAGAAAGCAGTAGATTGATTTCCGGGCAGACCGGTTGGTTTTGAAAGCACTTAGTGGAGAGGATTTGGCTTTAGGTGGCCATACCCCTTGACCTTGCTTTAGTTTGGGCCTGGATTCTGAGAGCAGCCCTCAGGTAGCTCCTTTCACCTCCCTTCGGCAGAGAGCGAGTGGGCAAGGGGTGGTCCTAGGCTCCCCCTGAGCTCATTAACCAGCCGCTATCACCCCTGCGCACTGGGGACTATGTCTTGTCTCTCCGGTTATGTATAAGCAGATCAGGGCACGGAAGCGGTGCCAGCTTGGCTCACCACTGCCGCACACCCCTCTGAAATAAGCCGAGCGTTCAGGTTGGATGGCCAGCCTTCCTTGGAGGAAGCCTTCTTGTGTCTTCTGAAGACGTGGTGAGTGCCACGATCACTCCTTGTCTAAGGTCAAGGGAACAAGTCTCACCTTAAAGAATGTATTGATAGCTTTCAAAGCCGGAAGCTGCTGAAATGCGCGGTAGCGTGACTTCATATCACGACGCAGCTGGTGGATTCATTTTGGAAGTGGCCGGTTGGGAGGGAAACTTGCTATTTTTCTTTTGGTAACTGTTCCCATTGGTTTACCCTACCCCCATCCTCACCATGACGCAAGGAAGCAATTACAGGCAATAAAACAGACACAGCTAAGTCTAGGGAGAGGGGAGGGCCCTCGGAGGTTCCAAATTTTCTTTGAGCTCACACACAGATTGCCTTTTCCTGGACATGGGAAATAGGAACAATCTCAGCTTTTCCATCCATAAGACAGGGATCTTAATTATTGCTTGCATCACAGGAAACGTTATAAGGACTAACTAGCTAACATTTTTACCGTGATATGGAGATAAATATATATGAAGCGCACAGGATCTTTCATGATGGCTAAAAGTGCTCTTAAGAAGGAAACCCAGGCATTCACTCCCTTTGCATTTTCCATTTCAGGGTGAAATATACAGCTGGAAAAGCTACTTGTGACTGACGAAATGCTGGGACTAATCTCATGCTTTGAACTATTTCATCCAGAATTAAGGAGCCAGTTCCCAATTATTCCAACCTCAAGGTCACTCACTGAACCAGTACTTCAGGTAGAGGAGGATTACGTATGGGTGAGAGAAGAGAGGAGGCATGAGGACCACAGGGCAGAGGAAGGGAAGGGAGAAAGAGAAAGAACAGAGGAGTGAAGAGGGCTTGCATTACTTTTCTTGTAAACTATCTGAATTTGAAATAATCATGGGTCAGCCTTGGTCACGCAGAAACGTGCCAACTCCTAGAGTCCTCCTCTTTGGTGTGCCACCCCCTACAGGAAGGAAGCAAATCCTGGAAAGGATCTTGCCTGCCTTGTGCCTGTCTGGTGGCTCTACCCAGCCTAGAGGTCACATTCAGAGGCATGGAAGAGGCAAGTACCTCTTCTTCCACCAGGCGTTTCATCAGGATTCTGTAAGCTTCAGATGTAACCCCTCTTAAAAATCTGAAAATGAAACGAGACGCATTTCTGAGGTTGTCAGCAGGTAGGTCCACTGGCTCGTGGTAAGTAATCTCTCTGGGAGGAAGTCTTGGCTCTGATGTCTGTGTTGAACGTTCCGTGGCTCCCCCCGGCCGCCCCAGCGCAGGTCTATTCTCTGGGCGAGGAGGTGGTGATGATATTGCTTCTAACGACCAGACTGAAGCGTAGCCTCAGGCTGTCTTGCAAAGCCCCCTCCAAACAGCCTCTAATTAATTTTTATCCTGCCATCCCAATGAGTCCCGGGAGTGCAGCAACCCAACCAAAACCCCTCATCAAGTCATTTGGAGAAAGCTTTGACGTAACACTTGCCGATTTCAGATCTCTGAAAGAGAAACTGTGGCAGAAGAAACCCCCAACCCTTCCCTACACTCCTCCACCCTACTTGTTTCTTTTCTTTTCTTTTCAGTTTCTCGTCTTTTCTTTTACAGTGGCCATAAGCCAGACCTTTCTCTGGCTCCCTCCAGCCCATAGTTCTTTCAGCGAGAACCCTTGAGATACACACTTCTCTTGCTGATGGAGGAGGAACCCTAATTCTCTGGGGCCTGGGGCTGGTTCTCCCTCTGGGCTGCCCCAGGGATCCCAGCCACCTTTGGAGGGGAGGCTTACAGCCTCTCTGGCTTGCAGGGGGGCCAGGTCTCCTCTGGGCTGTGAAAACAGTCTTCAGTAGACATAATGCTGGAAACTGAGGGAAGGTTCCACAAAGAGGAATTTTACCCACTGGGCACATTAAAGACACGGCCTTCTACCCTCCCCCTTTGGAAGCGCTGCTGGCGGCAGCTCGGTGGCGCTGGCCGGCTGTCCATGCCGGGGGTCTGTGCAAAACTCCCAAAGGCCCCTGTTCAGGTGGCCTGTTTCAGGGATCAGAGACAGAAGGGCCCCTTCCGCCCTGGCACCGGCACGTGAGCCTCGCTTGTTGCCTTCTATCCGGCTCAGAGTCCTTCCCAATCACCTTCTCCCACCAGCCTTTCAAAGCCCTCCCGGCCCCTCTGTTCATTCAGGATGCTTCTCCTGGGAACTCGGAATGAATGAAAATTTAGGAAGAGCGGCTGTTTGAAATGATGCATTCAGAGGTGCTGAAACCCAAACCACCCGCCGTCTGGGCTTCCTGGGTTTTCAGGACAAAAAGGTCGAGTGGCTGTTCCCTTCCTGAGGTCTCAACAGAGGACAGTGATCTGGTGCCAGCGGCTCTGGTGTTAATTTCATGATCCCTGGGTGCCAGAGAAATTTCCTCAGGACCCGCTTGACTCGACAGCCCCTGAGAAATGGGGCCATTGTTTCTAATGAGCTTCAGCAGTCTGACTCCTTTAAAAGAGTTAATCACAGAATCACAGGCCTAGAAAGGACTTCTCCGGCGGCTCCTCTGTGCCAGGTCCAAGTGGGTGAGAGCCGATCCTGTTTTTGAAGATGCCCATGGAGCCCCACTCCAGTGACGAATCACTCGTAACTGTCCTCTTTAGTTTTAACCCCATGCGCTAGTGTTTGAAACAGATTTCCGTCTGTGCAGTCCTCGGAAAAGGTAAAAAGCCTTGCTCATCATGCAAATGGGGCTGTCCGTTTCCTACTCCTCTGCTCTTTCCTGCCACCCTGGATGGTGGCATGGCCCAGCGGTGAAGAGCAAACACTGGGGAATCGGACACGCCTGGGTATGATGTCTGGGTTTTATAATTGACAAGCTGTGCTACTATGTCTCAGTTTCCCTGTGTGTGAAACTGAGGAAATAATAGTCACCTCACTGGGTTGTTTTCAGGATTAAATGAGATAGTGAAAGTCACGTGGTTGCCTTGGGTCAGGGTAGGGCTTACTCTGCGGCCACAGATAAAAAGGCTCCCACTGGAGCGGAGTTGAGTGCATGTGGATTCTTGCCTGTCTGGCTGTTCTGTTGAAGATGCCAAGGGATACCTATGGGCCAGGCAACAGAGAGCCATGGAAAGAGAACTGGACGGAGGGTCTGGAGACCTGGGCCCTAGACACCGCTCTGCTGTAGCTTAGGCCGTGACCACTCTGGGCCCCAGTTTTCCTGTCTGTGAGATGATCTCCACCTGTCTTCCTGGCAGGGCAGTGGGGAGGGGAGAGACGCGGCTATGGCTTGTCAACTGGAAAGTGGTCTTCAAACGTGAGGCGCTAAGGGCCCCGAAGGGGGATGACGAATTGACTCCTCGGGCCCGTAGGCCTGCCTGCTGCCCTCGGAGGCCTCTCTGGCACCGAGCAGTGCCCTGGCATTTTGCTAGCCTTGCCCTGAATTGCCAGTGTCCTGGGAACCTGGAGGGGGATGAGGGACGTTGAAGTTGATTTCCTCACTTCTTAGTGCTCACATTTCCTTAGACTCTCAGTCCTGTTTTGTTTTGAAAGGGACAGCCCCTGTCTGGGAGGACCCCTCAGTCAGGAGGCAGCATGCAGAGTGGCTAAGCATCGGCTAAGCCCAGGGGCTACAGGGCCAGACCCGGGCTCTGTCTTAACTCTGCCACTTTCCCAACTTGTGTCCATGGGCAAGCTGCCTACCTGTCTGTGTTTCAGCATTCTCTGCTATAAAATGGGGATAAGAGTAGTTTCCACCTGATAAGGTGAAATGACTACACAGAATGTGCTCACAACAGTGCTCTGGGACGTGGAAAACAGTAAATATTAACGGTATTATCATTAATTGAAATTTCCTAGTCCATGCAGTGATGAAGCCTGACCAGGAGATTCCTGACTCAGTCACGGAACACCTCACTCAGAGAAGACACTCAAGTCCAGTGGGTTCTTAAGCTGCTGGGGTAGGGGGGCACATGGCTTGTTGGAGGAAATGATAAATGTTGTGGACTCCCTCCGCAGAAAAGTTAATATGAGTCCCAAATTTCACATATGTTTTTCCGAGGATTTCAACACAACCAAACCACGGAATTACTGGGGTCCACAGACCCTCGGTTAGAAACTTCTGTTTTATCGCCTTCTTGTTTATGAGCTTATCAGGATTATCCAAGTATAGCTTTGTATGCAGTGAGGATGTTTATCTGATTCAAAAATTAAATTATGGGTAACATCAACTGGAGAACCAGAAAGAAAATAAAATGTATGATATAACTGAACTGGAGCTAGACTTTATACAATCTCTTTCTTGAGCAGTGTGCTTTTGACGTATGCTGTTGCAATTTTTGTCCAAGCCCGCACTGCTCTGAGAGAGCCTTGGAGACATTCTCTCTCTCCTTCTTTCCCACCCTTTGGCAGCTGCAAAGAGCCAAGGGTCACTGTGTTAAGAATTTCCAGTTCTGGAGAAATGGAACGTCAAAGTTGTGAACCTCTTAGTTAACAATGAAAGTTTCCTTATTTCAAGTGAGATAAAGAACTCTCTTATGTATGGTGTTTATAGGCTAGAGTTTGGAAGAACTTAAATTAAAAAACAAATAATAGCAAATACGTCCTTCGATATGATTATACCCTGGACGGCTCCGTTGTAATTTGCTAGGAATTAAGGGTTGGACCCACAAGAGTTTAATTTTCAGATTCAACAGAAGCATATTTCAAGTCTCCCCGAATACCTTCTTAAAAAACACCACTCTTGGCATGGTTTTGATTTATTTTTCTACTTCTGTACCATTGGCTTTGCAAAATTAATTTGCTGCATAGAAATATCTTAAATCACTTTCCCGCTAAACCATGGTTGCTGTAGGGGAAGAAAAGGGGGAATCCTCTGTTTTCACTATTAAGGCATGCTAACCCACAGAAAGAAACTGACTGAAAGCTACACACAAAAATAAAAGTAATATCGACATTTTTCTTTCTTAGAGAAAGAAAGGCCTGATAAGGAAGAGAAATGCAAACTGCAAAATATATTTCAGTTTCTCCACAGATATGTACAGTGAAATGGGCTAGAGACAGAGCAAAAGGCTGGGTGAAAGTAACAGTCCAGAATAATATGAAATGCTGAAGAAAATACGAGACCATGACTGAACAGGGTGGGAGGGAAATGGTGGATGAAGAAGGGATGTATTTGGGTAAGACAGCTGCACAAATGGTGGGGGCAGGGAAGAGAAAGCCATAGTAATCACTAGTTACCTTCTTTGTACATGTATATCTTTCTATCTCCCCCATTGCCAGACACATGCCTCTGCATATTAGATACTCAGTAAATAAAGAGAGACAAAGAGAACACGTAAAAAACCCAGAAGCTTTGAAATTAATTTTGACTTAGATGTGCACTTTATCCAGGCTATGAATTTACCATTATTATCAATTGCTATCTGTTTCCCTTGCAATACTGATTTTTTTTGGTGTGTGTATATGTTTGCGTGTATGTGGTTTAAATGCTGTTCACAGATCATCAACTGCTTGCATCCTAGCCTTCAGAAGCTCTACGCCAAATGAGATAACTAGAGTTTCCTACTTATGATGGTGGGGCGGGTAGCACTATCCTTAGGACTAAAATAGGAGTAAGTGGAATCGTATCACTATGAGGTTGGGGCCTCCTACGGATCTGGGTCAGCAGTCTCCCATTCTGATTCTAGGGACTGTGGTACAGCCTGGGGATAACGTATCTGTAGATTATAGACAACTGCTTAAATTTCTTCTTTGGAGACTAGTTTCTGAATTGGGGATTGAAAACATAAAGAGATGAGAAGCAAAGGAAGAGAGAGATTAATGTTTTAGTCAACACTCAACAGAATATCAATCCTGCCAAGTAAAAACGTATTGACATGGTTTGAGAGACTCAGGATTAAGCAGAACATTTGAAATGTCATACTGTGCAGCTATTGAATGAAAATGTTGTATATTTGGTTAATTGGCCTACACACCCCTTATAATTATCTCTAGCCCCAAATAATGGATTGATACACTTAGGTGGCCCTTAAAAAATGTCATTCACCAGAAAGAGGCTTAGAGAGGACTCTACCCCATTGTTTCAGTGGTGCTTGAAATAACTGCAAAGGGTCACACGTCATGAACGGTAGGCACTGAGCAACATTCCTTGAATAAACAGGGAGCCAAGAGCTCCTGGATGGTAGGCTCTCTGGAGAGCAATGGAGCCTGGACACTGGTATTAATATGGTGACCCCTAGTGTTTCATCGTGGTAGCACCACTTGGAATCATACCAGCACCCTGGCCTATGTGGGGCTTCTCCATAATCTTCCGATTGAGGGAGTTATTGCCCATCATAATTGTTTACGTCTTTAAAACCACCATGTTAAACAAAACCCTCTTCAACTTTAATGCATTTTCCTGCACAGTATCCATTTCCAACCCCTGCCGAATAGAGTTGTCTTGACATTGTTTTTTCTTAGAATGTGTGGCCTCCTGTCTAAGCATTTCAAAGATCAAGACATATCAATTCATTACTGTGGTTGCAGTGTCATAAACAGTGGATAATGGCATCAACGGATGAATTGTTGGAGGAGGTGGGTATTGCTCTGCTCATGGTGTGGAACATGGCCAGCAGGGATTTACTAGGAGTACAGCACGCAGTGGGCAGACGAGCAAGCTGGGTGTGGTGAGTGGCACAAGTACTTGTCTGTTGAATTTTTCACCTTGGCACTCTCATCCAGACATGGCAGAATATTATGGGTACAAAGAAAGCAATCTGATTCTGTATGTTCATGTAAGGAGAAGAGGAAAGTCAAACAACCCAAGCTACCTACATTGCTTCCTTATTATTTATCAGAAAGTGTTTCTCTGGACCTGATTTGTACAGATTTCTATTAAATGTGATATATGTCTTCATTTCCCATGCTACATAATAATAGGTAGACACAGCCTGAAAATAAAAAATAATAATTAAAACTAGTTCAGGGGACGGGTGGGTAAAGGGTGAAGGGGATCGATCATGATGGATGGTAACTAGACTTACGGCGATCACCACTTTGGGGCATATACACATGTGGAATTATAATGCTGTATAACTGACATTTATATTAAAAAATTAGCTCATTAGTTATCAGGAAACATACCCGACATATCATAAATGGTCTGGGAATAGGCTGGCGGTTGGTTCACATCTCAATCCTTTTCACTCGATGGTTACTGCCCTGTTTCATCAGATATAAAAGATTCTGCTTGTCAGTGTTCCAAGTGTACTTGGGTGTCAGTAAAGGGAAAGGAGATAAGTAGAATATTTTATTTGGTGTTTTAAGACTCGAGTCACAATTCACCAAGACTACAAGTCTTTTAATTGTACAAACACTCATGGCTATTTTTTTCTCTTCCAGGCGGGTATCTTTTCAACTCCCATAGCTAGAGTGACACCAGCTGACCCAAAATAGAGCTTGAGGACCAGTGTTCATTGTTCCATTGATAAACAAAGGACAGAAGCTACATAAACATACACACACGCGCACACACACACACACACACACACACACACACAGAGACAGCAAATGTAATCCTGTCATTTCAATCAGTTCCTGGGTAACATCTTCATGGTTCCCTTTTTCTTGATCTAGACCTTGGGATTCAGTTGGTGCCTGGCTCATCTTTCTCTACAGATAGCTTCATTTATATACCAGATGGATATGTAAGGAGCAAGGGGCATTATCACCTTGGAAAGGGCAGAGATAAAAGGGGACCTTCATCTGTCAGCAGGAGGGAAACACGTTCTCCCAAGCAAAGTTGACTGCATCGGATCCCTCCCACTACCTACTTCTTTGTGATACTCAAATATGCCACAATATCTTTTTTTATAAAAATCAGTTCTACCATCTCAAAACAAATCATCGATATCAAAAATATCAACATGATTTCCTTTCAAATTTAAAAAGAAAGAAAGAAAAAGAAGCAGCAGATTTAATTATCAGCTCAGGGACTCTTAACCATATGAATGTTCCTTAGACTACAGAGCTCCAGCCTCCAGGCCATATGTATCCAGAGTCATCTGTGAATGGGTGGGAATCCTTGAGAACTGATGTTCAGATTCAACCACACCATCACATTCTTGGGAAACACTGCTAACGTCCAGTCAGAAAGGATGAGGATGTTTTGTGGAGGCAATATGGATGGTCCGTTATAGAATGCAGGAAATGGGGTACACTTGGGTATCCAGGGGACAGAAAAATTATGGTGGGGCAGACACACAAAATGATGATGAAAACGCCGTATTTATTGCTTAACTGCAATAATAAAATGCATGGTTGTCTAAAATAAAACCGTTGTACCAACAAGAAGTCCACAGTCCACTGCGTTTAGTGGCGTGTTGGAGTGACCCTCTTGCCATCTATGCCAATAGCCTCTTGTTTCCAAGGAAGCCTGTTTTATAGATACACATCAGAACATCTTCTTTTACCTTTTGACAAAATGAAACTGTGTCCTTGGGAGTTTCCCACCCATTGCTCTCTTGGCTACTTCACTCCAGTACTATTTCATTACTTATTGATTTTTCAATGCCTCTCTGCATGGCTGTAATTTACACAAATCCTTATGGCCCTTAGCAATTCTTAACACCTCAAGGTAAGATCACCGACTCCACTAGAGAGAGACAGTCGGCTACTGTCTTTTCTGGAATGAGGAAAAATTGGTGAAACACATCGCTAAAACAAGTACCTTTGGGAGGCCTTGGTGGATGAAAAGGTAGCTTCACAAGAGTTCAGATGCACAATGAGAGCATGAACAATGCTAACTCCAAAGTGAATGTTGTCACATTCTTGATGTGCTGCTGAATTCTATGCAAATTTTATTTCAGAAATGAGGTAAAGAGTGTTCTGTAGATTGGCAGTACTTAGTTAAAAGAAAAAAAAAGGTCTGTGAAATAACCCTAAAGCTGATAAATGTGTATCTATTATGATTTTTAAAAAAGAAGAATCACTGCTCTTGTCAATTTGTGAAACAGATGTTTGCCTTTTATTGTAATCAATGTTCCACATGGAGGAGATGGAAATGAAAGGACATGTGTGCATGATGGAAAAAATAGAATAGAATAATAAATAACTTTGTGAGAGGTTTTGTTTGAGTAAAACACACCAGTGTTAAAAAGAGAAATAAACAAAAAAAAAGTGTATTTTTTTTCCAGACAGGTAGAACTTAGGCTCATAGTAATAAATCAGATCAAATTGGTAGAATTTCTAGTCCCACATTTGGACTTTATTATTTGGCTTTTTAAAAGTTTATAATTAAAACTTAATCAGCTATATTATTACATATTTCTAGGGAATACTTTTTATTTTACCTGTAAAATTCCTTCATGAATTTCTACTTCATATATTTAGAGTTATGGTGAGAATGTGATTATAAATTTCAAGGAAAAATTTAATATTATTAACTAATCATACAAAAAACGGTGTGATATATTTTCACCCAAATATAGAGTTGAATTCTCTCTTCGTTTCTTTTACAAAGTGATATTAAATAAAAACATCCCCTGAAGGAGTATATCTTAGACTGGTCTTGTAGGGAAGCCATCGTCTGAAAAAACCTGATAAGTGTCAGACCATTTACACAGTATCATGTACTTTACCTAGCTATGTGACCCGAAAGCCATTTCTAGATTGTTCCAAAACAATGAACTAATCAACCTAACCAATACCTAGAATTATAGAATTTTTTTTTTTTTTTTTAGCTTAAAGTGAGCTTAGGAATCAACTGGGTCAATTATAGTTTAATTTTTTGAAATCAGTGAAAATACTCCGATCAAAGGAGCTATTTGGCATTTAAAGATTAAAAAACCCCAAATACTTGATGACATATTTTACTTTTCAATTGTCTATTGCCACTTACATTATTATTATTACTTTTTGGCTTTATGTCCTTCACTCGACTGTACCACCTGTTTTTCCAGTACACTAGAATTTACTGAGGCAATTGTAATGGACAATAGTTGTTTGCTCTCTTCCCTTTCTGTTGGAACATGTACTCTAAATTTCTTTGCGGCGGGAGGTACCTTACTCTGTTCTCAGTCCATTTGGTTTGGGTAGGGCTGACCCAACCCCAGGTTCAAGGTTGACCCAAGCCTGGCAGTTGGATACCATACCACTGTCCACAATGATGGACCCAAGTTGAGACAATGAGAGCCCAATCCAGGACTTTGCTGGAGCCTTTGGCAGTGAGAGGCTCTCTTCCCTCGGAGTGGTAATGTTGGTAGATGTGAGCCTGGAGCTGCCAGGGACTACCACATGCAAATAGTCCCCCTGGAAATGAGGCAAACAGAACCTAGGTGGGTGTGGGAGCAGGGAGAGAAGGGAAGTGAGATCGATATTACTGTTTGAGCTGGTGAATTGGCTGATCCTGAAGCTACCTACCCCAGGCATTTTGGCATATGAAGTAATACATTCCTATTTTTACTTGAGCTAATGTGAGTTTAGTTCCAGTTAGTTTCAACCTAAAGAGCCTTATTAATTAGGGCAATTTTGTCTATGAACAATATGCGTACTTCAAATGGATTTCTTTTTGCTCTGAAATAGGAACGTGTAGGCAGGTTCACTGAATTCAAAGGGGTTTAATGATTTTGTTGTCCATTTGAGAAGAAAATGTTGCTAAAACATCTTAGACTTGACCCTGCAAACTGCCTTGGTCTGAGAAAGACTCTTCTAGAGTAAGAGAAGAGTGTAAAAAAATCCTTAAAAATCATAAGAAAGAGGAAGATTTGCTACTTTTGCTTTGTTTTGTTTTAGGGAGTACTGAATTATACAAAATCTCCTCAAATGTACTGTGTTTCATTGACATCTACGACAGCAAACAAAGAGCTAGGTGCAAACTAGGCATTTTTGGGGCTAAATTTATTAGAAAAAAGTTCTGACAGTTATTAACGCTTACTATATATATTAAAAAAAAGTGAAAGGCACTTATGGCATGCCAGTACTTCTGAGGAATTTGATGCAATCTAAAAATGATCAGGCTGTTCTCTGAAGACTGACAAAATTCCAAGAAAACACCAAGAACATAAATCAATGGGAAGAGCCTCCTTTTTCTGTGGTTCACATGATCATCTTTGAAAAAAAAATTTGAATGCAAAGATTTAAGCTCACTGTTATTCATTCTACGGCTGCTGTAGCCCATCACTCACTCCTTACCTCAGGATGATGTGTAAGAACGCAAACCGTGTTAGAATGCATAGACGTGGCCCAAATCTGGGAGAGACCCAATATTTCTGAGCCCTTGAAATTCTCTGGAATAAGTACTGTTAAAAGAATGCCTTCAGGGACTTCCCTGGTGGCACAGTGCTTAAGACTCTGCATTCCCAGTGCAGTGGGTCCAGGTTCAATCCCTGGTCAGGGAACTAGATCCCGCATGCATGCCGCAAACTAAAAAAGATCCCGCATCTGCAACGAAGATCCCACGTGCCACAACTAAGACTTGGTGAGGCCAAATAAATAAATTAATTAAAAAAAAAAAAGAATGCTTTCATTTTGAACCAACTATCTCTTAGGCATTTATTTCCTAACCATCTTTTTCTGATGCTGTTGGCTGAAATGGGAGGCCAGTCAAAAGCCACATGGAAGAGAGATCTGAAGAAAATATAAACATTACTCAGGGCAAATGGCTCAAAGAGTTTCTGTACTAAGGCAGCCCAGCCATATGGCCAAGTTGGCCCAGAATCAAAATCAAAGTCATAAGACCATTGGTATGGCAGGGGAGGGTGTTAGGGCTGCTGGAATCAGAATGACTATACTGTACCACTGAGAACTGGGCCAGCCACATGGTGCTGAGGGAGCCAGACAGGAATTCCACAGGAGGAAGGTGGGCTTTGCCCCATTTTACCTTTCCAGACTCACCTCTCTTCCAGCTATGCCACCTGTTGGCCTTCTTTCACGTTAATTTCCTTTTTGCATCTCTGTGCTTGTGATTATGCTGGTCCTTCTGTCTGGAATTGTTGCCTCCTTTGCTCCCCTCCTGCCCCGTTTAAAGACCTAACCATCCTGCCTACCTTACTCTGCTTTCGTTCCCAGCCCGCCTGCATGTTCTGAACTGCCTGGGGTGCCGTAAAGCTCCAGCCCTTTTCTTGCTTCCGTGTCTTGACCTAGCTTCTTTCTCTTTTTCTTTCTTCTTTTCTGTCCTCTTCTTGACCTCCTCAAACTATCGTTCAAAACTTGCCTCAAGCATCACCTCTTCCTGAAAGCTCTCCCTGATCTCTCATTCCAGTTCAGAAGGCTCTCCCCTGGGCTCTTCTAGCTCCTCCTAGAGCCTACTTTATGAGCACTTACTCCACTCTCCAATAGCCATTGGCCTACACCTGTATCTCTTCCGTGGAATGACCGAGACAGCTGAGATCATGCAGCCACTGACTTGGCGGTCCTATCACTTAGCGCCTGGTGCTTGGTGGGAAGGGCGGAGAGACGGTTGGAAGGAAGGAAGGATAACTGAACCCTTAATCCTTCCCATATCCTGCTGCACTTACACACATACATAATGTTAAAAAAATTCCCCCGTTTGACTTCCCTAATGAACAGGCCCCACCCTCTCCTTCAACAGAGTATAAGGTCTTTGAGGTGAGGATTCAAAGCTTCTTCATTTTTGTATCCCTCAAGATGCCTTGTCCACAGGGTGTGCACATTTGTTTCTGTTCCATAAACATTTATGGAAAGTTAAGTAGTATCACTAGGCCATAAAACTATGAATGCCATTCAGAAAAATCTCATACTGGACCAGAGAATCTTTCTAGCTTTGGACATTAAGAATGCTGATCCAGCAGACATAACTAGTCGGGTGGGATGGGAGCAGGGTAATACTTATATCAACAATACTAGCTGACACTTACTGAGCACTTACTATAGGACACGTGCTATTCTAAGAGCCTTATGTGTATAAAACCGCCACTCAATAATGCTCCATGGTACGTGAGCACGACCCCTGCTGGAAGCAGTGACAGCTGTGCGTCTGTAACTCGGGAGAGAGCTGGATCTGGCGAGCTTCAGCCTCGTCTATGAAAGCTGAGATTATGCGGATTGTCCCGAGAGTCAGCAGAGAGATTCATCAATTGCTCTCTGCCCACACTTGAGTATTTTAAGCCAAAATTATTTCAAATTCTGTTAAACTGTAATTTTGCAACTTGAATGGAAAAGATTCCTTTCTGAATTCCAAGATGTTTACAGTAAATAAACAGCAGGAAAGAAAGACAACCGTGGTGATGTTCTCTACTGTATAGTATCCTAATAATAATGAGTTATCACATAGCATCATAATAATAATGAGTGTAGATCCTGTACTAGGAGTTCTATACAGAGACAACCCCCACCCCTGGCAAGGCTGTGGTGTGGATTAATAAGAGGAAGGAGTATAAATAGCTAGTCCCAGAAAACACTTAGACAGGGACCTGTTTCTACTCCAACACTACCAACAACCCCCGAAGGATAAGCATCGGTTCCCTCACTTTCAGAAAGATGACAGTGTTTCAAGAGATCGTAGGCAACTCCAAAGTCACACCATTAATAAACGGATGAGGACTTCCCTGGTGGTGCAGTGGTTAAGAATCCGCCTGCCAATGCAGGGGACACAGGTTCGAGCCCTGGTCCAGGAAGATCCCACATGCCGCGGAGCAACTAAGCCCGTGAGCCACAACTACTGAGCCTGTGCTCTAGAGCCCACGAGCCACAACTACTGAAGCCCGTGCGCCTAGAGCCCGTGCTCTGCAATAAGAGAAGCCGCCGCAATGAGAAGCCTGCGCCCTGCAACGAAGAGTAGCCCCCGCTCGCCGCAACTAGAGAAAGCCCGTGCGCAGCAACCAAGACCCAACGCAGCCAAAAATAAATAAATAAAATAAATACTTTGAACCAATTTCTATTTAAAAAAAAATAAATAAATAAATAAATAAATAAATAAATAAATAAATAAATGGCTGAGTCAGAATGAGAATCTAGGTTTGAGTCTGTGTTAATCATTAACTTACAAGGGAGCTTAATCTTACTACTACTAAATTGTTTTATGACCCCTGGAAAGTGATTTCCTCTCCGCATTTATTGTGGGGGAAGAAATTAATAAATGGAGTAATGGATTTGGGTCTGGTAGAGATTCTGAGTCCTAGGACTCGAGGTGACCCTGATCAATGGTCTGGACCATACTCCCGACTTGAGGGCTGAGTCCCAGAATGTAGGTGTCTAATGAAATTTCAGAGGCCTTTCAAGAAAGGGTATATCTGACCCACCTTGTGATCTCACAGGGTTGTCACCAGGAATAACTAATAAAAAAGCCTAAGATGTGTCCAAGTGCCACAGTGACAGATGTGACTTTACATAAATTAGTCTTGCAGAAAGCTACTTGCCTGGGGTCATCGTAAATTTCCGATGGTGCAACACAAGACTGATTGTATTTACTTTTGCTCTCTGTCAGGTAGAGAAGTGTGATAGGCCAGTAAAACAATTTAGTTGGCTGGTAAATTATCTGCAAGGCTGATTAAAAATAGGAAGCAAGCAATTGGTAAATTGTCAATGCACAGAAAAGAATACTCAATAACTAGATCCAGATATCAAATTAATTTAACACAGGGGCACCATTTCAGGAGGATGTTTCACTGTACATTGAACTCTTCTGATATTGTTTGGACTGAAATTACTCTGTGTGTGTGTGTGTGTGTGTGTGTGTGTGTATGTGAGAGAATGAAGCAGATGTGTAACACGGTGCTCATCTTGGCTCTCAATTCAAGATTAGGAAAGCAGTAAAGATAATACACAAGGGACAGCCATCCTTAGTGCTCATCATTTTAAAAGAGATCATTTGGTGGAAATTAGAAAGAAAACATCAGCCATGTAATAAATTACTCTGAGTATCCCAAGAATTGGAAGCTCCCTGCTATTGTTCCCTCTTCTCATAAATGATGTGCCTAGATTATACCATCACTCTAACATGATTACGTATGCAAATGATGCAGACAGTTATACAATTTACAATTTGGCTGAAATTGTTAGAGAACTGGCAAATGGACTTTGACAAATCACAATTTGAGGCTTTAAAAATGAACTTTTATCACAGAGCAAGAAAACAATGGATATTCAGCTGTGCTTATGTAAATTCCTCGAGCGACGTACAATAGAGACGCAACTGATGTATGCTCAACGACATTTAAAAACTAGCATCAACTCTTCCTTGTGGTTGGAAAATGGATGACTCAAAGATTGCTCTGGTCGAATAAAATATTGGATTAATAGGGAATTATCATCTATACCCCACATGGATTACCAATTTTAAAAGAATTAGACCACAACAAAATACATTTAATTTAATATTTCTTTGATGAGTCAGAGGCCACTTCGAGATCTTGCTCTGCCCTCAGGTCATCATTATGAACCACTATTGATACTGGTGAGGCCTGGGAGATAGTTAATAAAGAGATCTGGTCAACAGAACACAGGGAGTCTGCTGTTTTTAGACATTTATGTCAGGGTGTTTCCCTTTCAATTTTGATCCCTTTATATCCCTAGGGAAGCTTACAGTTCACTATTGCCTTTCCTGTCAAGGCCATAGCTTGGTTACATCATAAATAGGGTTTCTCAAGGTTTTTCATTCAAAGATTCTTATTGGCATCTGGAGTCCTCTCCTTTACTATCATATATTCAGTATTTTTTTCTATTAAATATATTTACAACAATTTTTCTCCCCAATCTCCTTCTTTCCTCCCTACCTGTGGCCGCAATCTCAAAATACAAACAAACAGAACACTTAGAAAGGATCTGTTTGTGCAGAATTATAAAAAGAGAACTAAACACCACCTTTGTCTTTAGATATGTTGATACACATCCACAGAGAAAGGATGTTCAGTCATTCAAGAGACTTCAAGCCAGAGGAAAGAGCCAGCAAGGTACTAGACGATATGCACTAGTTTCCCAGTTAAATAAGACCCATTTCAAGTTTACTCTTCTGTTACTGCCCTTTTTTGAAGGATAAATGATAGGGCCTCAAGTTAGACTGAAGTGGGGTTATTGACCAGTGCAGGGTCTAATGAGAAGGTTACTTGTGGTTTCAACATTTTATGTTTCTGGCCAGAGATATTTCTAACAGTGGCATTTGATTGGCATTAGTTCATTTGGTTAGCAAATAGGTAATAATGAATCCGAAAGAATGAATTCAGAACCCTGCAGACCAGTTGGCTTTGCCCATTTTCTAACTACAGACTAGGGATATGAAAGATTGATTCTAGCGCTAGTCAGCCATCTTGAAAATAAAAGCGACTCACTGGAGAAGCACAGTCGGTGGCCAGCAAAGAATATTTGGAAAGCCAATTTCCACAGCATTAAAGATCAAAATCATGCAAATTAAAATAAGATAACATTTTTCCTGTTAAGTTCATTTGGAAAACATAGGAGGGCAGAGGGGAGAGGAGGGGAGGGGAGGAGGGGAGAGGGGAGGATGAGTAAGAGACAAAGAGAGAAAACCCAGTTGTGGCATGGATAAGTAAAACAGCCACTCCAACAAGGCAGATGGAAATGGAAATTAGCACAACTTTTTGGAAAACAGTTTGGCAATAAAGAGCCAAATGTATGTTCAAGCTTTTTGGCCCAGTAGTTCTACTTCTAGGAATCTAGCCTACAGAATTAGGGAAGCTGCCCTTTTCTTCTAGAACATTCTCTCTACTATGCCCTGTGCTTTAACACTATTAGCGGCATACTTGTGTGAAGAGCCTCTGAGTTGAAATGGGATGATTCCATTTTTGAGAAATGAGGTGAAAAGACCTCCAGTAGAGAAAAAGATGTTCACAGCAGCCTTATCTGTGCTTGTGAAAAAGTGCAAACAATAGAAAAAATAGTGGAATTGTTAATAACTAATGTTATATCCATATGATAAAATATTCTGTAAACCAACTATGACAAGTTTTCCACTGATACAAAAAATGTTCATCATATGAAAAAAAGAATATAAAACTGTGTAAACGATATGGTATCAAGTGTGTAAAACATTATGTGTAAATACTGAAAAACACAAAAATCATAAGCATGATTATTTTGGGTGGTGACGTAGAGTACTTTAATTCTTTACAATTTTCTATATTTTCAAAGATTAAAAAAGTTAGCATGTTAATTTTTCTAATCAGAAAACATTTACTTTTTTAAATGAAGAGATTAAAATAAAGTGGGAAATGTTTATATAATAGTGTTAAAAGTAGGATTCAAGATCGAAAAGTACAGTACGTTCTTATTTAGGTAAAAATATGCCTAGAAAACTGAGTGAAAGTAATATGTTGGTAAGAAAGCTCTACAGGAAGCTACCTCTGGATGACGAATTATGAATGCCCATTCTAGTACTTTTCTGTACTTCTACTAGGTCATGTATTACTTTTATAATCAAAGTTAATGAATAAAATACTTAGAAAAGAAAAAGTTATTTTACAAAAGGAACCTGGATAAGAGCGTGCAGACAAAGCAGTGAACTCTTTTACCAGCATTGCCCAAACAACTCTGAAATGCCAAAGCAACTGTAACCCATCTGGTAGATTAATAATAATATCTTTTTACTAGTTTTACTACAGGAAATAACCATTTTTGTAGGCAAATAACAGTAACATGCTGGCAATTTCATATGATTCAACCCTGTATTAGGAACAGCACAACTGCTTACTTGTAAAGTTAATTACCAGAGTGTCTATTTTTATTTTTACTTCTGTCTGTTAGTATTGTTCAGAGAAAGCCCGAAATCTTATGAAGTAGCGATTCTCAAACTTTTTTGGTCTCAGGGCCTAATTACACTCTTAAAAATTATTAAGGATGCTAAAGAGCTTTTGTCTGTCTAGGTTATATCTATGGATATATTAGAGATTGAAAAAGAGAAATTTAGAAAATATGTTTTAATTCATGTAAAAAATAAAATAAGAAACGCATTATACATTAACATAAGTAACATCTTTTTATAAAAATAATTATATTTCCCAAACCAAAATAATTTAATGAGAAGAGTGCCACTGTGTTACATTTTTGTAAATCTCTAATGTCTAGTTTAAGAGAAGACAGCTGGATTCTCAGATTTGCCTCTATATTTAATCTGCTGCAATATAATACGTTGTGTAGCCTCTGGAAAACTCCACTGTATACTTGTGAGAGAGTGAGAGTGAAAAATAATGTCTTTGCATTCATATGTAAATTATTTGACCTCAGAGACCACAGGAAACCCAGGGGTTCTCAGACCACACTTTGAGAAATGTTGCTTTAGAGCTATGATTCATGTCCTTTTCAGGGTCATGGTTCTTCCAAGAACCATGCATGTTCTCCCTTCTCCAAGAAAGGAGCATGCACACACATGTACACACACACACACACACACACACACACACACACACACACAGTAGTTTGTAAACAACTTTGGGGATTCCCTAATACCCTGAAGTCTATGGGCACCCCAGATTAAGAATACTTGGCCTGGGGGCTTCCCTGGTGGCGCAGTGGTTGAGAGTCCGCCTGCCGATGCAGGGGACACGGGTCTGTGCCCCGGTCCGGGAAGATCCCACATGCCGCGGAGCGGCTGGGCCCGTGAGCCGTGCCCGCTGAGCCTGCGCGTCCGGAGCCTGTGCTCCGCAATGGGAGCGGCCACAGTGGTGAGAGGCCCGCGTACCGCGAAAAAAAAAAAAAAATACTTGGCCTGAAAGGAAGGTAAGAATTATTCCAGCTACTTTTGCTTTTTGCTTTTTAAATGCCCCGGTTCAGGACCATGCTCAGTTAAGTACGTGATAAATACTGTTTCACAAGAAGAAATAAAATTTTCTCAGTGAAGTTAGAGAAATATCTAAAATCACCCGAAGACTGAATGAAATTAAATAGTAAACAGCTAGTGGATCTGGTTAGCTGTGCTCTAACAATGAATCAGCAAAATGCCTCCCCATACAAATGGGAAGAAATAACTGCAAACTCCATCTTTCACTGCCCCCCCCCCCCCCGGCCCAACTTATCTTTTTCAAGAACTTAATTGGTTGCACTTCAAAGACACGTTGAAAAAAATATAAATATATATATTTGGGAAGGGGGGGTAAAAAAATCCATTAAAAATTTTAATTGCATTGAGTTGCTTATCAAGGGTGTGTGAATAATGCCAGGAAAAGATACTTTCCTGAAAATCAATAAGTTGAAAGTGCTGTTTTAGGGTTGCTGTAGTTGTTGCTTGTGTTTCAGAGTTCTTCCTGTTGACCTGAATTCAAAAACAAGGTATTGATTTATAAAGTACCTTCCGTAAATAAATGTACATTCTTTTGGCTAACCCTAATAACCTGTAGCATGCAGAACGAGATTTCAGCTCAGCTCAGTGGACTTGAGCCCACAGTGTCACAATCCTTTCTAAGAGTCACGAAGCTACGCTTATGTGGGGTGTGCGGGAACAGCAGAGATGGCAGACAAGAGAGCTATGAAAAGAAGGAAGTGGTAGGAATATCTGGGCTTCTTTTTCAGAAAGATTTTTTTTCAAATATTTTTTTGGTTTCCTGAACGGTTAGGAAGCAAAGGTAACAAGACAATAGCCCTCCAGTGATTGAATGATGATTCACCCAATTCTTAGGGATCTACTCAGCTTTCCTCTTGTGAATGAATGATAAATACAAGCAGAAAGATATCTCTTTCGTTGACTGTTGGGTTCATTCTAGAGAAATAGAGGATGAAGCTTAGATTCGAAGTCCACATAAGGGCAGTCTTGAGGCTTGATTCTGGTCTGTCTCACAATGCCATTATTTATCAGCCAAAAATGTTGGTTGTTGGGGACCATATTGCATTAAAAAAGCAACAACCCAGTTTTCTTACTTTTTTATTATGTAAGTTTCAGATGTACAGCATTGTAATTTGACATCTGTCTACTCTACACAGTGATTACGCAAATCTAGTTACCATTCATCACCATACATTTGCCCTCCTTCACTCATTTTTCCCAGCCCCCCATCCCCCTTGCCCTCTGGTAACCACTAATCTGATCTCTGTATCTGTAAGTTTATTTTTGTTTAATTTTCTTTGTTCATTTCTCTTGTTTAAGATTCCACATACAAGTGAAATCATACTGCATTTGTCTTTCTCCACTTGACCTATTTCACTTAGCATAATACCTTCAAGGTCCACCCATGTTGTTGCAAAGATCAGGACTTCTTTATGGCTGAGTAGTATTCTATTGTGTCTATACTTCATCTTCTTTATCCACTTATCCACTGATGGACACTTCGGTTGTTTCCATATCTTGGCTATTGTAAATAATGCTGCAGCGAACACAGGGGTGCATATAATCTTTTCAAATCAGTGTATCTGTGTTCTTTGGATAAACAACCCAGTTTTCTTTAAAAATCTTTTTCTACCAATTGCAATTGACTTGCCCCTTGATGGGGCAGGTAAATATGAAAGCAAGCTTAAACAAGGGGTGGGAGAGTAGAGTTTCTGGGCGTTCAGCTTCTTTCTGGACTCTTCTTGAGGTTCAATGACACTTAAGGACAATATAGAAATGAGCAGACATCAGACAGTAGAAGTCAAACTACAAAGAAGGGGACATTTCCCTGTATCTGTGATAAAGGCATCATGTTGGATGCAAGGAGGCTGCCTCATGAATGAACCACCTGGCGACCCCCCTTTAGTGCCCATAGAGCAGGATCTGGCAAAAGTCTATGCATTTAAATTTAAATTACAAAGAATCATTTTTTTAAACAATCAAGTTTTCTATTATTTTTCTCAATTATTATTATTTTGATTATATATATATATATATTATTCCTTCCAAGCATGTTTTTCAGGCTACCATGATTCTCCCGTAGTGGTCCAGGGCAGCATTTTGTGAACAAGGCCCACTTAAGAATTGGGGAATTGGGGTGGTGAGGAAGGGGGCAGTAACTGGGTGGTGGGATCTGGGCCCGACATCTGGCTTCAATCAGAGAAGTTCTGTTTGATCTGCTTTTATATATTGAAGCTATGAGTTAGATTTTATTAGCAAAAGAAATCTGCTGCTAAAAACAATGACAGTGAAAGGTTGAAAGTCACTGGTCTGGGGAAACTATGTTTGGACTGAAATGGAACCTGAACGTTAATAATTCTTCCACAGGAATTCAACAGGTGACTTCTCTTTATAAAAAAACTTTCAAGTCATCCATGTTCATTATAGAAAAAGGATGGAGAAAACAGACAAAGGAACAAAAAGCCGCCTACAAGCCCATTATCCTGACAGCTGTACACATCTGGTGACTATTCTCTAAGCCTGTCTCTCTCCCTCTCTCTCTCTCTCTCTCTAGATCAATCTATCTATCTACCTCCTTTTTTAAAAAATGAAAATGAGATCAAACTCTACATCCTGTTTTGTCACTTGACTTTTTTTTACGTAATATATCACGAACATTTCTCTTCACCAGCAAATATACCTCTACGTCAAACCTTGTAAAGGCTCCCCAGATGTTAGCATATGGACTTTATCCACTTCTGTTATGCATCTAGTCTGTCCAAGGCATTCGTTCTGATATTGTAAACAACCCTGCTGTGAACATCCTGAGAGCTACAGAGAACAGAAGCTCCAGTCCGGTGTGCCACGGCACATGGCACATAGAGCAAATGGGCTCCAGTGTGGGCAGTATGGAGCCACTCAGCCCACTGGCTGCTCTGTCCCCACCCCTATGCCTGCGGCTATGAGCTACCTCCAGGGTTTACCTCAATATACTCTATAAATGGGCTTTTCTCTGTGACCCACGACTCTAAAATTCTTAGAAAGCATCAAATAGAGAGTAGGAGTTACAAACAAGCCCTCTCCAGCCAAACTAGCTGGCCTTGAACCTCAGTGCCGCCACTGACGAGGTGGGGGGGATCTTGGGGAAGTGACTTTCTGTATCCCCCAATTCCCTCATTTCTTAAGTGGATGTAATGATAATACCGAGCTCATAGTTATTGTGTTATTGAAATAAGTTAATACATGTAAACACTTAGAACAATGTCAAACAGATGGAAAGCAATCAAAATGTCAATGAACCTTGTATATATACCTGCACGCTTTGACTACTTCAAAGCTGGAATGTTTCTGATCAGAGAGACAGAATGTTACACTTGGGGTCTGGAAGCTCTAGTTCTCTGTACAGCCTAGGACAAAGCTTCCCAAACAGTATGATGAGATGGCGATTTGTTTGCCCTCAAGACAGTACGGCAATGCCTGAGGGATCAGAGAGCCCCTGAGCTGGTAGCACCCAAGCTTTGACTGTCCCAGGGTGCTGAACAAATAGGATCATTTTTGTTGTGTGCAAAGACTCGAGAAAGGATGGGAAGCATGGCCACGAGCTTCATGTTTGTGTCTGAATTCACTGTAAGACACCCTGCCTCTGCTCTGCAAATTTTGCTTTCTCCCTCTTTTCTCTCAACTCTAAGGACCAATTATTTGACAAACAATCACACTTAACCAGACTCTCAGCCTGACCTGTGTGTGCAAGGAGAAAGAGACTGTTTTTCAATAGTAGTTTTCTGATGTAACTTCAATCGCATATTGCAATATAATATGATAATTACCACTTTTTAGAGAAAGGAAAACAAGTTAATAATCCTTTACCTACGTATCATGTGACTCTTTTGTTTTCTAATACTTGGCTAGTCTCTACACTTTGGGGACATTCAAGGGGTAAATACGTGATACTGAGAATTGTATCCTGCTAAAACCTGAAGGTATATTTAAAACCTTGCTGACATTTTTGTGAGCAACCATTTTTCTGTCTTTAATTTTGGTCGCTCTTTCTCCTAGTCTTTAGGTTTCGAAGTTTATAGTCCTCTCCTTTGTGGGCCTGGGTCCCATTTTTCCTCTCGTTGAGTACAGATACGTGTATCAAATTCTGGCTGAAAACCAGCTGTCTTCTCGGCTTTCAGAAGATGGCTCTCCTATTCCTTCCATAAGCTCCTTTAGCCTTTGTTCTTTGGTCCAATCTGTAAGCCATCTGCATCCTTTATTATTAAGAACATATTTACTGAGATTTCACAACTGTTTAATAGATATGTATCTTATTACATGTTTGATACACCTCATTAAACATACTATTCAATTGGTATTTATTTAACATTCAGTAAACACTGAGACCCTTTAGCCTCGATGGGGGCGGCGGGGGGGAAGGGGGAGGACCCCAGCCCGGCATCAATGCTTTCCTTTGTCCTGTAGGAGCTGCTCCTGCCGCAGTCTAGTTCTTCATCTTTAACCCTTCAACACTCCAGCTCAAATGGACTTGGGCAAAGAATCAAAGTCAGCTTTGAAGCCGAAACTGCAGCTCGCAGCTCAAGCTACCACAGGGGCTACCAGTCTGGAAGCTGTCCACATTCCCCTGGTGCCCTCTCAACAGCAACGCTGACTGTGAGCTACGGGCTACCCTGTCTTTCCAGATCTGCAAGTGTGACTGTGATTTTTTTCAAAGTGACTTATGGTGTGGCCATCAATACAACTCAACAGGGGGAGGATGCCAAAAACCTCGCAGCTGCTCTCCCAAACCAGACCAGATGCATCGGGAGCCCTATGAAACGAACCAGAAGTAGATCAGGATGTTTTCTGAGTCCATCGGGCTGCTTTGGCCTTCACTTGCCTAATCTCCAAGACCCTTGGTTCCTGGCACAGACCTCTCCTCACATATCCCAGCTCCTTGAGTTCACTTCTCATACACTCAACATTCCTTAGTTGTTTTAAAAAAAAAAAAAAAAAAATACACCTGAGTACTGCATAGGGGGGCAGCCAAAGATAGAAAATGTGACCCAACACAAGAGTCTTTCTTGAAATGGAACTTTTCTGGCATGACTTTCTCATCCCTGCCAGCTTCACTTTCTGCTAAAGCAGAGCTTTAGACAAACATTACTCCATTGAAATATTTGAGGCTTTTTTTTTTTTTTTCAGGGTTTCCAGGACTCACATAGGAAGAAATCCAAAGAAGTTGCAGCAACTCCTCTGTGAGAAAAGTTTTCCTTTAAGAAGGCCACACGTCTTAGCCAAACAACTGATTACAAACTGTGGGACTGAAATGCTTTCTGAGAGGGGGAGCGGGAGGCAATTTAGTTCTTAGGTCTTTGCCATAAATAACGGATTAAAAAGCTTAGCTGATGCTATAAATTAAAAATGTGAAACTAATTATACCAGCGCCATAAAAGCATAACAATCAATTCATAACCCAAGTATGGGATGTGACAGCATCTACTGTGTGCGACAGCTCAAGAGAAGCAGAGGGGACCCAGTAATCCTACAAGAATCTGTCCTCCAGTCCAGAACCACAGGCCCACTTCCATGTTGCAGAGTGAAACAGTAGTAGCTTTCTTGTTCTCTCTACCCGTTTTTCATGACAACAGTTTCATCCTTCTCTTCCCCGTCTCCACCCCTTCCATGCAGGCCCATTACTCAAAAGAAAGGCTCACCCATACCAACAAGCACAGCTGCAGTTTTGCCAATTCAAACCAGATGGGTCTGGAAGGCAGCTGCAGCGAGACTATAATTCAACCAGGAATTCCTAAATGTTTCAACCAAGCATTTAATCATGTTCTAGCTGGAGTTTTCTCCCTGTTCTGATTAGATGGGGGAGACCAACTTGGTTGGACTATGCAGGTTCAGAAAAGTTCCGTGTCGCTCAATGGATTGTTTCCTTCTGTTTTACATAGACCATACTCCACATAAGCTGCCTGTGGTCTCTCCATAGGTGCAGTGGAATGGATCACTGTTCACAGTTCTTCGTGCCTTCTCTGTATCTGGATTGTACACCTACACCCTTTGCCTTGTGACTGTGAGGTCCCTTCCACTAAAAGTGGAGTGTATTTGCTCATTGAATTAGTGTGTGACTCAACCATGTGAATTTATCTGACTGATGGAATGTGAGTGTGTGTATGTGTGCGCGTGCGCACATGGGTGCTAGCCCTCGATTGAGGCCCAAGAGGCACTGCATTTTTCTGTTCCCACTCTTATGCTCTGTTGATGTGCTACAAGAACAATACGCCCTAGATAGTGACTGGTCTCAGAATGACAAAACACTCGGTGCATGTGTCTGACTTGAATGCATCTTACAACCTGGAGCCAAGCTCAGCTGATCCCAGACAAGCAGAGTGGAGACAAAGCTGACCTATAGACATACAAGGGAAACATAGATGTTTGCTGTTTTCAGACACTATGTTTTGGGAAAGGTTTGTAACACAGCAGTATAGTGGAAATAGCTGACTGATACACTGCCACCTGAGTTATCTTTCTAAAACTGCCACGTTATTATGTTAGCTTCTTGCTTCATGGCTCCTTGCCATGTATAGGGTAAGTTCAAACTCTTTGCCATGGCACTCAGAGCCTCTCCCAATCCAGCTTTGGCCTGAGGGTCAGTCTTTCTGCAAAGCCTTCCCAAACTGAATCGGTTCCCCTCCTTTGGGTTTCCAGAGCCGTCCCATGATCTGCTACAACCATAGTCGCCACACTGGATATCACTAGTATTACATCTATGTCCCTGGAAAGACTGTGAAACTTCAGAGTCAAGAGTCAGTCTGTTCATCTTTGTAGTCTCAGCACTAGCTTATGGCAAACAAATTGAAATTTTACTTTTACTTAGTAATGATTACAGCCCGCCTGCCTTTGACAGAAAACATTGACAGACCATTTGCTTACAACAGACTCAAATGTCATCTGAACATTTTCTAAAAAGTAACTTCGACTCCACAGTTTCCTAGGTCAGGAGTCTAGGTTTACACAATGATCTGAGTTTCAGTAGGAGGTAGATAGTGGTGCAAATATCATTGAAGGTCATAAAGATATGTTCTGAAAGCAAGGCCATGGCCTACTTAAGTTCTCCCCTTGGGATTCCAGCCTGATCCTTGCTCTAATGTTGACCCATGGCCATTGCCCAAATAGAGGGAGCTGAAACCGGGCTGCAGTTTGATTTTCCCAGTTGATTTGGTTGCAGTTTTGACTGTAATAATGTTGCTGTTTTCCCCGGGCTGACTGTTGCAGATGAGTCAGATGGAGCAGGGCTGTAGCCCTGGGATAGATCGATGTTATCGATCCTCAAGGATCCATGTCATTTCCAGGGGATTTGCTAAAGAAGCTACTTATGTTCCTTTTTCATTTTCCCCGACTCATTACCAGCTGCTGCTTCCTTCATACAACTCAGCAACACCTGGAGGAGTGGAACACGACCGTCCAGTTGGGGTTCAGACACCTTCCTTCAAAATTAAACACAAGACAACATGCGACCCACCAAAACCTGAGCCACATGAGGAAGTCAGGTCACACTGGCCCACAGGGGTTTGATATTTTTTGTTTTGTTTTAAAAAGGGCAGCCTGGCCCTACACTAAGCAATTGATCCCCCAGCTTAACTTTTAAATTAAGACCATTGTAAATTTGGGAACTTGAGAGGACATAGAGAGGACACCCATAATACTTTGCAAATGTCAAGTGCCTCTTGGCGTTGGTTACTTTTCAGAGGTAGCTAGGTTACAATGTACCGTGGTAATGAAAAAACCCCGTCAGGCCCACTCTACAGGGTTTTAGTCAATATACATAATATTATTGGGCTTTGCAAGGATTAAAGGTTGTTTCTCTCACAGCCTCACAATAGGACTATTTTTCCTACTGAAGGCACAAAAGAAGCCTCCCTGTTTACAGAGGAGCCCAGGACATTTTGGGGCCCCAAAGCATCCTGACATCGCTTTATATACTTCCCCCTGCTGGTGGCTTTGTAGTTAACCTAAAAAAAAAAAAATCCAATTTCTTTTAACCTATAGATGCCAGAACTTAAAAAAAAAAAAACTGATTGGTGATTTATATTGTCCATGAGTCATTTCTAGAGTACAGAAGTGACTGTTGCCTCCAGTTTTATTCTGGGAGTGAAAGCTTTTATGTCACTCCATCCTCTCCACCAATTCTCATGTCTTTTCAATTATCCTATATTTAGTATAGTTTTGGAATCACTCATCCTGCAAAATGGGGTACCCAGAACGGAGCATAATAAAAGGTGTGGCCTTACTGAGATTTATATACGTTAGGAGGCCAGAGACAGCTCACTAGAAAATTCTGTAATGTGTCATAACCATGACTAAATAAGAAAAAGGAAACTGCTCAGTATGCTTTGGCCCACTCGATTAAAAGGAATTCCAATCTTAAAACCTCACAACGGAGAGGCAGTGATTAACCTGTCCAAGGAAACTTTTTGGACAAGGATCACGGAGAATAATCCTGGGCTGGATCCAGGGCATTTCCCAACTAATACTTTTAAGCATCTCTACAACACCCAGAACCTTCTTAGAATTAGTTTGATTTTTTAAAAAATTGTGCTAAAAACACATAACATAAACTTTATCATTTTAACCTTCTACAGTGTACAGTCAGTGGCATTAAGTTATTCACAATGTTGTGCAACCATCACTACTAAGTCCAGCACTTTTTCACCATCACAAACAGAAACCCTGTACCTATTTGCAGTCACTCCCCATTCCCGCCTCACTCCAGCTCCTGGCAACCAAAAATCTGTTTTCTATCTATCTGTGGATTTGCCTATTCCGGATAGTTCATATAAATGGAATCACCCAATACATGGCCCTTCATGTCTGGCTTCTTCTACTTAGCATAACGTCATCAAGTTTCATTCATACTGTAGCTACAGCGGTCCCCAACCTTTTTGGCACTAGGGACCAGTTTCGTGGAAGGCAATTTTTCCATGGACGGGGTGGCGGGAGGGGGATGGATGAGGCAGTAATGTGAGCGATGGGGAGAGACGGGGAGCGGCAGATGAAGCTTTGCTCGCTTGCCTGCCGTGGGGCCCGGTTCCTAACAGGTCCATGGCCCGGGGGTTGGGGGCCCCTGCTGTAGCATGTATCAGCACTTCACTATCTTTTCTGGTTGAATAATATTCCATCGTACAGATGTACCACATTCTGTTTATGCGTTCATCTGGTGATGGACATTTGGCTTCTTAGATCTGATTTTTGCTTCTCTTCGTGGTAACAGAAATTCAGAGAAACAACATACGGATCTACTGTTGTTGCAGTTGTTTTTAACAAGTCAGCTTGTTAACATTTTACTCTCAGTCACCCGTCAACATGTACTGGCACTAGAGGCACTCAGTCAAGACTGCTTGATGAGTTCATGTCCTTGAAAGAATTCTGCAAAATAATTAGTACAGGTGGTCTATGGATGTGTCAACCAGGAAGATATCAGGTGAAATCTGCTGGCTAGGGCAGAACAGGTACCCAAGATGTGCCCTGTTGGACTGTGAGACCATTTGTCTGAAGGATATTGTAATTTCCTGTCATTGTTTGGACAAATGGTTGGTGGTAAGAGATCCTGAACTAAAGGGAATGGCCCAGAAGACAGAGAGTAGAGAGGGCTGTGCTGGCTTCTCCTGGACTGGCCCTATCCAGAGTTCAGGTGGATGAGAGCTTGAAGGCTGCCTTTCCTGGTCAGTAGGGTCTCAGGAAACCGGGTAAGAGTTCCTCTGCAAAATATATTTGGGGGAAAGCTATGTGAACTGTAAACCATAAAAAAAAAAAAAAAAGGAATGGGTTTCACTGACAAGTAAGTCTGAGAAATATGGTCAGAGGTTAGGTTAAAGGAAGTCAAATAGATCTCGGTGTACAGGTCTTGGCAGAGAGTTTTAATACACGTATGTGCATTCTGAAACCCCAAGAGGCCAGACGCAGTATGCAGTATTCTCTAAAATTCATTGACTGTGGAATCCCTGTGCACTGTAAAGGATGTGCGCTGTGCTCCGCCTGCCAAACTAAGGGTCTGTGGGGCTGTGTTCAGCCAGAGGACTTGCGTTCTTGTTTGTCTTCCAAGAAAGGTCTCCCTTTTCTAACCTTCCTAAGTGTGCTCTGTAGGTAGCAGAGTCCCTGAACCCTTTTTGGTAGAGCACTGGGGATGGATGTGTGTGTGTGTGTGTGTGTGTGTGTGTGTGTGTGTGTGTGTGTGTGTGTGTGTGTGTGTGTGTGTGTGTGTGTGTGAGGGAGATGTATGCAGGGAACAAACAATTCTAGGGAATTGCTGGGCATATCCTAAATAGGGCAAGGCTGTAGCCCTGGGAAAGACCAGTTACTAAGAACAAGGCAATTTCTGTAGACTGAATGCTTGTGTTCTCCACAAACTCACATGTTGAAACCTAACCCCAGTGATGATATTAGGAGATGGGGCCTTTGGGAGGTATCAGGTCATAAGAGTAGAGTCCTTATGAATGGGATTAGAGCCTTCATGAAAGAGATCTTGGAGACCTCACTTCTCCTTTCCACCATGTGAGAACACAGTGAGAAGAGGGCCAGCTATGAATAAGAAAGTTGGCCCTGACCAGACCCCAAATCTACTGGCACCTTGATCTGAGGCTTTCCAGCCTCCAGAATTGAGAAAAATAAACTCCTGTCGTTTATAAGCCACTTAGTGTATGGCATTTCTCTTACAGCAGCCTGAACAGGGAAAGACAGTAATCCAAGGGTTGATGCCTAGAGCCACTTCACCCTGGAATTCATTAGGGATGAGCAGTCTCGGGAAGCATGGCAGAACCCTATTGTTGTAATTGAGCCCCTATATCTGAGGTCCTAAACTTGATTTAATTCTGACCTCCCTGAAGACTGAACTTGAGGCTGTGCTTTCTTCTTTGGTCAGGAGGAAGGTCTTAGGAAGTCCGGGACGAACGTCTGGGAGACCAGAGGAAGGGAAGGAGCTGACAGAAAGCCCATGGCTGAGGTACATCCTCTAAAAGCCCCAGAAGTCAGAGAGGAAGCCATCAGTGGGATGCACAGTCCAGAAAGTCTTCAGGGAAAAGTTGAGCTGGGCATTGAATCGGACACAGCTATTAACTCTCACCTCTGTGCTTCCTCCCCTCAGAGGTCATTGATGTTCAAAATGAAAAGAATATTGGAGCACTAAGGGATTATGAGATTCCTTTTGAATCAACTCGGGATGATTAACTTATTTTTTATATTGCCTAGTTTCATGTATTTATATTCGAATTCTCTGAAAACTGGTACTCCATGTGGGATAGTTCTAAGAAGATTTGACTAATCACAACATCCCAAACCATGGCCACGATCATAATGGAAAACAGGGTTTACTAGATAAACATGCTTCTAGGATTACAAAATTGGTGGCATTAAAGCCAAATGGCTCATAAATAAAAGTAATTCTGTACGTCAGGTTGCTGTCTATTTCTTGCCTTGTAATAAATATATATATACACATTGTATATCATGTGTTATTTTTTTCTGCCTATAAAAGATATGTGACCATTGTAGAAAATTTGGAAAATAAAAAAACACAAAGAAAATAAAAACAACCACTGTAATACCTTTGTTCACGGTTACAATTTTGGTGTATACATTTTATACACCTTTATATATAAGTATGTATTTTATTTTTATAGATTGTTTACATATGACTATACATTTTATTTTAAAAATTTCATTTTAATAGATTTTAAAATAAAATTGGGATCTCTTATCTATGCTATTTTTAATTTAAAAAAAATCACTTATTAATGTATTATATATATTTTCCCTGTCTTTAAATATCACTTCACAACATGGCTGCACAGTGTACCATTATATGGACAAGCTATATTTTATTTAATATACCCCCATTGTTGCATATTTAGGTTGCTTTAAATTCTTCTCTTACACATAACTCAGTGATGAATCTCTTTTTTCCCACATCTCTGATTGTTTCCCAGAAGCCTCTCACATCTTTTTCTTATACTTCTATAACACTAGAAACCCTACAGTCATCACTGCTGGTTATAATTATTTTCCAAAGATGAACAAGATACTTACCAGGTGTGAATAATCTCTCCTCATGTGAATGTCATATACGAAGATCAGTAACACAAAATGGCATGTTGAAAATACTCGGCTTTAAAGTATTACTTCCCCATGGGACTTCCCTGGTGGCGCAGTGGTTAAGAATCCGCCTGCCAATGCAGGGCACACGGGTTCGAGCCCTGGTCCAGGAATATCTCATATGCCATGGAGCAACTAAGCCCGTGAGCCACAACTACTGAGTCCACGCTCTAGAGCCCACAAGCCACAACTACTGAACCTGCGTGCCTATAGCCTGTGCTCCACAACAAGAGAAGCCACGGCAATGAGAAGCCCACACACCAGCAAAGAGTAGCCCCTGCTCACTGCAACTAGAGAAAGCCCGCGCGCAGCAACGAAGACCCAACGCAGCCAAAAATAAATAAATAAATTTAAAGTATTACTTTCCCTTACAACATAAGAAAATGCAAAATAAAAAGTGGATTTAGCAGCACAATATGTATATAAAATACTCAGAAAATTTTCTTGTTCGAATCAGTCACATACTGAGCTTCTAGATCACTTCTCTGTGGTTCTGTCAAGTTTCTTGACATGGAACTTTCCCAGGACAGAGTCATGAGGAGCCGGCTGACCTCACCTAAGCAAGACGAGCCCAGTCAAAAAAGCAATGTTCTTTTTTTTTTTTTTTTTTTTTGCAGTACGCGGGCCTCTCCCGTTGTGGAGCACAGGCTCTGGATGTGCAGGCTCAGCGGCCATGGCTCGCGGGCCCAGCCGCTCCGTGGCATGTGGGATCTTCCCGGACCGGGGCACGAACCCGTGTCCCCTGCATCAGCAGGCGGACTCTCAACCACTGCGCCACCAGGGAAGCCCAAAAAAGCAGTATTCTTAAAGTGCTATTTCTAAGTACCTTGCACCATATCTCTAGGTGTGACCTGTGCAGAAAGAGCCTGTGCAGAACTGTGGCAAACAGAGTCTTATTTACAGGAAAAAGGACTCCATGTTGGCAGACTGATGAAAAGGCTGCACCAACCCCCTAGAATTGTTTGCTTAAAAGAGGTCTCTCAGGTGTCTTGCTTGATGTAAACCTGTGAGTGGAAGCTCAACTGTTTCACTCAAATAGACAAAAACAGCAAGGCACAGAAAACACAAAATCAAGACGGTGAGTTGCTTCACATGAGCATAACAACCTATGACTTCCAGAATCTTCTACTTGAAAAATGAATAGTAGAGTGGCTGAATTGTAGAATTCTCAAACTTAGAGATATCCCTCAAAGCTTAAGCTGGCTTTCCTAAACTTCAGTCATTTGATTATCATCTTCATGATTCTGTCCTATTCCTACAACACCTCCACTGTGACTAAATATTTTTCTCTCAACGGACTCACAATTTTATTGAAAGAGATTTAGCCTCATCCTAAGAGACAATATGTATGAAATCATGAGATTACATGCTTATTATATTTTTATAGGTACATACATGTTAAAAAAAATTGTTAGCATACCTCCAAACATGATTTTCCACATCCCACACGTGAGGACATACTGGTTTAAGGAAAGCTCTTTCAGGACAAATGCAGAAAGTGCGACTGTCTATGACAGAGAGTAAACATTTGAGACCTGTTTCTCTGCAACTCTTACAGACTATAAATGAAGCGAGTTTTAAGAAGATTTAAATAAATGTCTAGAGGTCAGAGCCACAGTGAGCTGTTCAATTAGCGGTATTAAAGACACTAACTTGACTCTCTGACGGCAGATGGACCCATTAACACTGTCCAACGTCACATAATCCTAGAACAAACTAAATATTGGCCAACATGGTTCTCTGTTCTGACCCAAAGTTACATTCTTTGTCTCTGGGCTCAACTTTCTGTTTATGAAACTTCACTAACTAGCTGAACTGACAGTCACTCTCCATGCCTTCTGGAAATCCTGCTGACTGAGGCCCATGCACTCAGTGTGGTCCCAGGTAATAATCTACACCCTGGAGCACCTGAGCAGTCCTGGCCCCACCAGCTGAGCTATACCCTTCCTAAGAGTTAGTTGTGTTTGTCCCCAAGCCTCTTTATGGAGGTTGTTCTTGTTCATGAAATTCATAACTGAATTAAATAAAGTATAAACCAGAGATACATGCGTGCAAAAAGAGTTGTTTCTATGACAGCTAAACTAACTCTGTGAAAACATTCAGCTGAGTTGCTGAAAATTGCCGTGTGGGTAGGAGAAGTGTTAACTGAAGGATTCTGCACTCTAAGCGCCTCTTGGGTGCCTTAAATTCTCCCCTTACTTCAAAGATCAGAAGCTGTGGACAAGCAATATGGCGCTGGTTCACGCAAAAAGATGTATGTTGTTTTAAGTTTAAGATGCTTAAAGTACATGTGATCATATATACATTTTTGTGTCCCTGCTTTAGACAAATTTTAAAATTAACCAACCAACTCCTGTTCCATTAGAGCCTTCCTAAGGGCATACACGACAGCTGTTCTCACTGCTGGGCCTGAAATACTGTACGTCGTACGTGTCTCAGCCTTGGCCTGTCTCATGAGATGTGAACTCTCCAAGGACAGGGCCTCTATCTTAACCATCTTTGCTGATTATATGTAGCTAAGGCCTTGCAGCTACTGATCAATATTCTTAGAACTGAATACAGTGTCTTTGTTCTCGTTAATTTGAATTCCTTCAAGTTGACTGTACTTCCCACCTTGATCCTGAGTCATTTTTCCTTATGGCCAAATAACTCAGTGCGCCTGGGATGAAAAAATGCCTGTCATTGAGCTGTCCAATCTTCCAGGATTGGCTAGTAGGGGGAAAGCAGAGGAGGGGACTTCTGGCAGCCTGAGAATGACTGAGGTATGGCTTGGCCAATTAAGTACTTCATACTAGAATATTCCATGAATGCTATAGGATGGTGAAGTAATTCATCACATATATTTAAAGTTGAATTTACTGATATTTTATGGTATTGGATATTATTTCTATTAACATTTTATGCTGAAATTACAGAATGATTCGTGAGTACTGAATTTTTGATTGCTTTTACACTTGCTGGGACACTATTAAACTTGATTTACGTTAATAGCACTGTAAGAAGATATTAACAATGAAATTTCCAAAAGCACTTAGCATCTCATAATTGGAGTTAAATGACAAAAAAAATGAGGGGATAATAAAGTAAAGAGAAAAGGAGAGAGAAAGTTTTGACAATATTCTTTTTAACCTGTGGTTCTTAATAAGATTTTTGCAGGATTGTTTTAGGTTAGGAAAGAATCAAATCTCCGACCGAGAGAGATGATGCTGATTTATTGGAGGAGTTTTATAATACAGAATAAAGACCTAGCTCCAGGTAGAGAGTACAGAATTTGCTACTTCTGGGAGAGAAAATTTCCTGATTTCCAGAATAAGGAGGACATTTCAATTAGCAACTTTTTCTTCTGTCTATGGTAACTAGAAGACATTCTAATTTTTTTTAATAAAAAAATTAATTTAGTCATGGCTGCTGAAATTAGGAGAGGTAGACATTTAAAACAAAGCCAAAACAATCATAATAATAACAATTAATATAACAAGTTTCTTTGAGCCCTCGTTACGTGTAGGTTCTATGCTAAGCAATTTAAATATACAATATCATTTAATCTTGACAGCATTCCTATACATTAAGCACTATTATCTCCACTTTACAGCTAAGGAAAGTGAGATTGAGAGAAGTTAAATGACTTTAACAAGTGGTGGTGCCAGGATTTGAACCCAGGAAGTCTGATTCCTGAGCAGGTCCTTAACCACTGCACTCTTGTGAGCGTAACTAAGTTATAAGCAGCTGGTTAGTGTCAAAGCCACATTCATTGGCTCTGGGTGCTTTTGCCTTCATGGGCTTCTTTCTCCCTGAAAAATTATTCAAACTTCTATTTTCTAATTGCATTGGCATTAGAATATATTAATACATATTAAAAATTTTTGGACCAAAAAGTTCACCTTTTTGATGATTTTAAAAGAAATTAAAAGACTTTCGTGGCCCCCTCAAAGTGTGGTGGGCCCTAGGCACTGCGTCTACGGTTATCTCGCGAAGTCAGCCGTGGTTAGCATGACAAAAAAGCCAGGACTAGGACGTGAGATCATGGAATCTCATCTCTGATTACAGCCAAGTCCACAAAGCTATGGCGATGGAACGAATGGAAATAACATGAGAAGAGGAATGAGGAGGTTTTCATCTCCTTTTTTTCTTGGAGGACACATGGCTTGGGTCCTTGCCGGTTCTTTGAGGATGGCAACTTCGGAACTGATGAGGTCTTTATGGGCTTTACCTTAATCAATATACTACGGCTTAGTTAAAAAAAAAAAAAAATGACAAAAAGAAAAACAAACTTGGATCCTTAATGGACAGTACTGCCTACAGATTAATAAATATTAGAGATGACCAGTGTTGTCAGAGACATGATCGACTGCTCTATTAGGATTCTGACCTGGGCCCCCATTTGGGAAGTGATTCCCTAGAAACACAGAAAAAATTCAGCCAAACCCCACAGTACTCATAGCAACAAACTGTAGTTTCTGTCCCCAGTGCAAATGAGATTCATCCACTGACGTTTCCTCCCAACCCAGTCATGCTTCATGTTCTTAAGAGCTAATAAACTAGGGGTCACTCTGAGAAGGTGTTGACTCTCAAGTGTTGGCCCCAACTTGAATATATTCTGAACAAAAGTAATGAGGAAACCAGAAAAATCTATTTTTCGTTCCCAAACTGCTACTCGACTCCCAGCCTGGATACAAGAAAGATTCAAACATGTCTGACCACATTACCATGTAAGGGTTTAGTATCTGTTTTGCTTTATGATAAAAGTAATCTCAGGTTAGCTCTAGCTGAATTGGATCACTTTCATGAGGTCTCTCAGTGGTAGATTTAACAACCTGAATGAGATTTATGTGTAGACTTTATGTGAAATTCCCCTCTTTTAAAGCCATGGTAAGTAAGAAAAATGTACCAAGAATCCGGGATAAAATATCTTCCTTGTAGTTTTTAACACATTTAAAACTGTATGATTTTACTGACTTACTTTTTTAGTTGACAAGACTCTTTTAAACTAGAGAACAGATAACCAAGTACATAGCATGTACAGACTTCATTTGGAAACTGGGCATTAGTTACCTTAAAAATGATTGAGAATGTTAATCTGGGATTCTGTTAAGATCATAGCTAACAAAAGGCACAAAGTAAAAAGGTAGCTGATAAGCAAATGATAGATGATTGAATGGCTAGATACACGAATAGATTAATGAATAGATAGAAAAACAGACAGATGGATAATACAGATGAATGAATTAATAGAGACGCAAATGGATAGACAAGTAGATGACAGACAATAGAAAGACATTCATAGATCAATACATGGTTAGAAAATGGATAGCTAGATGCACATGGATGAATAGATGACTGGGAAATAGAATAAATAGTTGATATATAAATGAATATAGAGAGATGAATGGAGAGATAGATGCTAGAGATTGATGAATGTAAGGATAAATTTGGAATGAAATTGTAGATAGATGCAAGGGTACAACGATATCACAGTTGTACCCAACTGGAATGGAATAACAATGAAGATAATGTCATTTCTCTCCATGGAGCTACTTTAAATAGTTTAACTCTTTTGGGGGAAGTATAGGCTGGAGGCAGGAAATTAGTCAGTGTCTAAGAGCTCTGAAGTTTCATAATAAATGTGTCAGTGATAGGGAGGAAATGCACAGGTGTTCCATGATTTAGCCACTTCTGAATCCTCTGTAATGCTCGCTTGGCCTCTTTGATACACACTAGAACAATGGGAGATGCGCAGAGTGGAGGGTGCACAAGGCAGCCTTCGTGCATCCTTGGTGATACACAAAAGTCATCGCTTTTTGCCTCTTCTTTAATTCTGATATTCATATATACCCTTCCTGGTAGATCTACTCGGGAAGGCTTGGCGCTGTAATTAATCTACGTCACAGGAAGAGGTACTATTGGCAGAATTTAAGAGTGCGTTTGAGCTGCTGTGATGAGTAGGGGCACCTCAGCCTGTGTGATATAAATTCCTCTGCTAATTGGATTGCTGGAGCTAATCAGAAGCCAGAAAGGGAATAAAAAAATCCGTCTTCCTGCTGCTGCTGCTGGCTGATAAAGCAGACCGCTTCTTTCAGGACGGGGGGTGCTGGAACTGAGTCCTCATGTGGAGGTCTTACTCTAGATGGCTATCTCAAAGGAGGTGCATCCCTTCTGTTGCCAGGCCAGGAGGAGACAGCTAGAGCAGTGAGAGAAGAGAGTAGAATGATCCCAAAGAGATTTTACTACCGAATCACAGAAACAGAGTAAGTGGGGGAGAGGTGAAAGGATAGGAAATCGAAGACGGGGGGACCATCCAATGGCCTGAGAGAGCTAGAAGCTTTTTCTGACATAAGGTGCTACTTCCTGGGACCCGTGAGCATGCCTGCCATCCACGTGGGGGCATAACTTCAGGAGGCCTCATCTCTGCAGCCAGGACTCCAAGCACTCAGGAGAAAGTCACTCAAAGCTTGCGTTTAGGTTGACACTCCTGTACCCACTTTTCTGAAGGTGAAAAAGCCAAGGGGAGGATGAATTCCATTCAATACTAGGGCAAGTGCAGTTCAGGAGACTCCGTTGAGCTGCTCAGGCTGTAGGGAAGAGGGGAAAAAAGACCAAGGTCTGAAATGTCTCGCCTGCTGGAAACATTCCATCTGCTCCCATACTTTCTAGGTTTTGGATGAGGCAGAAAAAGCAAGTTTGTGTTCAGCGTCCTGTGTACCTTTTCCACCAAAGATAAATAGTGCATTCCAGCTGGAAGAGTGACACGTGTATACCATACAGGGCACTGGTTAGACCTTGGTGGTCTTTATATCTTCTTTGCTTTACTAAGGCACTACCACTTCTCCATAGAGGAAAACGTATCCCTAATATTTGGTTCTACCAAGCTGAATCCCCTGCAGTTATCTTTCAATCCCTCTCTTCGCCTCTCCTCTATTCTTTTCTCTCTGTGATTACCACTTCTTTGCCGGTATTTCTTCTGGAGCCCTCTACATACGCTAAATCCTTAGCCATGATGAGTGCAGCGAGCTCCTCTTGCACACAACAAAGACTTCTATTTCTTTTTTTTTTTTTTTTATCTTTTGGGCGACACGATAAAAAATAACCCTGTATTTATGCAAATTGCAAAGTAGCGTGTGATAATGAAAACAAAACAGTGCTGGCCCGCAGCCAAGGCATGGCACTGACGGGGGCTCCCGACCATTCGGCTCTTGATTCTTCGGGGAAAGCAGCTGTAGAGAAAGGGGAATACAGAACACCGGCGTCACCCGCGCACTCACACGCGCGCACCCTCGTTCGCACGCATTCCGGTACCGTCACCTCGGAGCCAGCCAGCCTTGGGATCCAAATCCAGTTCGGCTGCCTGCCGCCACCAGCACTTCAGCGTCGTCCCCCACAAGCCTCCCTGCCCCGTGCTCCTGATTCCCTTTCAGGAATTTACAAACATTTTCCACAGATCAATATCTGTATTGATTATTCATTGTGAGGGAGTCGTGTGTCTTTGGTGATCCGGCTCGCAGAGGTAGCAGCCAAAGCCTGCTGCAGGGGAAAGAAACAGCAGAAGGCGAGAGGGACCCAGCTCTTGCTGGGTCTGCGGCTGTCGGCAACACAGAAAGGAAGAGAAAAAGAGGAACGTGCTGGGAAACGAAGGAATGGATGAGGGTGGAGGAGAAAGAGGGAGCAACAGCAAGAAAAACCAAGCGCTGGCTGCACATCTGGTTGCAGGGCTCCTGGTGGCTTGGAGGAAACCCCCATCTTGGGTCTGCTGTTCCGTGCATCCTGCCCTGGACTCCCTCTGCTCGGGGAGCCAGAAGTGACTCACAGTTTTGGTATCTCCTACGTAAGAGCTTTGGGGGGATTCCTTGGCTTGCTGACAGGAAAGGAAGAAAGCAGCAGCCGGGAGGTAAAACACGATTACTTCCAACCGCCTGGCGGAGGACATGCAGTCTCTTGGCTTGCCTGGAACAGCTCGCAGCTCTCTGATGGCATGCGGAGGGAGAGTAATTAAAAAGGCCAGCATCACTTACTAAGTGAGTAAATACAAAGCCGTTCCAAACGTGCTCTCCGGCTAATGAGAAGCTGTAATTTCTTAGACTTCAAGGCAAAACAAGACAGTGATGGGGCTCAGTGGACTGTGTGTTTGTGTGGAGATGGGGTGGGGGTGGGGGCGGGGGTGGAGATAAATCGACTAATTGTTGGCCATGTTTAAAAAAGGGATTACTGGAAAAGACAGTGAAATGATGACAGGAAAACATCTTGGACCAGAGCCAAAAAAAAAAAAAAAATCCGGTCAAATCAAGTCTGCGGCTCAGAGAAAACACCCATCACTCCTGTTGGAGGCTCCCACAGGAACTGCCCAGTGTTCCTCAGCCGACAATGGAATATTATGTGGGCACCAGGGGACAGAGCCAGGGATCACAAGAACATCCAGAGGAAAGAGCCATGGCATGCCAGGTGACACAGTTATGTCATACTTTGAGAAAACAAAACAAAACAAAATAATAAAGACCAACCTGTCCTTTTCTTTTAGTGGGAGCCCCTGCTTGCTCAAAATAGCTTCTGTCTATTGAAAGCAACCTCCAAGTGTGCCTTCTGGTAACAGGAGCTGCTGATTCTCTGTTTGTCTCCAGGAAGCTGCTGCAATATTACAGAAAGATGCTGGGAAAAGGAGGTTGAGGAAATTCAGTTTTCCCTTGACCGGGCTTCTGGCAAAACATGCCAGGTGATTGTCTTTGACATCTGGACCATCATGTGGGAGTTAGTTTGGGATTCGTCTTCTGTTGTCACCCAGCTGTGACTTGGTGAGTCCAAAGCCAACCATGATGAATTAAGACTCTTAACACAGGGTTCCAAACACACACGACAAAGTGGGGACCCCAAAGAATAAAATGAGCTGGATCTTCCTTCTTTCTGGGCGTTCAGTTAACTGAGCTGTCTTGTTCCCCTACAGATGAGTGGAGTTGGGTTTTTTTGTTTTTTTGTTTTTTGTTAGGATTTCCAGGACTGGAAGGTCAATAGAAAGACATGCTCCTTCTCACAGGGGATTTACTCTTCATGTTGCTTCCTTATTTCAGACACCCCAGTACATTGCAAGTTTCCTGAGCAGGAGAAATATATCCTGCAGAAGTGTGCCTTGGAGACTCAAAGGAGGAGGAATTAAGCCAGTTGTGGATGGCTCGGGCATCTTAAACTGCATTTCTTCAGCATTCATAGAGACCTGTGTCTATAGGGTCTGTGTGTGTGTGTGTGTGTGTGTGTGTGTGTGTGTGTGCGCACGTGCACGCGTGTGTTTGCTTGCATGTGTATGGCTCTGTGTCTGTGTGTCTCTCGCAGAGGGAGGAAGAGAGTGAAGTCGGAGCAGACGGAATGTTTGGGCATTTATGTAATTCATGCATTGAATGTTCAATGCTGCAAGGCAGACAGCCATCCATCCCTGGACTCTGCCACTCTGGAGGGCCTGTACAGACCTGATCTGAATGTTAAATGCAGAAGATGAAATTAGCATACTAACCAAGGATGTCAACCCCTCCTTGCAATCAGTAAATGGCCGTCTCCTCTCTTTAAAGCCGGCATCGCTACGCGCGAGCCACTTAACCATGTCCTCTGGCAGGTCCTTTTTTGTGTTTGTTTTTTTGTTTTTGTTTTTTGATGAAAGACTGGAAATTCATTAATGAGGAGGGAAGGAATGGCTTCAAGGGGCTGTAATGAAAACAAACGATCCTCTTTAAATCTCATGTCGGCCAAAGCTGGGGGTGGGGGTGGGTTGCTTTCTGTTCTGGCGCTGGAGAATAGGAAATTCCACAGCCAACAGACCCCTTGATGAGAGCGCAAGAATGCATTGCCTGGGAATTTCTTCTATGTGGCAAAGAACAGCCATGGCCAGTATGTCTGTGTTAATAAAACTTAGAATGAGCTTTATCTTCCGAACTGTAAAGTGTGGTCTACCAGATGTCTTTCCATGCCGTCACAGGTTATCAAAGTTTCTTGACCTTGTGAGGCTAGGGAGAGCCTTCTGGAATCTTTTGGCCAGTTGCCTCAGCTTTTGAAGTAATACAGATTTTTCTTTTGGGCTATGCTTTGGCCTTTCCCAAAGGAAGTAGTTGCTTTTATTTTAATCTCTATCATACAAAGAAGTACACAAAGGAAGAAATTTAACTTCCACTCCTGTAGAGCCCCACACTAAGGCAGACAGAATGCTGCCTAAGAGCTAAGAATCAGGCTCCACCCCAGGTATTTGGGCTTCCTTTTTCTTTATCTTAGCCACTGTATCATTAGAAACAAACTTCTCCCCCTCCATTGTGTTGTACTGGTTTGACTTTAAGCCAGGGGTCACACACTCTGAACTCTCCAGGGATCTGTGGGTACCAGCCTGAGGAGGCAATAGGGAGGAGTGGGGCTTGGGATGAACTTCAGACACAGCCACTCACTTTTATTTACGGGAATAAAGGCCCTGCCTTGTGCCGCCTGACCTTTCAATGTTCCAAGAGGTAATAGAAATTGGTATGTTTAAATATAAAAAATATCAATTTTGAAATATTGGCTCAAAGTGTTATTTTAAAAAAATTCTACAGGTCAAATAAAGCATATTTGTGGGGACAGCCTTGGCCTATAGCATGACAGTTTGCAGTCTTCATTTTAGTCTAAAATAACTACCACAGGTGTTTTTGTTAATTTTGTAATTTTTTAAACGCTCAGTCTTTCTGTGAAATATTTTAATTAAAAAATATAGATATTAGCAACTGCATGGCAAATATCATGGGAGTGTGTGTTTTGTTGGACCAAGAGGGAAGTGCTAATTCAAAACAATCAGGCGGGGAAGGAGATAGATATCTGCATGGCCTGCTGGTCTGCTGGTCACTGGCATCTTAGCAGGCAGTGTCTAATGTTAGCTTTATCTAAGGTAGTGATTGAGCCACAAAGATTTTTCACAAAGGTTATAACTGGGAGGATTAACTATCTAGAAAGGAATACGTTTGAATATTTTTCATGTGTATCTCCATCAATTTTTAAGACAATTAGTGATTAGTAGTATTTTAACATCAAAAAAATTTAAAAACATTTTTCTTCTTATTTATCAACAGAACTCTTCATCGCAACTGAGTAGGAAAAAAAGATAGAAATCCCCAGGAAAGAGAGATCCTGCCTTTAGTTTGGAAGAAAGCTTTTCCACGGCACCTGAAATAACTTCAACAGGAAAAAGCACCTCAGCAAATGGTGAAGGGCAGCAAGAGAGCCCATCTCCTCACACAACTGTACAGGGCTTTCCAATTTCCAGGGTGCTCT